>NC_046680.1:20835378-21138409 GCF_009870125.1 Drosophila pseudoobscura | reverse complement strand
TAATCGATACGAAAATCATACTCAAAATAGAATGGCCACTAAGTCAGTTAGCATGAATGTCCGCCAACTAATTGTGAAATCAGTTTAGGCGCACTTTTCCATCGGCTCAAAACGGGCGCTGCCGCCGCGGAACATTCAAAAATCATAAAAATCGTAAAGCGACAGCAATTCGAATAAAAATAAATTAGCATATTATTCCGTCGATTTAATGTCCGGCCAGTGAGTGAAGTGTTTGGAGCAGCAGCAGCCGATCCAAGACATACGCGATGGTGCAGTTCCAGGGCAAGGCAGGCGCCGCTGGTGGTCAGTGATAATAGAATTTGCCCCTATTTCCGTGAAAACTGAGTACTTGGCCTTGAAACAGGGGTCTGCATGCTCCTGCGGGAGCTAACCTCATAGAAATCTTCGCAAGCCGAACAGAAATTGATCCTCCAAAACCTATTCTATTCCTATCCCTTTCTCAGAGCTCATTCACATGGTGACCCTGGACAAGACGGGCAAGAAGTCCTTTGGGATCTGCATAGTGCGAGGGGAGGTGAAGGACTCACCCAACACGAAGACCACTGGGATATTCATCAAAGGCATCGTACCCGATAGTCCTGCCCACCTGTGTGGCAGGCTGAAGGTGGGCGATCGCATCCTCTCGCTGAACGGCAAGGATGTGCGACACTCCACCGAGCAGGCGGTCATCGATCTCATCAAGGAGGCGGACTTCAAGATCGACCTGGAGATACAGACGTTCGACAAGAGCGAGGAGCAGGCCAAGACCGATCCGCGCAGCAATGGCTACATGCAGGCCAAAAACAAGTTCAATCAGGACCAGGTCCCCGTTAACACTATGGGGATGGGCCAGAGCATGGGGCAGGGCCAGGGCCAAGGGCAGGGGCAAGGCATGGGCATGAACAGGCAGCCCACGATGCAGAAGCGGAACCAAACCTTCACGGCCTCCATGAGAAACAAGCACGCGGCAAGCAACTATGCGGACGAGGACGATGAAGACACCCGCGACATGACCGGACGCATCCGCACGGAGGCGGGGTACGAGGTGGGTCTCGAGTTCTTCCTAGTTCTTCTAGTATAGTCCTCGGATTTGATCCTTTTGTCTGCCCCACAGATCGATCGTGCCTCTGCAGGCAACTGCAAGCTAAATAAGCAGGAGAAGGAGCGCGACAAAGAGCAGGAAGACGAGTTTGGATACACGATGGGTGAGTCTGCTCACCACCATTTCACCAATGCGGCCCGTGCAGAAATCCTGTCCTCCCACAGCCAAGATCAACAAGCGGTACAACATGATGAAGGATCTGCGCCGCATCGAGGTGCAACGTCCGGCCAGCAAGCCGCTGGGAATCGCCCTGGCCGGCCACAAGGATCGACAGAAGATGGCCTGCTTCGTGGCGGGCGTGGACACCAACGGCACATTCGCCAGCGTGGACTTCAAGGCCGGCGACGAGATAGTCGAGGTGAACGGCAACGTGCTGAAGAACCGCTGCCACTTGAACGCCTCTGCCATATTCAAGAACGTGGAAGGAGAGAAGCTCGTATTGATCACGTCACGACGCAAGCCCAACGACGAGGGCATGTGTGTCAAGCCCATCAAGAAGTTCCCGACGTCGTCCGACGAGGCAAGCGATAGGTCCTCTGGAAAATAAATTCTTTTTAATTCTGTTGTTTCTCCTCCGCCACAGACCAAGTTCATCTTCGACCAGTACCCAAAGGCGCGCTCAGTTCAGGTGCGTAAGGAGGGCTTCCTGGGCATCATGGTAATCTACGGTAAGCACGTGGAGGTGGGCAACGGCATCTTCATCTCGGACTTGCGCGAAGGTTCCAATGCAGAGGCGGCGGGCGTCAAAGTTGGCGACATGCTGCTGTCCATCAACCAAGACGTGACCCTGGAGTCGAACTACGATGAAGTGAGTAGCACCGGGCCCCCAGTCTCTTCTCTAACCAGACTAATTCCACGTGGTGTTAGGCAACGGGGCTGATCAAGCGGGCCGAGGGCGTTGTGACCATGATCCTTCTGACACTCAAGAGCGAGGACTCCATACGCGCCGAGAAGGAGGCGGAGGATAAGAAGAAGGAGGGTATGCAAGTGCAGAGGAAACCCGGACACCATTAACATTTCTGCTCTGTTCTCCTACAGAGGCCAAAAAGGAGGCGGAGAAGCCGCAGGAGCCCGCGACAGCCGAGATCAAGCCAAACAAAAAGATCCTCATTGAGGTGAAGGTTGAGAAGAAGCCGCTGGGCGTCATAGTGGCTGGCGGCAAGAACAACCACGTCAAGGTAACGCACGGGTGGGGGGTGGCAACAACACTGGCTAAGCCTTTCTAATCTCTTTTGCAGACTGGCTGTGTCATCACACACATCTACCCGGAGGGAGCATTGGCCGCGGACAACCGTCTCAAGATCTTCGATCACATCACCGACGTCAATGGGAAGCCGGTACACGTTGCGAACATGACCACGCTGAAGGTGCACCAGCTGTTCCACGTGACTTACGAGAGAACCGTCAATTTCACCGTCTTTCGCGCCGATCCGCCCGAGCTGGATAAGTTCAACGTGGAGCTCATGAAGAAGGCGGGCAAGGAGCTCGGCCTCTCCCTCTCGCCCAACGAGTTTGGCTGCACCATCGCGGATATCGTGAGTGCTCGAGACGCTGTGAATAGTGCGAGGCTATAATACTAAGAATCTCTTGACTTTGTAGGTACAAGGCCAATATCCAGAGATCGACAGCAAGCTGCAACGCGGAGACATCATTACCAAGTTCAATGGCGATGCACTGGAGGGGCTCACTTTCCAGGTGTGCTACGCACTTTTCAAGGGCGCCAATGGAAAGATATCGATGGAGGTGACTCGACCGAAGCCCACGCTGCGCACCGAAGCGCCCAAGTAATAGGCAGAGTCGAACACTCGCGAATACATCCTCCAGAGCTGCGACAGCAGTCCATTGAATAAAAGATCCGACAACTCTTAAGTGAAAACAAACTTCGTTCCGTTATGGGTTTATTTGTAAGGAAATTCCTTAGGCTATAGAGCTTGCATTCGATGCGATACGGGGCCACAGGTCAGCGCATTCCTTGGCCACAGGCCCGGTGATGGCCGACCCCTTCATTTCGCCCTTGTTGTTTACTATGACCCCGGCATTGTCTTCAAAGTATATAAACACCCCGTCCCTCCTGCGGAACGGCTTGCGCTGCCGAATCACCACGGCAGGCATTACCTACAAGAGAACATGAGACACAAATCAGTAACCAGCAAATAAATCAAACCACATGAGCATTCGACGAAAGGTGTGCGTTAGTATGCCGGCTCAAAACATTTTCACTGAAAGTGGTTCCACTTTGCAGCTCAGCACAGTTCTCACACACCATGCATCGAAGAAACTGCACTGCAAAAACTCACCTTCTTCCTCAGCTCTGGCTTGCCCTTCTTGACGGTGGCCACAAACATGTCACCGACGCCAGCAGCAGGCAGACGATTCAGACGACCACGAATGCCGTGCACGGCAATAACATACAAGTTCTTGGCACCTGGAATGCAACAAAGAAGCTGGGCATTAGCGGACGCCATTCGGATGCGGTATTATTTTCATGCACACTTACCAGTATTATCAGCGCAGTTCATGACGGCGCCAACAGGCAAACCTAGGGAGATGCGGAATTTACCTCCCGCGGTACCACCACGTCCTAAACAACGAAAAGCACAAATAATTAGTCAAACCACTTCATTGCTCTACACTTATGCTCGTTGCACATTCGTTTTACGCGGATGGCCCATATTTAAGGCGCTTTAATTGGATTATTTTTATAGTTTGTACCTCTCTTCGACATTTTGCAGCGTTCGGGAACAGGAAGTTAAAAGAAAGAGAAGTCTGACGTCTCGTATATCGATAAGAAATCGAACTTAGCCCACATAAGCCCCCTCTATTAGACGGAAAATATTACGGATTGTAAGTTTTTCTTTTAGATCCATGCCATCTGTGTTCTGAGCTTAAAAAAAACACTCGATATCTTTCACCTAAACTGCCCTGAAGTTATAAAATTTGCAATATTTTCGGTGAAACATTAAAACACCCTTTGGTTTACAATGGGCTAATCATTCTACGTCAAGGATTGAAAACCATATTGCTCAATTCTGATATTCCGTTGAATAAAGCTGGCTAACTAAAACCCTTAGTTTTGCCCACATAATTGTATGCCATTGATTAATCAATTTTCTCCTTAACTGGCTAATTTTTAGTCCTTGCTTTTATTGTATTTTTTCTAAAACAAGGTTTAAACAAAATAGTTCAACAAAAAAAGACGTCGCAATGATGACATGATGCGTTTTGTACACCCTATTTCGTTAGTTTGATATGAAGACGAAACGTAATTTATAAAGACCTTTTCTCAAATCGATATTCTTTTGTGCATAGTTATCTCGATCCTAATACCTACGGAGCCTGGGATGACAAACATTTACTCAACTCTATCATATCCATTTCCCCAGGGTATGAAAACAAATGTTGCCGGCAATCATTGTTGTCAACCGGTTATGACGACTAATTCCTGGTTATTCTTTCTTCCGTCAAATATTCCCAGCTATATAGATCTCTCCGTTTTGCCCAGATAATTTTGTATGACAGATGAATCAATTTTAATCAGGATTAACTACTTTTAAGTACATGCATGATTTTTGTTTTGACAAAAACACGGTTTCAAAAATTCTTTTTGGCAGGGAACTATATCTATATCTATATTCTATATCATGGAACATTAAAACACCCTTTGGTTTACAATGGGTTAATCATTCTGTCTCAACTTAAAAATATACCGTAAATATACTGAAAATATATTTGTTTTAACCTGGTTTGAAATATCGTAAGTTTACGAACAAGTATCGATATAATCTATCTTTCGATATTTGGAACCTGGGTGCTGCCAGACATTTGATGGAATAGATGTAGTTCTTAATATACAAAACCACTAACTAACTATAGAGTATAAAGATGTCACAAACCATCTTTCTGTATTAGAACCCAGGAATTTAGCTAAGTACTAAGATAAAAAAATCTTTACAATTTACATGAGCTGGCAGCCCTAACTAAATACACCATATGGCAACCTCGAATGGAAGTCCAGTTATTTCTAAAGTTTCCAAGCGCGTCCCTTTAAAAACTGGCACAAAAGCATTGAAAACAACGGGGAAAACAGCTTTGCTTTGAAAGTAAAGTTTAAAGTAAACAATAGTAGCGCTTATCATTTAATTTTTGGCGGTTTTTGTGCTTAATTATTGTGCTGGCTCTCAATATGGATACACGTGAACAGCTCAGCCTCGTAAAGAAGATTGTGCATTCTGTGCTGGTGTCGTCACCGGATATAATGACGATCCACAAACTAAGTCGCGACTACAAGGAGATTGAGGGCTCAGAAGTGCCGCATCGGCAGTTCGGCCACAGAGACGTCGAAACTTTTCTCCGCTCCATTCCAGACGTCGTTACGGTATGAATCAAGCCATGTTTTCGTAGGACTCTTGTGCATAATCAAACTTATGTTCAAATCACATTCAATCAACAGGTGATCGGATCTGGACCTATGGCTCTTGTCTATCCACTGGCAACTGCAAAGTCGGCGCACATTCAGAAATTCGTCAGCCGCCAGAAGATTAAATCCAGAAAGTCAAAATTTCATGCTGGACAGAAGCAAACGTTTTTGTATAACCCGAAGCCATCAAATTTGGGTTTTATCAACGAGTCTGTAAGTAAGGCCTCGTCTGTGCAGATGCAAAATCCGGTCAATACGTTTCGGCCGCAAATGTATCCACTTGTGCTGCTCCCAAACGGGCAGTTCTTTAATCCCGCCTTCCAGCAGCCTCCTGCTTACTGTCACTGGAAGAACGCCCAAACCAATTATCCAATCAATGATTTCAATCGCCCTCAAATGAGAGTGCGTCCGAGTTTCAAACAACCCGTTCTTCCGCAGAGAATGCATAACATGCATAACTATCTGCAACCCATCCGAAATCCAAATCTAGATCAGCGTCCACACCCACCAAGGCACACTTTGACTGCAATACAAAATCAACCGCCAATACGCAACCCAACTCGAGAGCTCGCTCCGTCTGCGCGCTTTGATTTCATAGTGAAGTCATTCAATAATCTATCACTTGCTAAAGATGATAATGTCCCAACTGGTGAGGTGAAGAAACAGGAGAGAACTGCGACTGATGAGAAGCAACTACCCATCAAATCCTACAGGTCCGACGATCATAAAGTCCTACCGAATGTCACGGTGCCTGAAAAAAGAGATCCAGTGTCCGAAGCGAAGCAACTGCCTACCGAACCCTACAGCTCTGACGAGCATAAAGCGCTACCTAATGTCAGTGCGGCTGAAAAAGAACCAGTAGTAGAGCTGGGGGAACCCGATCGTGTTGTGCTTGAACTCGCCAAGCCGAAAGTGGCTGTGTCCGACGTATACGATTCCTCCAGCGATGATTGCAAAGATACTGATGCCTTTCCAGCGTATGCTGTGGTAAAGTTTCAACAACTATTGCAATGTTATATTTCGCTTAGAGGTTGCTTCTCTTCTCTTGTAGGATCACCGTGTTCTCAGTGTCGACTATCCGCGCGACGCGGTTCGCTTCGATTACAAGTTGTCTCGTCTCGACTTGGAGAAAACTCTCAAAGTGAATGAGCGCTACTGCATACAGCTTGTGGAGGTGACCAATCCGTTTAGTTTCCACTTCTGGATATTCGACAACTACGACCTATATCATACCTTATCGCACAACATCCAGTAAGGAAAACGCTTTTTTTTTTGCCGAGTTTCTCTTACTTGCAGTTTCTTCTTGCAGGAAGGTCTACAGAGACTTGGCTTCAACGACGTTCACGATGCCGAAGCACCTGATGACACCCGGCCATCTGTGTGTTGTCTGTCCCAGCAATACATCGGTGTGGGAACGCGCCAAGATTGTCAGCCAACGTACCGACAATGTACGAAAGACAATCGAGGTAGAGTTCATCGATACGGGCATTGTCGAAACCGTCTATAAAAAAGACGTTAAATTTTTAATGGAACAATTCGCTAATATGCCGCCGCAAGGAATGAAGGGGCGCCTGGCTTATGTGTCTCCGGTTAAAAGTCTGCACTGGTCATCGAAGGTTGTCAGCGCATTCAAACATCAAGTGTACAACCGCAGACTCTTCGGAAAAGTGGCGGCCATCGAGGTAGGATGTTAACCGAATAAGTTGATAGATATAAAAATGTATTCATGTATATTTCAGAACAACATAGCGTATATGGTGCTCGTCGATGAAGATTATGTAAATTTGAACCGTTCGCTGATAGACTCCGGCTTGGCGCTTCGCCGCATTACGGCTTAGCAGACAATTCTTTTACATTATTTACCTAACATTTATATCTTATCTCGTTTTTGTTTTTTTTTTCGATATGGAATGTCAAATTTGTTTCTTAATCCAAAATTATTGTAGTTTGTAATGAAACGAACCGTTTGTTTAATTTTAAGGCAAACGCTGTCCTGCTTTTCTTTTTATTATTTACGTGTAATAAAATATTAAGTTACATAAATCCCCCGACAAGTCGCCGTCCTTTGCCTGATTTATGCTTGAAAGTATGACAAACAAGGACGACTCAAAGACGAACCACTTGCGTTGAGAACTCACGTTCGTAACCAAATATTATTGTATTCCTGAACGGAAATTCTGAATCAATCGAAAATTATGATCCTGACCAGCGGCAGGCGGCAATAAATACATACTTGAAATATAACCGAAACTGAGGCTTTGTAACAATTCCCTATAAAAGACAACAATGTCTATGTTTTGTATATATATGTCGTGTATATAGTTGGTTTCTTGTTTGTTCTTCCTTCTTTTGTTTTTTGTTTTTGTCGGTTGGGGACCGCTGAAACGACGGCACCCTGAGGTTGGTTTTCTTTTGAATATACTCGTATTCTTCTTTTGTTTTTTGTTTTTATTTTTTGTTGAGGCTTCTCTACTACGTTGTGTGTCGAGTGGTGTTACTTGTTTGTTTGTTTTTTAGTTTTGTTAGTGAGTGAAAAACTAATAGTTCAACTACTAATGCGCATTCGTTAAACTTGCTTAAATACATTTTGTTTTCTTGTATATTGCTGAGTTATGTTGTTTCCATTTTGCAATGCGTATTTAAATATGCTATATAATCGCAATAATACATAATTGTTTGTTTGTTTGTTTGTTTGTTGGTTGCTCGAGTACATAATAGCTACGCGCATAAATATGTGTGTTTGGTATGCCCTCACGATTCGCTCCGTTTCCTTACATCATAAGTTGATGCGTGTCTGCGGATCTGTTGGTCAGTCGGTCTGTATTTCGACTGTCTCTTACCCTGTTCCACTCTACAATCTACAGGTGTGGTTGGTGTCTGTCTCTGTGTGGGTGTGGGTGTGGGTGTATGTATGTTCTGTAGTAGGTCCATAGGACTAACGCTGTAGCAATTCACAAAAGTCTACTCACTTCGTAATCGTTACAATATCGTGGGCATAAAACTTAAATGTAGATTCCCTATAAGGTATGTCTCTCTCTGTGTCTGTATTTTTGTTGTTGTTGCATGTGTTTTTTTGTGTGTATGTGTGTGTGGCAAACTCTTCTATTGCGGTATGTGGGCTAGGTCTGTGTGGATCTGATTCTGATTCGGATCTGTCTGCTGAGTTTCTTCTCTATCATATAATTTATATTTGTATGTAATTGTTTTTTTTTTCGATTCTTATATTAAAGTCATCACAGTTAGCGGAGCTGAAATTATGAATAATTATTGAGGACATTTTTGTGTAATTGTTTTGTTCTTTTTTTGGATTTTTTTGTTTTGTCTTTTTTTAATGTTTTCTACTAAATCGCAATTGCATATATAGAGTGTCTACCGTAAATTGATTCTTTTTAGTGTACTCTTCTTATCGCTTCTTGGGGTTTCATTTACTAAATTATTATATACGCATGTGTGTGTGTGAGTGGTGTTTTGTGTATGTGGCTGTGTGTGTGGGTGAGTGTGTGTCCTGCAAAATTGCCTTTCAGATGGATGCCCGATGCCCGCCCGCACCGCTCTTCACCACCATCGTCATCGTCTTCGTCATAGTCATCGCCATCGCCTCGGCTCAGTGTCATGGGGTGTTGCCCTCGAACAGGGCTCGAAACTCCCCGCTCCGAGGCCTGGGCAGACCCTCGCGTATCGTTTGAACCGGCTCAGCAATGCTCGACTCTGACCCATGCAGTAAATTCTCCTTGAGATCCATGTCACTGCTTAGAATGGTAAGGAAGGAAAGGAATACAGAACGATGCAAGGCAGATCACATGGTCATTTCACACTTACTCATCTTTGCATTCATCGGCCTCGGCAGCCAGGGCATTCACCACGGCCGTGATAGTGTTCGACTCGGGATTGCTCAGCTGTTCGTCCTTCTGCTGCATTATGTTTGGATTCTTTCCGATCTTGTTCAACCGCTCTGCGGCCACAGTCTCCATGGTCTTGCGCATCAGCGGATACTGATCCAGCACGCAATTGAAATGATCCACGCTCAATGAGAATAGATTGCAATAGGTTTCGGCTCGCACGCTGGCCACACGACGCGCATTGGTCAGCAGACAGATCTCACCGAAGTAAGAACCGTCCGATAGTGAGGTGGCAACCTGCGGATCAGACAAAGAATTAGCTACATCTTCTGCGATATGCGGTCTGGGCAGGCAGGGCATTACCTCGCCGTTGGCCATGACAATGTCCACCACGCCCTCCTGAATGAAGTACATTTTTGTACCGATCGTACCCTCCTTTATGATAATATCACCTGAAAGAGCGGAACGTTAAGAGTGGGACAGTTTAGAACAGACTTTGGATCAATCACCTGGTTGGAAAACTTCGTATTTCAGTTTAGTAACTACGTCGGAAACGAAATTCGAATCGGCATTAGCAAAAAAAGGCACTGACGCCACGAGGGATCTGTGAAAGGTGAAAGGAGAACGATTATAATACAACAGACTGAGATGCAAGAGAACACAACAAGAGAGGAAGAACAACTCGACGACGACTCGACGGCTGAATGTAAATCTAGTAGAAGGAATAGACTGGACCGGTCACAGATCGCCCACCTGCAATTGTAGTTGATGACATCCTCGCGCAATTTCTCGCTCAACTCGCCAAGGATCAACTCTTCATCGAAGAATTTACCCTGGTACCGATGCTCAAAGTATTCCGTGATGCGCTGTCGCATGTCGCGCGGCAGCTTGCGGTAGGCCATGTACTCCTCCACCTGTTTGACCTTCTCGCGGTACTGCCGCCTGCTGGAGTCCAAGCTCTGGATGAGATTGGTCGCATGACCCAGGAACAATGCGTAACACGTGGCGCCGGATATCATCGACAGCATGGTCAGCCACATGTCTGTCAGTGATTGTGGTGGAAATCTGCAACAATAGAACGTATGATTAAAGTTTTCATCACGAAAAGAATGGGAGTGGATTTGGGAACACATACCTGCCGTAGCCAATGCACAACATGTGCGACATGGCCTTGAACAATGCCCACGAATACTGCTCCAGCCAGTAGGATTCCTGAAATCGAATCGAATTAGCCACCCGATAGACCGACTCTGCTCGATTACCGGTTCACCGGTTCACCGATTCACGATGGGGTTGTACTGCACCTGCAACTCGTTGATGGATACCCAGGAGTTTGATGGAAAACCCTGCAACATTGGCACTAAGAACTGCAAGCAACCGCTCCAGTGTCCGATCAAGAGCATCATGCAAATTAAATTGAAGATCCTCATGAACACCGAGGCCATATTGAGGAACTGTAACCAGAGTTTACAATCAGATAGAGTGCCACCAATCAACCAGAGAGGTCCGACACCGCTCACTAATGTGTTTGTGTGTGTGGGTGTAAGTGTGTCAGTGTTTGTGTGTATCTGTGTGTGTGCGTGTTACATCTTGAGTGAGTTTCACATTTAAACAAATTCAAACGGTACGGCAAACCAAATGTCTCGGGTAAACGGGAAAGAAAACCCAAACAAAGAATAGAACTCATTGGGAACATTGTTGGAATTTGCGTATTTGGTGAACTTTAGCTTAAGCTTCCAGCTACCGTTAAATATAACAGTTATTGCAGTTATGCCAATAAAAGCAACTAAAACAAAATCGAAAAACCACAGCCATTAAACAAGAATTTACGCAGTCTAGATCCAGTCCATATCTTGCAACTGCACACTTCCCCTTTCCGGCTCTGCTCTGCCCTCAGATATCCTTAGAGATCAGAGATTGTAGCAGAGCAGATCAGATCAGATCAGATTCAAAATCGGGAGAGTCGCAGAGGCAGGAGGTGAACCTTAACTCAGTCATAGACGCAGTCGAGAACTCGCTATCAATATATAATAAAAGGAGTAGTACATCTGCTGATAAGGTAAAATAAGATAAGATTAGTCTAATGTTAGGCAATGCAACAGTGTCCAGTGTACAGTGTACAGCCTGAGCAATCAATCCAAACTCAATTCAAATTCAAATTCAAATTCAAACCATTTCTACGTTTCGAAATTAGTGCAAAATCAGCTGCTAAATTATGGTACAAGGTGCTCCATCTTTACTTTGGTTTTTGTAGTTTTTGTTGTTTTTTTTGTTTTTTGTTTTGTGTGTATTTGTTTTCAACACTAAAGCCGTTCAAACGTTCAAATTATTGAAAACGAAACTGGGTATTTTACAATGAAAGCGTTTGTTGGCTCTGACTTTCTCAGTTGTTAGTATTTGTACTACGTAATTTCTGTACAAAAGTAGTAGTTTATTAAAAAAACAAACGAACAAACCAACAACAAATTTCAAACGAACATAACCAACCAAAATCATAACAAATACAGAGAAAGAGAGAGAGAGAGAAAGAGAGCAGGAGCAGAGTTGCATTCAAGAAATCAGCTTCTGTGTGCGTGTGTGTGTGTGCGTATTGCGAACACTTACAGAAACCGTTACGACGCGCTTTTGCTGAAATCCTTTGTACAACAGAAACAAAAACAGGAAGAAAGGGAGGGGAGGGGAGAACACAACCAAAAGTACAAATCAAAGAGAGTAAACCAAAAAACCATAACCAGAAAAGAAACAGAAACAGAAACAAAAACAACAGTAGAAACAGTAGCAGCAGTAGCAACGGTAGCAGTACAGTGGTGTCTGTTAAAAGTAATTGACAGAGAGAGAGAGAGTGATAAAGAGAGAGTACAGAGTGGGGGAGCAGGAAAGCGCGCAGCACAAAAATGGCGCCAAACAAAAGCAGAAAGCATTGAGCAGAGTGTCGATTAAAGGTGAGAGGTTAGGTTGAGTACGATAGATACGATACGATAGGCTTAGGATGTAGAAAGCGTTTCGGCATGGGCCCGCAAATGTATGCTATAGAATACGAGTATTACGTGGCTAGATATATAGTACAGTGTTCGTGTTCGATCTGATTGATCTGTTGATCTGTTAGCCCGCCTCAGCCTCAGCCTCAGGCAATCAGCATACAATCATCCCACAACTGTTGCAGATTTATTGATTGACTACTTCGTCTGTGTGCGTATGTGTTTTATGTGATGTCTGAGCCTGGGCTTTGGAATCTGTAATCCATAATCCGTAGTCCGGTATGTGGCAATGCGGTGCAGAAGCAAGAGCAGCAGCTGCAGCAGCAGCAACAACAACAACTTTCTAATGGTGCAGCTTATGGGCGTTTTTACAGTGGGATCAACAGACTAGCTGGTGCGGCTGCTACTCTACTTCAATGGATATATTGGATATATATAGTCGTAAAGCAAAAAGCATTGATCTTCACTGTGGAAAACACCGCTTCAGATTGATTTCTCCTGTGATCTGTCATATTTTCAGGCTCTTCACATCGCTAGAATAGAGGACTATACGTGTAACCCAGCTAGTCTGAGCTTCGGAGCAATAGATACAATATCAGTACGAAAGGGGACTTTCAGTGGCATGCCCATGCATGGAATCAAAATCTACGCTATCTAATGTTTCCTCAGGCGAGAGTAATATTACATTATCCCCTCCCCAATTCGTGTGAAGAGCGTGAAAGAGCTTCGATTACGGACCGAAGATTTTGCTATCGATTTTCAGCGCTAGATATTATCGATTACTGCATTTGTTCTCTTTGTTTTTTACTGTTTATGCATCAAATGAGAAATAGAGAATATGTATGTCAATATGTCAATATCAATCAATCAATCAATGTGTATATAAAAAGGCAGTCTCAGAAAATTTACAGAACGTACGAACGAACGAACATTACGATAAAATCAAGCAAACATGATCAACGAACAATCGAACAATCGAACGAACGAACAATCGAACGAAATGATGCACTAAAACTGAATTTGAATGGCTCAAACATTCCTCAAAAGTGAGTCATGTTGCGCCGATAATACATAATTATAATTGGAATCAATCAAGGCTTTTTGTTTTTTGTTTTTACCAACGAATGTATATTGAAGTTGTTGTGTTTTGTTGATTTTTGATTTTTGTTTGTTATTTTTATTGGATGGTGGTTTACCTTGAGAATTAGGTTGCTTTTTGTCAAGCCATCTTTGTCTTTTCTGTGCATTCTCCCTCTGCGATCAGCACTTTTTTTCTGTAGATTCTGCAGAATCTAAAAACCATATATATACACAGGTATTTTAGGCCCTGATTCAGCTTATTGGATTTTGTATACATAATTTATTTTTATTTCATTTTTGATCTCTTTACTGGGAATCTTAATCTGATTTTGATTTTCGTTTTCATTTTCATTTGGCAATTCTTTGTTGGATACTTTTTGGTAAACATTTCATTTCTTTTCTTTTCATCGCTTCCGTTGAGCGGTTCAAAAACAAAATAAACATAAATCATAAGGTATGTGGGTTACCAAGTTAGGCTTGGTATATCCTTTAAGAAACTGTATTTGTACGTATCTCAAAACGGGGGTGAGGTGTGGTGGAGTGGGGTCTAGGGTTTGGATTGGATTGGGGTTATTCTTCGGAGAGATGGGAGAGAGGGTAGAGCGGGGAGAGAGCGGGGATAGAGAGGAGAGAGAGTCAAAGGCATTCCTTAAACACCTGAGAGTGCCGGAGATGTCCTTCGATTCAAAGAAGTTGTACAAAGTGCAATGAAGAATTGGTTTGAGTGCTTCAAAGTCAGCAAGAAATGAACAGAAAATCGAATATCAGATCAACAGAAGCGGTAAATCGAAGACTCAACAGAAGAAATGTGGAAAGAAAGCAAAGGGGGATCTTCCCGTGAAGTCCTCAAGCTTGCCTTAGAGAGCGTTAGATGGTCAAAGGATAAGTATTCGATTCGATTCGATTCGGTTCGATTTGTGTGTGTACTTATGCTTGTTATGTGTGTGTAGTGTTTGTTTGAATGTGTCATAGATAGGATGTGTGTGTGTGTTCTTGCAGTATTTTGGCCTAGGCGGGATTTTGGATGGATCTGGTCTGGGACTCGAAGCGCAGCAGGCGCACAACACGAAACGAAACAAACATCATTGGTAGGGGGGGATGGGATACAATACACAATTGACAATTGCATAATATACAAACTGAGTTGGGGATTATGGTACAACGACTGTCTGTCTGATTTTTTGGTTCTATGTTCGTTCGGTTCGGCTTAATAGACATTTAAACGGTATTACGGTTAGGAGGTGGAACGGTACGAGAAAAAGTTTCATATTACTTGGTAAATAATCGAACGCATAAGGTTTTTAAACGGAAATCAAAGACACAGAGCTTCCAGAAAACATTTCAAATAAAATAGTATCGTACATAGTTTGAACATTTCTTTACGGATATACAATACATGCGGATGGATGCACGCATGTGTATGTGACACATATTCATTCAGCAAAGAAAAGTGAGCACTTCGTGGACTAGTCCCCTGACCATCGACCCCTGCCCTGCCCTGACGACTGTGCTAGGTGACATCTGTGTCACTGGGAACCTACACATACACAGATCCTAGATCCTCGAAATCGAAATCTGTTGTGGTGTGGTGGCGAGTGAACGAGTAAGGAGTAGTATTTTGCGAGTATGCTGATCTTACGGTCGAGAATTGGGTCGCAACCGAAAAGGATACTGAAAAGGAAACTTAAAAGGAAACTAAAACTGAAACGGAAACGGAAAAGGAAACTGAAACTCTAACTCAAAGTGGAACTAAAATGTGAATGACGAAACTCAGGAATCAGAGATACTCGTACATACATACATATAATAATGCATAATACATAATGCATATG
The DNA here is from genome assembly GCF_009870125.1 of Drosophila pseudoobscura. Taxonomy (NCBI): domain Eukaryota; kingdom Metazoa; phylum Arthropoda; class Insecta; order Diptera; family Drosophilidae; genus Drosophila; species Drosophila pseudoobscura. The sequence goes on along the minus strand of NC_046680.1, from coordinate 21,123,161 downwards.
ATATGTAATATCGTACAATGGCATTGTAAAGACATTACAAAAGGAAATCAAGAAAGTAGGGTAGGGTAAAGTAATGAAATATCATCGTACATACATCGTACATACATACATATGTTATGCAAACCGAAACAATATAGTAGAAACGGTAACGAGAAACGTTTCGAAACGTTTGGCAAAATGTAGCCGTGAGTACTCACATAGACCTCCTCCCATTGGGATACGTAGCGCACGAGGCGGGAGAGCCGGAGCAGGCGGACGAGGGAGAGTAGTTTAGCTAGGCGCAGGATGCGCAGGGCGCGTCCGGCATGCAAAATTTGAAAAGAATCAGAGAAATCCTGCAATTTCATAATCTTAATCAATGTGTTGCGTACTGCTTCAGAAAATACATGGACACTTACTTGATTGAAAATTAAAAATATATAATCTAGCGGTATCGACGAAATCAAATCGAGAAAAAACCAAGTTCTTAAATAGTGTTTAGCTATAAGCTTTGGATCCAATATTACTTGTTCAGCGTTGTCTTGTTGCATAATTCCTAAGAAACATTCGGGGCGAGAGATCACATCATAGTTTAGAACAGAAGAGAAGGAATCACAACCACAACCCACGACCACTCGGGCTCGAGGCCTGAACCAGCCCGAGGTGGGTGGGTGTCCGGGATAGTGTTATTTACATACATATGTGGATAGTAGTAGTAGTAGTAGTAGGTTCGTAAGATGATTATGTGCATTACCTGTTCTAAAATTGACTACAATATCTATTAAAAAAATAGTATCACTTAGGCAGTTGAAGGCAATCCATCGTGTGCTCAGATCATCGTTGAAGAATGATATTGCGACTGGCAGGATAATAAGATTTGCTACTAATAATAAAAGCATGCAAAGGTCCCAGTAAAACCTGTCGAACAGATCAAATCAGATTTGAATACAGATTAGCAAAATGATAACACAACCATTAAACGATCTTTTTAATCCCTCATCCGAGCACAACTCACCTGAATGAACTGCACGGGTGTATGACCCAATGACCGGAAGTTTTCTGACGTATGCGCTCCTTGACCAATGCCTTGCGGCTGCCAAATAGTTTCATGGCCAAACGATTGTCCGTCGGCTGGAACCATGATTGCAATTGACTTTTTAGGAAATTCGCAGAGACTTTTTCCGACACGATCGGTATGTTCGGCATCGGCTCCTCTTTCGGAGTGCCGTACAACGACACGTCATCAAAGTGTACCTGCGGAGGCGTACAAAAACCATTAATCAAATACATCCAGAATCTCTCGCAATTTGCCTGAGTCTACAGTCTACAGTCTATAGTCTGTTAATGGCGGGTATAGTATATGTTGTGTTATGTATATGTGCGTGATCAGTCCTGTGCAAATAGTACAAATAAAACCTTTGCTCTTGCCATTTCGGTTCCTTGGTCGCATATTAGCAGTGCCTCATCATCGAAAGCGGTGACCAGCGAGTCGGTGCAGGTGTTTTCAAACGAAATTCGCAAATCGTTCTCATTCACATTCAAGACGGAGCAGTACGAGCAGCGCACCGATTCCTCACTATCGCCGCTCAGCAAACTGAAAGGGGGGAGGGGAACATTGTTACAATATATTAAACACATACACATATGTAGTACATATGCATTGTATATAAGAGCGGCATATGGTCGACATGCCGACCATATGATGATCGCTCCTCAGATTTCATTTTAGCTGGAATTCTTTCTAAACAAAACTCTCCAAATACGCGAGAGAGACATCCGACCCGAATATTTCAAAAAATACTTTGTGGAATTCCCGCCAACTGTAATACATTCCCGCTCCTCGGACTGCTCTAGAGTTCTCAGAAACAGACAGAATATCAATGTTAACTTTGAACACTTAATTCCGATTATCATAAAACATAACTAAAGCCCTGGAAAATCACTTCCTGAATGTATTCCGTTGAAAATGATCCCATAAGGTCGCGGTCCCCAGAGATAAAGTGAAAGTATGCTCCACACTATACGCGGGATGTCAAGGTGGTTTGGGGTGGGGTAGGTTAGCACGCCGGTTATTTTTGTTCCTTTATGTCGTTTTTTGTCGTTTTTAATTATGCCACACGCACGTTGCAAGGTTTAACAAAGTAGAGTGCGCCTGGTCTGGTCTGGTCGGGGTTTGCCAGGCCCATTCGATGCTGATTGCCAAGGTTTTCCGGCACCGGCACCGGTACCACCACCACTCCCCACTTCCCACTTCCCACTCCGCACGACGCTGCGGAAATGTTGTTGTTTGCTCTGCTTGCGTTTTTTGGAGCACCGTCGCGTCGCTGGCAGTCAGTGGCAGTGGCAGTGGCAGCGGGGGAGACTGAACGACAAATCGCGTGGTGTTCAGCGCGGATCTATTGTTAGGAGACGGAGACGCGTGCAGTTACGTTACCCTGGTCGGGTCGGGGGCTATGAATGTTACGGTTATTCATACTTCGTATTCGGTTTCGGACTCGTAATCGCATTTGTATGTATTTCTATTTCTATTATTATTATTATTTCACTTTGGCATTTGTACTTTTTTTGTACTTTTTGCGCCTCTTCACACTCAATTGATGGTGGTTTTTATATTTCGAAATGGGAAAGTTTCATTTTAATTAAGCCTGATGAATGAAGCTGATTTAATTTAATCTTCGCCCTAATGAATTTATTAGTTATCATGATTCGGAAGGCAGACCAGAACAGAACAGACCAGACCAGACCGTTGAGAACAACCGCAGAACGAGCTCTAGCATTTCCCAGATATTGGATTACACATAAATTGGTGATTACGTTACGATTCTTAATTGTGGTTTCACTGTCTGTTTTTTTACATTTTTTTACATTTTTTTGGTTTTTTTTTTTGTTTTCACTGTGTGTTTTTTTTCTGCCGTTCTGTTGGCAACTGGAAACGTGCCGCAGCAGATGTTTTGTCTCTGATTTAACGACGACTTACACATATAGGGTGTTGGCGGGGACTAGGCTGGACGAGTATGGGATAGGGTTCGGTTCTATGAGTACTCCACGTTGTTACAGCGGCAATCTTTGTGCGACTAGCGGCGGCACGGGCCGAGCACAGTGAGCACGGGCTCACAGCTGGCCGGCCAACGCCGGCAGAGCACTCCGAGTGACCGAGCGTCGTTTCGGGATCGCCTTCGGGCGTCCTCGAGAAGCCGCGGGAGGTACGGTACGGATACGGAGATCGCGAGAGACGGAGATGCAGACGCCAACGCCGACGCCGACGCAGACGCAGACAGAGACACTTTGCTTTCGATTGTACGACGAGACGAGTATTACCTCGAACATCAATTGCTGGCGATCCAGATCGGATCGGAGCGGGTCGTATCGGATCGGATCGGGATATGATGCAGTCGTTTCCGAGAGAGCAGAAAGACCGAAATTGGCTGGCAATTGTCTAATTAAATGAGAGATAATTGAGAGATTGACACCAGCTTGTGCACTTGGCGATAGTTTCTTCTCTTCTGATTTCCCGTTGCCTTTTACTGTTACTGTTTATAGTTTTTCTGTTTTTTGTTTCGTCAGGGGCAGAGGCTGGAGCTGGAGCTGAAGCTGAAGCTGAAACTGAGGCTGGGCCTTATTTAGAATTTATTAAGCTGCCGCTGGATGCTGCTGCTGCGGCTGCTGCTGCTGCTGCTGCGACGACAACTTGATAACCTGTTCTGAACCCCGCGACGCTGTTGCACAATAAATAAATAAAGAATTTGTGTAGCTTTTTAATTGATTTCGCGGCGCGACAAGACGAGCGGCGACGCAAATTATGGCTGGATTCTTCGCAGAAATTGATGCCAATAAAAGCACACACCACCACAGAACACAACGATCCGGCAAACTATTTGAAAGCGAAACATAAACAAACAAACGATCCGATCCGTTCTGATCCGATACGATACGATTCGATTCGAGAATTTCGTTTAGATTTCATGCAAATATATGCGCTCCGATCCGATCCGCTCTGCCCTGCTATCTGTCTGGTCAGCGGAGATGGCAAGAAGGAAGCGAAGCCAGACGCTAGGTCTGGGTCTGGGTCTTGGTCGCTTCGCGTCGCGTCGCGTTCTCTCTCTCTCTCTCTCGCTCGTTGCTGATCTGGTGCAATAAATTACAAATATTATTGACTCTGCTGTTTATTCTGGCCAGTTGCCGTTGCCGTTGCCGGGCAGAATCGAATCGGTATGATAATGAAGCTAGTTTTCCGCATCGTTCACAAAAAGGAATTTCCCGTTTTCCGCCCTTGCCAGCTATACTCGATACTTGATACTCGATACTCGACTAATATCGTTGGCTAGTCGGTTATCGCTAATCGATAGCTACCAGAAACCAAATCCTTTGCTGCGTTGTCTTTTAATCGCGGGTGCGGGTTCGCCGCTCGAATAAAGTTCACTGCTCGACGGCCATTTAGAAGCTTATTGCGCGGACTGAGCCGCGACCAACACGAGCCAGGCCCAGACTCGGGCAGAGATGGCATTATGCAAATAGCGGCGATAAGCCCAGTACCAGTAACCGGCACAGAAAAAACCGGTAAGAGACAGTCGTCTCGCGAGTCGCGACTGTGGCAGCGCTTTGCATGCGTAATTTTCCACTTGTAAGTTTTGGAGCAATGGCAATGGATCTCTCAATCTATTAGCTATGGGATGGGCTTGTGGGGGGTCTACAGCTCTATGAGTACTCACCGTTCGCCAAGCTTGCTCTTGTGCCGTCGTATGTGGCGTCGGTTAAAGCTGTTCGTGCACGAGGTGGACGTAGGACGCGACGGATACGGATACGGATGATGGACACCGAAGTTGTGCAGCTGCAGCGACGCCTTGAGATTGGCCGGTGCTGTGGCCGAGGCCTGATGGATGTAAGGATAGCCGTGGCCGTTTCCAAGCACTCCCGCACTGGCTACAGTGATGGTCGACTCGCCCACAGCCTCATTGGCCGCCTCGGAGGAACCCTCCTGCTGGGACCCGTTGCTGGAGGAGTGGTGCGTGTAGTCCGTGGGGGCGCTCAGCTGGCGATTGAACTCTGCCTTGCGGCGCGTGAGGTCTGTCAGGCAGTACTTGTTCAGGTGTCCGTTGCTCGACACCGAGCTCTTGGGCGATGAGGCCAGATGGTGTGCTTGTGCTCCCGCGTAGTGGCCGTGTCCGTGTCCGTGTCCGTGTCCGTGTCCTTGGGCATGCAGCTTGTGGCATGAGTTGCTGCTGACGCTGAGCTGCTTGTTGCCGGCGCTCTGCAGCAGATTGCAGTTCTTGCCGCTGCTTATCTTGGCCGCCAGCGAGTGCGGCACCGGTGGACTCTTGCCCGTCGTCGGAATGGTGTTGCTGCCGCTCCCGCGATACTCGCTCTCGCTCTTCACGGACGCTCTGTAGGCCGGGAAGGTCTTCGTCTTGCTCTTCAGCGATCCGTTGAGGAGCAGCTGTTGCTGGCGTGCGGCAACCGCGGATAGTGCTGGCAGCTGTTGGGACTGCTGCTGCGGACGCCCAGTCGTCGCCGTCGAGGATGAGGATGAGCTGGCCGGGGCTGATGCTGAGTGAGGATTGGGCGTGGATGTGGACGCGGATGTGGATGTGGCCTGCAGCTGTAGCGAGTGCTTCTTCTCCACCAGATACAAGTTGAGGTACTTGTCGCCCGGATGCAGCGAGTTGTCCGACACCGCGTTCGACTTGGAGATGATCTGGCCCTTCTTCTTGGCCGTGCGCGTCTTCAGCGAGAGGTTGCGCAGCTTCTTGGACTGCTCCTTGATCTTGTTGGTGCGCAGAAACGACGGACTGTTGGCGATGCACTTGAAGATGTACGTCTCGTTCACCAGCTGCTGCTTGTCGCTGCCGCTGTAGTCGTACTCGCTGTTCAGATTGAGATTGAGATTGGTCAGATGGCGTCTTTCCCGCTCTCGATCTCGATCACGATCCCGATCCCTGTCACGCTCAGGGTCCGGCTCTGGATCTGGCTCTGGCTGCGCTAGCTGCTGATCACTGTAGTGTCCCTTCAGCAACGATGCGTCCGCTCCCGCTCCCGATCTTGCTTCAACGGTTGGAGCTGCACTCAAGCTGCGCGTGTACTCGTGGCAGGCATCGTAGAGCGCCGAGTGGCCGCCAGTACTGCTCACGCTGTGCGTGCCGCAGCTGACCGGACTGTGGCTGTCGAGGATGCGCAGTCCACTGCGGCTGTCGCTGGAGTTCTGCTTCGAGATGCCGCTCGAGAGCCGGCTGCTGCTGCTGCGATGACGGTGCTGCTGCTGCTGCTGCTGGGCCCGCTGCTCATCCCCCGCTGGCCCGGATCCGGATGACGCCTGCCCGTGACTGAGACTGGTCAGAGACTGCCGCACCAAGTGCTGGTGCGAGTGCGAGTGGCGCTGCGGAGGCTGCTGCTGCTGCTGATGGTCGTCGGGGTACAAGTTGTCGCGGCTAGCTCTAGACTCAGCAAAATCCAGCATCCGAGGCGGAGGCGGCAGGAGGGCAGAAACAGAAGAAGGAGAGGCGGAAAGAAAGAGGAGACAAGAATGAGAACGGGTAAATGATGCTGGAACGAATGGCAAGAGTCGCCGCAAACACACAAATTTATCTATTTCGAATTGGCAGATATATGTGCAGCATTTGGGGGCGGGGCGGTGAGGTATGGAGGGGGCTCGGACTGGACACGGGGTGTGGACAGAGGCAGTGATAGTGCTACGCTAAGTGAGCAGGAAACAGTGTGGAAAACCGCGACATACAAACAAAGAAAATTGTTAATTATAGATATTGATTGTGCAACATGAGAGGAGGCGGAGTCGGAGGAGGATCGAATTCCCCACAACGAGCATGTGTGTGTGTGAGTGTGTGTGTGTGCGTGTGAGTTCATCATGCAGTAGACACTCGATCCGGCCCACAATCCGACAAGACTGCACGCCTCTGGTCCAGCCATCGAGGCCCCACTATGTTACCCGCGATGTGTGATACAATTTATAGAGACATCTATATAACAATTGTCATGCTCATCTGGTTTCAGATCGCGCGAACAAATTCAACTAAATTAATGTACAGCAGCACGCATGCCAGGCAATACATAGATACAAATAGCTACAGAGGCATAGATACAAGCGTAGATGCAGATGCAGATGCAGATATACCGATACCAGAATGATATACAATGTATGTATGAGCGCGTGCCCAAAATGGAACTGAACCGGTGGCCGGCGGCCGGCGGCTGTCGGCGGAAGTACTCTAAATCAAATGTGCCCTAAAAGCTAGCGAAAGCGATAAGATAAGGCTGCGCCAGGCGGACCCACCCGGCTGATAAAGCGTGGGAGCAAGAGGCGACTACAGTGGCGCAGAACGGAAGCTGCGGATACTAAAAGCATTCGATGATGGTTTGTTCCGCTGCGAAACGGATTTGGCCCACTGTGCCTCGGGTCGGGGGAGGGGCGGCAATCAATGCGATGAAACGTAAGGAAAACTATTGTTGACAGAACTAAGCAGAACCCTCGACGCAATGTCTGTGTGTGTGTGTGTAGATCCGAACAAAAGGAAAACAATTGAAGCGCTCCAAAGTGTGGGTGTGTGTGTTTGTGTGTGTGGGCCTCGAGCAGTACGCGCTGTTTCTGGGTACGGATTTGGGACCGGGTCCCGATGGCAAAAATCGAGGGGAGTGGGATAGGGATGGGGAAGGGCAAATGTTGTAAAGCAAATATGTATATTCGTAATCCCCCCGACGGAATCGAGTGAAATCAATTTCAGTCAATTAGGTGCTCCCCCCATCACGCCATGGGCGCAATTATCTCAATCTGGATTTGCATTTGAATCGGAATCAGAATCAGAATCGGAATCGAAATTGGAGCTGGCATTTCTGTAAGCACAAGTAAATATATTTCAAATATTTGCACGCCAATGCGGCACCCCCCTCACCACCCCCCTCGATGAGTGTGCACTTCACAGATAGACAGCTCAGTAGCTCAGTCGTGCACATCCGTTCGTAAGCTGTGTGTGTGTGTGTGTGTGTGTGTATCTGAGACCTAATCTGGCCGAAAGTCCATTTCGGTTAGAGCAGCCCAATCAGAGCAAAAGCATCGAGGGCTCTTGGCCCCGGGGAATTCCAGCGCTGAGAGGCAGGCCGCAGGCCCCAGCACATAGATGAAATCTGTGGATAATCTGGATAGGCAATCTCTGCTGCTGCTTTCCACTCGTTGATCTGATGGCTTTTTTCATTTCATTTGGTTTCGAGTGTTTGCCACCTGTCAAGTGCTGCAGTCAAAAGTATATGCCCCTCTCCTCTCCCACTCCTTGCAGAGAAACGGGTGTCCGAGTCGCCCCCCGGTGTCCCCCATTTTTGGGTGCTGAGCAAACAAATAAGACAACCTTGTTAAGTAATTGTATGGATGGGGCTCGAAACGAAAGCTCTGCGGCAAGGGCACAGCCACAGCCACAGCCTCAGCTAAGCGGCTGCTGCTTGTCCAATGTCAACTTTGGTGCATTGGAGTGGTCTTCCAGCCGGGGGGATTAGTGGAGCACGTGCTGCCCAGCCTTGGGGCCGCACAGCGAGGCGGCTGTCGAAGTAGCACGACTCACAATATGCCTCAATTAATAATTCAAAAGCCAATTGAAGGCATTAAGCGTAAGTTCCTAATTGACCCGGCTGCGTCTCTGCCTGCATTCTGCCACTTCATTTATCGATCTTAAATCAGTGGAAGCTGTAAGCCCCCAAGTAGGGGGATCTACAAACATATAGTACACATACATACTGGTAGCCATAACTTAGTATAAATGTACATGTGCAACTCAAATTGCTTTCGCTCCTATTTTTCATAGTCGATTTCGTTTTGAATGAACTTTAGAACTATTACCTGGCCCCGATCTCCACCCGAGCACCAAGCTCGGGGGGGAACTATTTTTAAATGGATTTTGGCAAATATTTAGGGAAATGAATTCAATATGCAATATTTAATGACGCATGAGCTGGCTGGAAACTGCTGCAGGCAGGCAAAATCAAACAAAATTGAAAGCAAATTACCAAACATGCCACTCGAAACACACACACACACATTTCGCTGTAAACAAATTACGAAAATTTCCATTTTTAGTGCTTCAATGTTTACAATTCTGCCAGTCCACAAAAGGCAGCCTCTGGGCGGGGCGGTAGTTTATTTGAACAGAACTACATTTATCTGTGATTGCTGTTTGAAAATGTATCGACTAGGCGGGGGGCAGGTAATTTGGGATACATTAAAATACCTATTGAGTGTTTTATTCTACTGTTAATACAAATTAAGCAAACGGTTTCAAAGAAATATAAGGCAAGGGGAATTAATGTATGTAGATATTCCAAAAGCTAGAACGCTAATGGCTACAGTTGGAACCGAAACAAGGAGCAATGGGACAATCGTACAGAAAGCCACGGAATATAACACTGCGCACAGTCTCATAGTGAATTCTGGAGATTCACTAATAATATTAGGATGCGACATATCTCAGTTTCTGGTATCTAAGACCATACTAAATATGGTATACTGTCAATCGAAACGATTTTCAGACGACCTTTGTGAATCAGATCTGGCCGGTTTTAGCCATTTGATACACATTCAGATAGTCAGACTCAGGTCATCCAATGTCATTCAAATAAAGCACCAATCTGGCAATTATTTCATTTGGGACTTGAAAAGATTTCCGGCTGGACAACCAAATGACACACAAAACTCGATGTGAATAATATCATTTTTGGCTAACCAGAATCGTAACAATATAATCCATTAATTATACGGAGAGCTGAGCAATTAATAAACCTTTTTTTACGAGCAAACAAAGAAATGCTATATCATTTCCATTTGTCATGCGATTCCAAAATAAAATTTCGAAAAAGTTCGATTAGATTTATAAGACTACATACAATATGTACATTTAAAGGAATATGAAGGCTAAGAGGTATGGGTCTGAGTCTGGGTTTGGGTCAGGGGTGTGGGGTGTGGGGTGTGGGTTGCGGGGAGTATAGGGAGGTCTGGATCTTAAGCAGGCATTGTTATAAGTCATTAAGCGATGCATTTGGAATTCGGATTTAATTTGGTTCTGGAAAGGGTTGTCGTCGTCGTCGTCGGACTCTGCTTGGAGAGGGGTAGAGGGGGGAGCAAAGTGCATCAAAGTTAATGAGTTTACTTTTACTTGCAACAAGAAATTGTGGAGCTCAAGAGTTTCAAACTTGCGAGTGTGTAGCGGGGGGTGGAGGGAGGAACGAGCAGCAAAGTTAATAGCATTAAAAGTGTATCTTATTCTGTATGTTGCAGTTGTAATTGTATTGGTAGAAAGTAGCAGAGCAGTAGTATTAGTAGTAGAAGTACATAGTAGTATTAGAGAAACTACAATATATGTATGTATATTTATAGACAAAAAGAGAAAGGCAGTGACTGGGAGTCAGTCAAAGAGAGAGAGAGGGGGAATATTCGGAACTTGGTCGGCGGTACCTTCGCTGATGATGTCAGGGCAGCTGTCGAAATTTTTGTTTGATCTGATTTCGCTTCTGTTCGTTCGGGTTCGGGTTCTTGTTCTTGTTCTGGTTTGTTTTTTTTTCTTGTTGTTAATGCTTACTTTATGGTTCAACTTTTTGTACTTTTAAGCAAAGTTTTCTGTAAAACAACAATAACAACATTGACACAAAATAAATCCCAGTTATTCACATGGCGAAAACGAATGCAATGCAAATAAAACAAAACCAAGGAAACAAACCGAAGACAAAACCAACTGAGCGAAACAAATAACTAAAATGAGATTCGTTGATGGGAGATAAGAAATTAAATTCCTGCCTGTGCATGTCTATGCAAGTCTGTGCATGTCTATGCGTGTTCGCAACTACATATGTATGTAGTTGAATTCGAATTATCGAGCTTCCTTTTGCACATCGATAGGAGCAACAGCAACAATAACAGCCTGCCTTAGGGCGCCGACGCTTTTGATACTCTATCTATCGATATATACATATATGTACATATCCTTCGATAACTTGCCACTAGAGAGTGTTGTATTTTTGGGTTAGTTTATCTTAATACTCGTATTATTTGTCTGGATTGAAACATATGGACGGACATAATATCTCTTCAAAATCACACATCTGAAAGAGTATAAAAAGAACGGCCGTTGTGGCCTTCTGCTGGTCGCTGACAGCGTATGTGTATCTGCGTGAGTGTGGGTGTGTGCCGTGTCCATGTGAATAAGCTGTGTGAAAGCAACACAACAACGAAGTCAGCAAGCACTTATCGATACGTACATACAGGCACATCACACAACACATCACAACACATAAACAGAACAGCAGCCGAAATTCGGTCAGTGGTTAAATCATTTCGTTGAAGTAAAAGCAAAAGCACACAAACGCACACACAGGCAAAGCACAACTGCAATTTCAAGTACAGTGGCGCCCGGCTGTATGCAACGAAAGTGCTTTGACACTATTTTCCAGCGTTGCATTGTGTGTGGGAGCGTGTATGGCTATGCACTGTGTATGCTGCTGGCGTGCCTGGTGTGGCCATCCATTGTTGCTGCTATTGTTCGCTCGGCTTTTAATCTAGTTTTTGTAATTGCATTGACTAGAGTGACGGATGATGGGACCTCCTGTGGCCTCTGGCCCCTGACCAGGCATGTGAATGTGAACGTGAATGTGAATGTGAATGTGCTCTTTCAGCCGGTCAAAGGAAATGCTCCTAATGGAGGACAGTGGAACACTTGGCCATTGCCCGACCGACATTCTCCTGCGCACTCTCCCACATACATAAGCACACACACAAACATACACGTGAACAGTAACAACAACAACAACAGCAGCAGCAACAACATTTACAACAATAACAGGGTAACGGTAACTCAAGAGACAAACGAACAATGACACCATCGACAAATAACAAACAAAAAATAAAAACAAGGACAAAACGGAATCGAACAACACAAAAAATATGAACAGAATTACATACATCTCATCGAAATTTATGAATAATGGTGTGCGGTGCGAGTGTGGGCACAGGGTGTCACCACTCTGTGGTGATCCTTCGTAATCATTCCTTATCACACGAATCACCCCAATGCACGCACTCGCACAACTGTACATTGATCGTGCACAACACAACAACAGTACAAAGGACATAGACATGGAGAGGGCATACGTGGGTATATGATGGATGGGTTTTCTCATACCGTTGATCGTTGGTAAAGGTTCCGAATGCTCCAGGACCGCTGACTCGGCGCTGAGTGTGTTTCACGTGCATTTTCTATCAACAACGCCGCCGTCACGTCGCCACCACTAGCACCACATCGAGTAACGGTGGAGTTTCGCCACTCTCTCGCCACTTTTCACTTTTACCCGCTAGCCGCTATCCTCTAACCGTTACAGTTGCCGCTAAACTCCTGATGTGGTGGCTGTTGGTGCCTTTTGTTGGGGCTATTCCGTCCTATAATGGACGCCCCGCGATGACTGATGCAATTCTTAACCCTGTTATGGGCATTTTTTAGGTGTTTATGTGGGTGTGTGTCTGTGTGTGGAGTGGGGGTGCAACTTCCGTTTCGATTTTTGGCATTAACTAACACAGGTCCAATGCCAAAATAAATTGCTTTTCGTTGTGTGTTAGTCTATCTGTTTCACTCTCACTGCATTGCCTCCTGCTTGTTGTCCTCCTTCCGGGGTTTGGGGTTCGGTTATTTTGGTGGGTTCTTGGGTGTTAAGTAACGTAGGGTTGAATGTCTAAAAAGTAGCTCCTAAAATAGTTAACAGCACTTGCTTGTATTGCTTTCGGTTTTGCACGTTTCGCTTCGCTTCGTTTCGATTCGATTCGTTATTCGTTATGCGGGTGTTTGCTTGGAGGTTATGTGTTCATATCATGTATATCTGCCGGCTTGTACAATGTATAATAATACCATATGTTGCTATTTATAGTTTAGTTCGGGTTGCAGCGTTGTTTGGGATTATTCGTTTGTACTTTGGATTATAAATGTCGTTTTTCCTCTACGGTATCGTTATTGTTTTTGGTGGTGGTGTAGAAGGTGATGGTGGGGCTGGAACTGGAGCTGGAACTGGAACTGGAGCTGAGGCCGAAGAACAAGAAGGGCTGGATTGGGTGGGCGGGATCAAGATCCGGATCCGGATCGGTGAATAATTTATCACAAAAAAACAACAACAACCGAGCCGGGGGATGATGGAGCGTTGTTACTTTGGCTTAGTTTCCTTACTCCGAAATGTATGCTATGGAATGGTAATGGGGGTTCGGATTCCTCCGTTTATCTTCTCTCCTCTCCACTTTCACTTCCTCCTGCTCTTTGCAATTTAATGTTTGGTCATGAAAGTTTAATGAACGCACAGCGGGCAAGGTTTGGCGTTTCTGGCGTTGCGGTCGCTCTTTGGAGCGATGGAAGTGAGTCAGGTTAAGGCGTTTCGGTGCTACTCCCTCCTCCTCCTCCTGCAGCTGTGCGGCCCAAAGTTACGTCAAGGCAGGCGCCACACAGGAAACCCAAAGCAGGTAGTTTTCCTTATATATATATATATATGATGTGTGTGTGTGTGTGAGCGCGTATATCTCCTTGGATTCTAGCACGAGCGGCACGACACGCGAGCGAGAAAGGATGCGGCTGGGCGGGGGCAAGGACCGGACCGGACCGGGTGGGGTCCCTCCTTGGCACGGCTTGGCGTGGCGTTGTCCTTCGCCACCCAATTAATGCATTAATCGACCTCGTTACTTATTCAGATGCAATTTGAAAGGCCTAGGTCGAGGAGGACTAGGGGCCGTGACTCGGAGTGTTACTCGAAGTGAGAGTGGGAGTGGGAGTAGTTCTGAGGATGCTCGGGCTCGTTTAGCGACATTATAAAAATAAATCCATATAGGTAGATATATAGATTGGCGTATATGTTCGGCTACAGCTAGGTATCTTGTATATATCTTTTAGGTGTATATATTATATATGTATATATTGTATAAGAGAGGCAACTACTTGGTAGTTTTAGTTAGTCGTTAAGTGCGTTAATGTTGCGGCTACGAGTATTTGATTTGCTTCCTACTTGCGGAGACGCACGTCTCTCTACAAACTACGAGGTTAGTTCCATATTACTCTACGATCCAATCCAACGATTGGATTGGGGGTACTCTCTATCTCTATCGCTATCCTTATCCTCCCAGCAGTGAACAAACGTCAACGAACTACGGTTTATACGGTTTATGTACGGTAGTAGTCTGTATAGCATATGTTATATGTATTGCCTATCGTTTACGAGTATATGTGTAGCACTTTTCTTTGGTATATATCGAGTGTCTTTGTATATTTTTAAAAGTAATCTTTATCCTGGTGAAATTTGGTTTGTGGTTTTTGGGGTTTGTTGTTTAAGATTTGCTCAATTTCATTGTTGCAGGTACATTGGTTGTTTTCTATTATTACTTCCTATACGTAGTTTTCTCCTCTTTCCTTTTCGCTTTCTATGTAGTTTTTTTTTTCTTTTGTTTGAGGCGTTTCCAGGGGGCCTCTGGCGTTGATTAAATAATTGTGCACGTTACGTCGATTTTCGTTTCATTTTTGGATTAACTTTCTGTTTTATTTTTTGTTTTTTTTTTAAGACTTGTGCTTTTGTTTATTCCGTTTAGGCTTTTGTTTTGTCTTTTTTGCTAGTCGTTCCTTTATTTGATTATGTAATTATGCTTGGTTTCTTATTGGATATTGAACTGTACGTGTGTCTGTGTGTGTGTGTGTTCGTGTGTTACATGCGATTTTTTTCAGCTGCTGCGGCTGTTTGTGGTGGTTTCGTGGGTTGTTTCGTGGGTTTGCGATAAACGTAAGTGGGTTCGTCATCAACATTTTCGCACATACACACGCCCACAAACACACACACACACGCACACGGCGCACTGTACGTGTGTGTGTGTGTCGTATTCTATTGAATGAATGAAACTTTAAACAAATTATTTAGGAAACACACACACAGACAACAAGCACGCCTAGAATCACAAATATCCGGGAAGACAGGCGAGGCGAGCACACTATTAACAACAGTCGTGTCCCGAAAAACAGACCACCCAAGATAGTGGGAGATGAAAGAGAGGGAGAGGGAGAGCAGGAGGAGAACTTAAAGAAGAAGACGAAGTAGAGGTGAACTGAACTGTGATGAGCGGGAGTGGGTGAGTGGGTGAGAGGGAGATTGTGAATAGGGGGAGTGGAGTGGGGGAGGAAGTGCACAGCACACGTTAAATCAATGCTTCTTTTGACCTCTATTACATTTCGTTCTTCCTGCTCTCTACCTCCCTGCTCTCTGCGTCTGCTGCTACCTGAAACTTTTTTTCAACGCAACGCCCGTGTTACGGCACGTTTATCAAAAGCGTGCTGTGTTTTCGCACCCAGATGCAAGCTATACACCACTCTCCATAGAGAGAGCGAGAGAGAGTTAGAGGTGAAAGTGAGAGGATACACTCAATTTCCGACTTATTACATTGAAATTTGATTCGATTTCTTTGGGGGGTTGTGCTTGGGGTCGCGCTTCGTACTGCTTATCACAATTTGCTGATTTGGTTATTCCTGGAAAGTTTCACTGATCTATGCCGTCAGACAGCAGCGCACTTAAACTTTCTATTGGAATCTCTTCTTTATGTAACGAACGAACGAACGGTTAACGATATAACGGCACTCGCTAGTGCTTCTGCTACTGCTGCTGCTGCTGCTGCGACACGAACGAACTCAGCGCGACAAGTGAAACTTCGCTTTCGCATGGCACTGACGTGCGCCGTGAGCCTGTGAAATTTCGCTGAAAATCGATAAGGACAGGCAAAGTCGCAAAGGACGGCCCAAATGCAAAAGCAAAGTCACACAAAAACACAAAAAGCACATTCTTGTGTGTTTGTGTGTGGTTGCTAGAGTGAAATCGAGAGCATGCCGTGCGTGCGTGTGTGGGTGGATTGGCAGTGAAAGTGCACATGTCCTTAGCACACTGCTGGCCAGGTCACATTGAGAGAGGTTTCACGATGCTGTACTGTACTGTGTACCTCAGAATGCTTTTTCATCCTTTTTTGATATAGATATACATATTATTATTTAAAATTTCCTAGCTCTATGCCGTATATAGCTCTAAGGCTCTACAGCTTTCGAAGATCAAATTTTGTTCTGAATTAAACTTTCCATCATCATCATCAATTACTGCCGCCAGTGTAACGCATACCATTTTAGCTGAGAGAGCGCGAGTGCGCATTTGTGTGTCAAGCCTCGCTCTCCACGCCTCTCGGCACTCTCTCCGGGCAGAAACCTAACCCGAAGCACCAGCCGAATCCGAAATAGAGAATGAAAGGACAGCCGAGGCGGCCTTTGTTTTCTCGCTCTGAATGAAAGTCCGTCCGGCTGTGCCATCAGCTGGGCTTACGGCTGAGGCTGTGGGTGTGGGTGGGGCAGTAACAATTTCTCAATTGCGCTGCCACGCGAGGCGACGTCCTATGTCCAGCGTCCGAGTAAACAACTACCCGTACATGTGCGCGCGGCTGTTATAATGTGGCAGCGTGCACATGTTCGACCGTAAGGATAGAGAAGAACAGAGCGTGTCCTTACAATAAGCGGTGGCCGCAGACGGACATTTAATACCACGAATACCACAGCTTGGCAACAAACAACATGATAGCTATGAACACGAGGCGACACTCTCCGGTGTGGTGGCTAGCGGCGGCTGCTCCTCCTCGCACTTGGAAGTTTCCAAAGAAGAAGGTCCTGCGCAGCTTGAGCGACGGCAGTGGCTGGCACTGACCGGCGAACCACTTCCGGGTGTTGCCGTCGCTATCGCGGGACACGATGCAGATCTCGGCAGACAGCAGCTTGTCCTCGCCGTGCGACTGGAGGTCTGCGATGGGTATCTGGGCCGTTCGCTGGTTGTAGGCATAGTCCGCCTGGAAGAGAACTTCGTTGCCGCCGCTCCGGATGTACACGTTGAAGTCGGACACATCCGCTGTGGCAGACACATACCAGCTGAGCGTTAGATTGCCGGCTTTGCTGCTGCATGGAGTGGAGAAAGAGGAATCAGAGTGTCAGTGACTGAAAAGTTGTCGGACAGTAGGTTTTGTGCTTACGTCTGAACTTCACGGAACCGGACATCTGTCAGCTGCTCGTAGTCGGTGCCCGTGTACATCTCCCTCTCGTCGTCGGCGCACTGCAGTAACTCGTCGTCCAGCTCCAGGAGGTACTTGTCCTTGGCCAGCGATGGTGTGGTGCAGAGGATGCTCCGCAGGTCCTCGCTGGGTGTCGTCTGTTGCAGCATAAAGTGCTTCAAGGGACGTGCATTGCAGCCGCAGTGGAGTGGATTGCCGGCCACCAGGATCTCACTGCCGTTGCGCATGCTGCCAACCAGCGAGGCGGACACATCCTCGAGGCTGTTGTTGGACAGGTCGGCGAATGTCAGCGACTGGACCTTCACCAGATTGGCAAAGGGCATGTGGTATATCTGGTTGTGCGACAGGTCGAGGCGGCTCAGGTTCTTGGGCAGGTCGAAGATGTGTTCCTCTGACTGGAGGTTCGTGAGCTCGTTGTGCGACAAGTCTAGGTGCTTCAACGAGGTAAAGTTGGAGAGGACGCCTCGTCGCAGGTCGTTGATCTGGTTGTGGGACACATTCAGGTGCAGCAGCTTCTTGGTGCCGAAGGTTATATCGTAGGTAAGGACGGGCATCTGGTTGTAGCTCAGGTCTAGGTACTGCAGGTTGTACGGTATGTACTGGTGCGACGGGAAGGTCTTCTTGGTGACGAAGCTGATGCGGTTGTGGCTCAAGTCCAAAGTCTCCAGGCTAAGCAGGTCATCCAGGACGCCGTTCGTCTTGTTATCCAGCTTGGTAAGGGAGTTGTGCGACAGATCCAAAGTGCGCAGGGAAGGCAGTCCAAAGAAGATGTCGTTCTGCAGGTGCTTGAGTCCGTTTGAAGACAGATTCAGGTTGAGCAACTGCAGCAAGCCATCGAAGGCGCGTTTGCTGTGGGCAAAATCGGAGATAAAATCGTTCGTACACCGTAGAGGAAGTATAATGAGGCACCCACCTAATGTCCATGACCTGATTGCCATGCAAATTGAGTTCAAATAGAACCGGCAGCTTGCCGAAGGCACTGCGCTCCAAGGAGGATATATTGTTGTTCTGAAAGCAGTTCGAAATATACTCCAAATGACCATTATTTCCCTACAATTAACTAACCTCTAAGTACAGATACTGGAGCGTTGACATGCCCGCCACTGCCTCCAGAGGTGGCCGGCTTATGCCATTGCTCTGCAGCTTCAGCCGCTGCACCACCAGCAGCCCTGTAAAACTCTGCGAGTCCAGGCTGTCACCCAGCTGATTGTGGCTCAGGTCCAGGTAGATCAATGAGTTCATGACCGGCCATGTGCCCGCTGGGATTGACGTAATGTTGTTGTGACTCAGATAGAGCTCGTTCAGTGAAATGGGCAGCTGGAAGAGCTTCTCCAGACGATTGTTGTTCAAGTAGAGCTGCCGCATGCTGGTCATCTTGGCCATTGAACCACGCACCACGGACACCAGCTCGTTGTGACTGAGATCCAACAGCAGCAGTGTGGGAAGGGTACCAAAGGTGGAGGATTTGATTTCCCGCATTCTGTTATAGCTCAGATCCACGGTCCGGAGCGAGAAGAGAGTCTGAAACACCCCGTTGAATATGATGGAGATATTGTTGTGCGACACATCGATTGTGTGAAGCTCGTACAGCTTGGGAAAAGAGTTCTTGGGGATCTCCCAGATGTTGTTGTGCGAGGCATTCAGCACTTTCAAGCCCGTCATGTTCTGTATCGGTATCTGAAAGACAAACAAGATTAGTTACCAAGTCTGGGTCTATTCAAAATGGGTATTACATGTGCCAGGCTGGTCAGACCATTAAAGCTCAGCTGGAAGGTCGTGGCAAAAGTATTCTCGTCGAAACTGCGGCGCGAGAAGTTGGTCAGGCGGTTGTGGGATAGGTCGAGCGTGGTTATGTTAATACAGTTCTCAAAGGCGGCCGTTTCAATCAGTTCCAAGGCATTATGCGAGACATTTATCACCGCCTGGTAGATGTCCTTAAACGAGTTCTTCTCGATCTTCGTGATGTTGTTCTCCGCCAGATCCAAGAGCTGAAAATATACAAGTCCATACAGTTTACTCATTCTTCGGTTGACATTTTGGTTGGGTACGTACCTCCACATAGTTCATTTGGGTAAACATTTGATACTCAACCTTCTTCAGCAGATTGCGGGCCAAGTCAATTGTTCCAATGCGGGCCACCGACCCGAATGTACCGCGACCAATCTCCGTGAGCATATTGTCGCTGAGAAATAGGCGGCGCAGAAAGCGCATGCCCCGGAAGCTGTTCGCATCCAGACGCGATATGCGATTGTGGGCAAGATTGAGCACTTTTAGCACGGAGTTCCTGGCAAACGTTCCGCGGCTCAGCTCGTTTAGGGCATTGTGCGAGACATTACACCAGCCCAGTTTTGTGAGATCGGAAATGTGTTGCGCCTCCAGTTTCTTGATCCCGTTGTGACTTATATCCAAGAGCTCCAATTCCCTTAGATTCTTAAACTGATTCCGTTTTAGGTTCTCCAACTGATTCCCATGCAGGTCGAGATTTTTCAGCTTGCGGAGAGGCTGAAATGTCTCAATGGGTAGATCGCTCAGCAGTCCATTGGTCAGGCGCAACGTCTCCAGTCTATTGGTGATCTCTTGGCCAGCGAAGAGATCTTTAGGAAGCTGCTCAAAGGCATGTCCTTTAATCACAAGTTTAGTGGTCTTTCCCAGTATCTGAAATCACAATTATTGATCGACCATATTTCAAGGGATTTTCGACTCCTATTTATATTTACGCCAAATCCCAGGGGTCCAACATGGCTCAAATTAGTGCCCAACAAGTGGAGCTCCTCCATTGTGTTGTTCACGCCATAGAACACGTAATCTTCGATGGTCGCCAGAGGAGTCTCCTCAATGATCAGGATGCGGGCTTTGATATTGGCAAACATAGGACCGTACAAACGAACTGGCAGAAACAAGCTATTAAGTATTCGAATCAAAAGTAAAAGAGTAGTACGCACCAAAGTTACCCCTGTAGATGGTCAACTCCTCGACGGGAAAACCGAAGGAGGCCAAGTTCTGCAGAGCCACGGAGAGCGTAGCCAGGTTGACTTTCTCGCAGCGCACAAAGATTCCCTCATCGCTGCCCTTAATGCAACTGCACGGATAAAGCACCTTGGATCTGGTTCAAATATTCGCGAAATTATTTTAAATTTATTATTAAGAGTTGAAAGACACCTACTTCTTGGGACACTTGAACTTGGGCTCGCCGTACACATACTCAGCGCTGGCCACGGCCAACAGCTGCAGCAGTATAAGACTGCGCAGGCGTAGCGTAACCATGATGAGGTGTGGTGTGGTGTCGTCAGCGTTTCACTTAGCCCATGGCCAAGGCAAAAGAAAGTTTGTTGCTCAAGTCTTTTGTTTGTCCTTCTTTCAAAGCTTAGATTCTTCTTTCCGATATTTCCCAAAGGCGCCAATAGTTTTTAAGCGAAGAAGAATTTCTTAGATTACACAACGGCGAACAAAGGTAAATTATTTCATTGTTTCGACTCACTTTTACCTTTTGCTCTTATGGAGCAACAGGTTTTGTTGTTAGTCGTTGGACGAATGCCGTGCAGTGGCTGTGAAGAGGGTGTTTTGCCTCCGCCTAAGCGGAGCGACGCCTTCAAGGCAGGCCAGTGAGTCATGGTGCGAGGCCCAGAATGGTAATTTTATTACAATTCAATTTATATATATTTATTATATTTTTTGCAAAAGCGCGCATTTATATCGATCGACTTTCAGCGATCTGGCAGCGCCACGCTTCTAGCAATGATAATATGGCCGACGGTATATTTATGGTATATTGGTATAATGGTATATTTTATCGATTTCATTTATTAAACTTCATTTTTATAGGTAAATTTGAGAACAAATGGTATGGAAACTTCAATACGCAGGTTTCTTGAATTTTCTCTCTCCCACAAAACGTAATTCCGTGCGCCACTTATTCCAATGGATTGGATTAAGATCCTAGTCACTCATTCACTTTCAAACAATTCGACTCAGGCGCTCAAGTTTGGCGGGACTTTCTCTCTTTTTTTTGTAATTTGCTCTCTGTTTTGTGATGGGATATCCTCTCTTCGTGGAGGGATTTTTCCTTCCACAATGTCCCTTTTCAGCTCAACATTCCGTACTCACTTAAGTTGCCACTGTTTTCTGTTGCTTACACGAAATGGAAGGACTTAAAAGTAGTCAATCTCTTAGAAAACTTATTCGTCCATGGGATAAAATTATGTGGGCAGAGCTGAGAGATCTAAATAGCTAGTAATATTCGACGGAATATCAAAAACGAGGAATATGAAAAATTCGTCGATATATTTTGAAAATGCGACCGTATATCATTTGTTTGACATTTTTCGCAAAAACCTCTTATTGGGCTGAATCCACTAAAAGCAAGTATTTAAAATAAATCAGTAAATAAGAAAATTGCTTCATTAAACGGAAAAAAATATGTGGGCATGGCTGAGGGTTCTATCCAGCTAGTAATATTCGACGGAATATCAAAAACGAGGAATATGTACAGTAGAACTTCGTCAATTTGTCAGTATATGTACGGTATATTTTTAAAATGAGACCATATATTTTCGTATATTTCTGGAAGCAACTCTGTTGTGACAAATCGCTCTGTGGGAGAAGACAAAACGGCGCAAAATAAATACAGTTTTCGCAGTCAATATCAAGAGTTTTCCCTGTAAATTTAATAAGACCACTGTAAGTAAAAGTGTTCCCAACCAATGTTTAATTAGTTCAAATGCACCAACTAGTGAAAGGCAACACTATTTTGGCATTTTTCGACTCACATAAGTGGGCATTATTCACGTTGCACGCCTCGCCGACAGGGAGAAATACTGACTTCGCCCGTTTTAGCCGCCATCGTGAAAACAGCCAATCACAGCGCTTGTTACTCACACGCAACAAAAATTGTGTGTACATACACGTCTATGTGCGCCTGTATTGGTGTTGCGGGAGAACGCGAGTTACTTGCGGCTTGGTTGATTTTGTTTTTGTTGCGCGGCAAGAAGTGCGTAAATATTCATAGCTGTTACACTATACAAAGAAACGCTTCTTCTCTAGTTATAGCACACAATGAGCTACGCCGCAGACGTCCTCAATGCTGCCCATCTGGAGCTGCACGGTGGTGGCGACGCAGAACTGCGCCGCCCCTTTGATCCGACCGCTCACGACTTGGATGCCTCTTTCCGTCTGACACGTTTCGCTGATCTGAAGGGACGTGGCTGCAAGGTGCCCCAGGATGTACTCTCGAAACTGGTGTCGGCTCTGCAGCAGGACTACTCAGCACAGGACCAGGAGCCGCAGTTCCTAAACGTGGCGATTCCACGAATCGGCATTGGCCTGGATTGCTCTGTCATTCCTCTTCGCCATGGCGGACTTTGCCTGGTGCAGACCACCGACTTCTTCTATCCGATTGTCGACGATCCATATATGATGGGCAAAATAGCCTGTGCCAACGTGCTCAGTGATCTGTACGCCATGGGCGTAACCGATTGCGACAACATGCTGATGCTGCTGGCCGTGAGCACAAAGATGACGGAGAAGGAGCGCGATGTGGTCATCCCTCTGATAATGCGTGGCTTCAAGGATTCCGCATTGGAGGCCGGCACCACGGTTACTGGGGGCCAGAGCGTGGTCAATCCCTGGTGCACTATTGGCGGCGTGGCCTCGACCATCTGCCAGCCGAACGAGTATATTGTACCGGACAACGCTGTCGTTGGAGATGTTCTGGTGTTGACCAAGCCCCTGGGCACCCAGGTGGCCGTCAATGCTCACCAGTGGATAGACCAGGCGGAGCGCTGGAACCGCATCAAGCTGGTCGTATCCGAGGAAGATGTGCGCAAGGCCTACCACAGGGCCATGAACTCGATGTCGCGCCTAAACCGTGTGGCAGCTCGGCTCATGCACAAGTACAACGCCCACGGGGCCACCGACATAACAGGCTTCGGTCTGCTGGGCCATGCTCAGACTTTGGCGGCTCACCAAAAGAAGGACGTCTCCTTCGTTATTCATAATCTTCCAGTGATCGCAAAAATGGCGGCCGTTGCCAAGGCCTGTGGCAATATGTTCCAGCTGCTGCAGGGCCATTCTGCCGAGACTTCCGGAGGTCTGCTAATCTGCTTGCCGCGCGAACAGGCCGCCGCCTACTGCAAGGACATTGAGAAGCAGGAAGGCTACCAGGCCTGGATCATTGGCATTGTCGAGAAGGGCAACAAGACTGCCCGCATCATCGACAAGCCCCGCGTCATCGAGGTGCCTGCCAAGGATTAGATGTTTACTTTTTACTTGTATATGTATGGTATCTTAACGTAGCTGCCCCTCAGTTGTAAGGGTCTTTGTTTTTATGGAAAAGCTTACAGATTTAATGGACTTCGCATACCGAAATACGACTGTATAAAATAAAATACTTGATAATCGTATCGAGTAAATGCAGCAAAGAAAAACCTGGTTTATTCGCTATAAATGTAAGATAGGGATATAAAAGCCGACGCCGACGCCGTCGCCACGCGCATTTGGGCGGTCTCGCTAGAATTTTGGCGCGAACATGCATATGTACGTTTTCTGAGTGCAGCAGATAAGAGTAATTTGTGTTTGCGTTAGCTTAGAAGGTCAAATGTCATGCCAAGAGCGAGCATGCCACAAAAGAGTATACATGTTTCGTGGCACAAAACAAGTATTATTTTCTATCTTTTATACGATTAGCATTAGACGCCGTCGCCGTCCGAGCTGAAAGCTTTTTCGGCGAGCTTTGGAACTGAGAGGCAAGAGCAATGGATGCGATGCTCTTGGAGCCCCAGCCAACCAACCAGCAACAGGTTCGTCTCCGTTTCTCTGCTTCAATCGAATCGTATGGGGATCGTTGGTGGCAAGTGCCAAATCGAAAGCTTGTTTTGGACACAATCCAATACCAAGGAGTCCGATATCGATATCGACCATTCACGTTATCGAGACAACAAAGCTCCGGCGGCCGCCAAGTCAATTGAGAGCCAAGAGACGCGCGCAGAAGCAATTCCGTTGCCGTTAAGTTGTTTTGTGCTTGGAACGATCGAAGCAGATCCACATTCAGTGTTTCTCTCTCTTACGCGAAGGCGAATTTCCCAAGACAAACGCGCCGCGCATCGCAGCAGTTTTCTTTTTTCCGCCGAACTGTACACAACATCAATCGTATCGTTTTTTGGAGTTTTGGAAAATTGCACAGTGAGTGCGAGTGAATGTATTCACTGCTTGTGTTTTGTGTTTGTGTGTGCTATTTTTTCGATGGAAGTGTGGATGTGTACGTTGAGTGGGCTTCATATTGTGGTCTATTGAACTGGCAGACGAGCTTCAAAAGAGACAGCCCAGCCACACACTGGTGACAGTGGGGTGGAGGAGGAGAACAAACCAACACGCACATACTCTCGGTGCAAACGAGTTTTCCCTACGTGTCGTCGTTACTTTTTATCCGCTATGCGCACAGACACAAACATACATAGATGGATGGATGGATGTTTGTATCTATTGTTGTATGGTGTTTTGTATGAGGAAGTACTCGAACGGGCGACCGACTCTCGTGTTTGGCAGCAAAGTGAAATTTCAATTGCGTTCGTTGAAAGAAAAAACGCACTCTATTGTATATCCGCATCCTCACATTCTGCCAGCCAGACGGCGGCCAGCTATGTATCTCTAGAATCTAGAGATACACTACACACGCCAGATGATTCATGTACGGTGGGCACTCTTGTACTCGAAACAGACTCTGAAAAGACAAGAACAGAACACCAGACCCGTACAATGTTCAAGCACGGACGGCGCAGTATTCAAATTGAAAGGCGAAAAGCCAAAAAGCACAGTGGCAGTGAACTATTTATAGAATTATTTGTTTTCATATACTCGAAGCCGTACAAAAATTGCTCAGCAAAAGTCCGAAAGGCGACGACGACGAATACGTTGCCTGGCATTGTACTTTTGGCGGTGATGCTGCCTCTGAATTTCCTTCGAATGGTCTATAGAAACAAAACATCTATATTAGCCAAGTTCAAACGGCGCCTGATCTTTTTGAACTGTAAGATGCGTGGGTGTCGGGGAGAAGCGTCACCAGCATGATGATCAGTCACGGACAGAACATGCTCCATATAGAAAATAGTACATACAAATGTATGTATGTATGTATTATGTATACACTTCTCGCCTACGTTTCAATTTGATTTTCGGTAATTTCGGAACGACAAGAACAACACCTTCGCTTTTTATTCCCCCGATCTCAAACTTGTTGTTCACTCGCTTGCGATTTGTTTATTTTATGTTTGCGCCGTAAATCGCCCCCCTTACGTATTCCCCCTCCACCCCATCTATTGGCGATTGGACAGAAGCTCTATGGCGTTTCGCGATCTCGATCCCGATCTCGTAGCGCCCCGCCTACTCCCCCATGCCCATGCCCAGAGAGACAGGCAGCAACATGTTTCCACAGAGCTTCTCGTTTCGAATACATGAGATCATTTTTGACCCATGTGTGCGTCTGTATGCAAAAACCTCCACTCTACTCTACTCTCCTCTCTTCTCCTCTCCTCGCAGTTCTCCGTGCTCCGTACGGTTTTAGCTGTTGTCGCCATAACACACACCAAACTGAGACCCAGAGCTCTGCTAAAAACGTGCTATGATCACTGGTAGGTGGGGCGGAGGCGGTGACGGCGGCATCAATTAAATTTGGCCTTTTATTCATATTATTGTATGATATTTTATGCATGATATTTTGCTTATGCGAGTGATTTTTTTGTGTCTCTATTAGCTCTCTACTCTTGACCATATGGCGAGCGTTTCCTCAGTGCTGGATCCCCGTGATAACGTGATTTATTTAGCTTTGTTTTGATTGGATTGCTTATGTGACAGGCAGAAGGCAGGTTCCCGTCCCCAGTGCAGTGGTTGTCAGGGCTGTCTGTCGAGTGGTGCAGTGCAGCCTCTGGGACTAGTACATACATATGTATATGACATCATCGCCGGTCATCATTCTTGTGTGTGATTGACGAATTTTTTTGCATCACGCTCATTCGCTCTCCCACTGTATCTGTATCTCTCATTAAGTGAATCTCTCTTCTCAGGGTTATCGCTAAAACGCAAAACGAATCTTTAGGATATATTTATGTATGTACATGTGTACATGTATAAGGTTATACATACTTTATGTGCATATGTATGCCTCGTTTTCTGTCCCAGTCATACGTAAAAGGAGTGTAAAGGACACGCTGAAAGTGAAAACCAGTTTGACATTGAATTTTTGTGACTTTTTGGCCTTTGAATGTGTGAATGTATGCGTGTGCTTTTGTGTGGCATTTCGGGAATCGAATCCAATGCCGTTTTGTTGATACCCTGGCCAATGGTATTACCTTTTTGTAGCAGGTAGCTACTGTCATAAGTCATAGTTTGGCTGAAATGCAACCTATTTTAAGCACGAATACACTTTTAAATTGGGCTCTTTTAGATCAGCGATCGGCAAGGCCCTATCTTATGTGCATAGGAAAGTGCGCTGCTGCTGCGCTGCCCCTCACGTACACGTGTATAACAGTTGTTGGCCCCAATACAATATTCCGTTTTGCCTGCTGTCTACGCACACAAACGACTCCAAGACATGTGAATATGTGCGTGCCGATCACTGTTTTAGAGAGAGCATTGGGAAAAGTTCCCTTGTTCTCTCTGAAGCCTAAGAATATTGCAAAAATGGTACATTTTGTGGCATTTATAATGGGATTTCAGATTCGTATTATCTGCCACTTAACTGCTGTGATTCTTTGATCTACCCCACATGCTTTGTGTGTTCTCAAGTGATGCCCACTTCAGATGATATGACTTAAGCCTCCATTAATGCGCGAAAAGTTCTCACTTTGGAGGAATGCCGAGTGCCGCCATTTCGGTGCGGGCATGCTATGGGTGTAGGCGGGTAGGCGTAGGCGGTTGCCCGAGTAAACAGATTCAGAAATGTTTGAAATTCACGAGAACTGCCTTGAATCAACCTGCCTGCCATGCGGGAACCGAGACCCGTGCTTACGTGTACTACGTGTCTGTCAGACACCCACGGCGCCTCTTTCTCTCGGTTACTCACACGTAGAATTTGAATAATTTATGAATGGATTGAATTGGCTTTCGTTTCAGCAAAAACACTAATTGGAAATGCAGTACTCGAGCAGTTCGGAAAATTATTCATCCTCGTTGAGGGACACGCCCGCAAAATGGAACGGAAAGGTAAATACAATCCATACTTTCGCATTCCTATTCATCTACGTTTCCTCCACAGAACGACAAGAATTATGCGTACAAAAAGTCCTCATATCAATACTCAAGCTCTGGCGACAATAATATGTCCTATCAGGGCAAGTCCCCCGATCAGAATATAGATCAGTTGGACGCTTTGCTGGAGGACTTGAAGCAGGAACGCCAGATCACCAACAGAGATCGCGACCTACTGCCCACCAATGGCACTTCCTATAGAACGCTGTGAGTTTTCCCTTGGAGATATCCTATGTCTACCGTTGCTAAAGCATGTCTCTACATTCCAGGGAACGCACTGATCCCGCCGGGACGGTCACTAGGACAACGCGTGTGGTGAAGACCACGAAACACTCGGGTCAGGGCGGGTCAGGCCAGCAGCCCTACATCGATGATGTGGAGACCTTCAATCCCACCGACTACAGCACTCTGCAGTCGACGGCCAAGTACTCGAGCCTCAAGCGGGACGATTACCAGACCAAGGAGAAGCCGTACACGCTGTGTAAGTCTTTCGAAGCAAATAGGGAATAAAGTGAGGCGTATATTCTTACAATAACTTTTTGTCGCCTTTACCAGCCCATTCACCCATAAGTGGCGGTCAATACGAGAGCAAGTCGAAGATCTACGAGAGCAACCGGACGATCAACAACAATGTGGAGGTGCTGCCGAGCTCCGGCATCACACAGACCCTGACTAGTGGCACTACCATCGACAAGGAGCTGCAGGACATCGCCCTGAGCGATGGCATTTTGCCGGCCCCTGGCACAAAGGTGACGACCACCGTGCGTACGTACACGTATGAGATACCAGCTGGTCCGGGTAGCGCAACCAGCACCATAAACCGCAGTCACACACTCAACAACAGCAACACGAACACCCTGAGCAGCAGTTACAAGCTCCACGAGAGCCACAACTCCAGCCAGAACTTCAGCCAGTTGTTGCCGCAGCCTCATCCACATCCACATCCGCAGCCATCGCAGGTGCCCCAGACGGTGGTATACAACACGGAGAGCTACTCCACGCTGAACAAGCCCGACCGGCCGCTACTGACCAACCAGTCGTACGAGATTCGCGAGCACAAGGAGACCACCACTCGCGGAGTGAGTCCCCAGCCGCGACAGCTGCCGCTCGGAACGGGTCCGGTAGGCACACTGCCGGGCAACAATAGCCGTACTGTGGTATACAACATCCACAAGACGGACAACGTGAACACGATCAACGAGCTGCCGCCTCAGCAGCGCTATCCCCCCCACAGTCCGGCACATAGCCCCAACTACGCTCAGGGTCCACACAGCCCACCGCTGCATACGTCTGGGCCAGGTGGCGTCAACCGCTACTACTACAAAGAAACGGAGACCTCCAATACGGTCAACACGATCCACGGTGCGCCAAATGGCGGTCCTTATGAGCCGGGACTGCCGCAGTCTGCTCCGTTGAAGCAGCTGCCGCCCAGCACGGCCTATCCGCAGCCACAGACCGGTAATGGATATCCGCCGAACACGAGCTACACCTACAAGTACTCTTCCACAACGAACACGAACAATCGTCGTGGTCCTGGTGGTGGTCCGGACTATGGCTCTCCTTCGCCCTTCCCTGTGGACGGAGTGGAGTATCCGGTGGGCAATGGCAATCCACCCCAGCGTGTGGACGATCTGATGCAGTCGTTTGGCACTGTAAGTAGACTGGAATATATCTATCTTCTCGGACCTCTGCTTACCTGATTGTTTATCTCTTTTCCTCTCTCCTTTGCAGACTGATCATGTGGATCGCGGAGACCTGGAGACGCCCGTGCGCAAGAGGGAAATCGAGACATCCGTGGCCTCGCCCAACCAGCAGCATGTGCCGTCCGTTAACAAGCTCGGCAAGGAGGTCTACTATCCTCCCGGACACGATACCATTGTCATGAAGCGGGAGGAGATGCATGCCGGTTCTGCATCTGGTGTAAGTATTTGAGTCCCGTCGCTCTTCTGAAGCCAAAGGCTTACAAATGTGTGCTCTTCTTTGTAGGGTCGCTGGGCCAAGGGCTCGGGAATGTACGAGTATGAGTCCGGGTCCAAGTCAAAGACGAAAACCAAGTCCGGCGGCGCTGTGGTGCCTTTGTGCCTGCCCCTCTGCTGTGCGATGCCCTGCTCCATCATGTAGAGGAGGAGCTGGGGCTGGCTCTCCAGCAACTGGAAGTCGTACTTGTATATAGGTTTTTAATATTGCCGTTAATAAGTCTAACGCTAAATCCTGCCCCGCGTCGAATTTGTGACTGTTTATGCTCTCTGCTGTCTAACTTCTATTGGGTTTGCTTATCCATTGGTGGCTCTGGCTCTACATGTTGTACTCGTCAGTTGTTGGCCAAATCTTATATGTATGTCTGTCGTCTACCCACATTATGTTATTGTCTATGTATATACTTTAATTTGTATTACGGCATCCGAGGATTGTCATATTGTTATATCTGTTATAGATTGCTCGAAATTGTTCAACTATTGCTCAAGCATTTACCAGTGGAAAACCCAAAGTCGAAATTGTTTTAACTGAATTTTTATGTCGCATACGATAACTAAAAAATGTGCCCCAAGCGCCACTTGAATACCTACTAATCGTATACCTAATAAACGTAACTCCGACTTAAAAGGTAACCCAGTCGTTACAGAGCCATAAATACTATCTCTAATACACGTAGTAACCATAATAATAAAACGATATCTAACAAACGAATCAATGAACTCTCTGTTTTATGGATGGGTTGGGGAATGGAATGGGCAGCGAAACCATTTGCATTTGTTTTTTTGGTATAGTAAAAGTTTTTATAAGTTTATTTTGGTATAAATCGTTTCTGATCTCGATTAACAATTTGCATATCACAAAAGTAATATCTACATTTTCACCTTTTAGGAATTGGTGTAGGTGCCTTTTGAAGAGAATAGAATAAAATACCATAGAAGAGCCATAGAAAAAACAAACTTAACAAAAAACACAAAACAAAACAAAAATTAACAAAAAAGTCTATAAGTATTCTTGAGCACTTTGAGTATTTAAGGGAGGAGGGGGCGATTATCGCTACATTCTGTGACTGTGGTTGGATTTTCGAATTGGAGCTAAATTATGGATTAAAAGTATACTACATAGAGTTCTGTGAGTATATTGAGTGGAGATACTATGTACTACCTACCATACACACAATATGTGCGCTAATGTCTAATGTCTTCATCGTTTCGGCATAAACTTTCCTTTTTGGGGGCTTCTCTAGTAAAAGAGAGAGAGAGAGATTCTACTATTCGAGAAAGTAATGTTGTCCTTTGTACATGCACAATAATAGATCGTTTTGAAAGGTCACGTAAGGTTGGTTACGCTGTCTTTTTGAGTTGGGGTCTCGGTCTCCCCATTTAGGCTAACTCTTGCGCTCGGAGTTCCTTAGCTCTGCTAAATACCACGTGAAGGTCGGGAACTCCTTGATGCTGTAGATGCCATACTTGATTGAGTTGATGCCATCCATTTCAATCTTGTTCATGCCATTTTGTATATTCTCATAGCTGCAGAGGTTACAAGGAATTATAATTTTTCTAAATTTGGACACTTCTTCACTCACCGCTTGGGATTGGCCTTCTCCTTTTGATGCTTCAGCATCTTGTAGCGCGCAATGTTCACGGGGTACCTTGATATGAATAGATTCGCATGCTTCAATCTGTTGGACATATCATCGTCCTCGCCGCCCCAGCCGAAGAACGAGTTGGAGAAGCCATTCACGGCCTGGAAGTGCTCACGCGTCATGGCAGAGACTCCGCCAAATATTGTTCGGTAAGGCAACCTGGCACAAAAGCGAGTTATGCAGGAAAGATCAGGAGATTAGCAATGGGTTCCTTACTTGAAATTCAGCGTGTCAATCGCAACCGACATGTGCCGCGGCTGACGTGGACAATTGTAGAGATTACGATCGTCCAAAGGCAGTAGATCGACATCGTGAAATATAAAACAATCCCACTGATAAAGCTTTAAGGCCTCCAAGTAACCGATATTCATCATAGCCGCGCGATTGAAGGGCTTCCCGTTGGTTTGCTCAACAATGAATATGCGATAGGCGATGCGCTGCTTCATTAGGAACGGGTGTATGTTGCGGAGGAAGACGGAGAGATGGGCGTAGCGGTCGCGGAAGGGCACAACAATGGCCACATGGTGTTGTGGGTTGCAATTGTCGGGCTGGAAAGCTCCGCCAGGGCGCAGCAAAGGGCCCAGCTCGGCCTCAATAACATCTAGAGATTCCAGCGTTGTGTTGGGCGTGACGGGTCCACCTAGAAAAGCATTTCTTTAACCATTAACCTGCCATTGCACAAGACAGACCAGACTGAGAATATATCATACCATCTCGGGGA
This sequence comes from Drosophila pseudoobscura, assembly GCF_009870125.1. Classification (NCBI taxonomy): domain Eukaryota; kingdom Metazoa; phylum Arthropoda; class Insecta; order Diptera; family Drosophilidae; genus Drosophila; species Drosophila pseudoobscura. The sequence goes on along the minus strand of NC_046680.1, from coordinate 21,091,523 downwards.
TCAGGATCAGTGCAATTGGCATGGAGGGCGGACATGGTTGGTTTCATTGGCAGGGGCTTGTGTGTGCTCATGTTTGTGCTGTTGAAGTTCGCAAAGGGCGATAAGTCTTGTGGAATGGAAGTAAAGTTTGCAATCGCAATCACAGTCGTTGAGGTGGAGTTCTGAGCGTTGTGCAGCTCTCGCTCCTTCGATAGGGCCAGGGGCGCAGCAGGCAGCCGGATGCCCCCACTGCTGGCGTTCCTATGTTTATGCGCATATTTGTGCACGCGCCGTATGCTGTAATTGATATAGCCAGCAAATGAAAGTGCTAATTGGCTTACTCCGCTCACCGCTTGCTCACACTCACCTTAGCTTGCTCAGGGACGTACCGCTAGCTCCGTCAGAGCGAAAGCCCACAAAATTCAGCACCAGCAACAAGCATATTGCGCCGGCCAGGAAGCGGATGAGATTCGCCTTTGTAAATAGGATCATGGTCCATGCATTGCATCATTCCGTGATCAACTTGCTTCCTCTCCGCAGTGGCATTTTCAGCGCAAACGGTCGTTTTTATTGTTAACAAAACAAATTTTCCCCAGCAGCTGATGTTTTCGCTAAAAGGTTAAGGGTTGCCGGACTATCGACGGCGTTCGCGCTATCGAGTGCACGCGAAGATGCTGTGGCAATCAACTATCGATAGTGTTCGTTAGGAGGAATGGAATTCCAATTTGAACAAATTTCGTTGTTTATTTCGCGGATCTCAAAAGTATCCTTAAAAACAGTGAGTTTACAATGCAAATGGGTATTGTAAATGGGCAATATTATAAAGCTGTCTTAACCGTTCTTTTTGCCCCATCTCTTGGAATGGGTCTTTCCTATTAAGATTAAAAAACAAGTTACAAACACAACTGATGATTTATACTAAATACAGTATGAAGCACACAGACCAGACCACTATCATGGCAATGGCAGTCGGATTGCCTCGTTGTCCTTTATGTTGACCACCCTGAACTGGTTTTGGTATGTATACTCTATGCGTAGGATCTTATTGTCCCCGATGCTGGGGTCATAGAAGCCGGGAAGATCGCTCTGTAAGTACACGAATAACATCAGTTATATTCAATATTTCATCAGGTTCTGAACAAACCTTTGAGGAATCGTATAGCTGCAAGGTACTGTCCCTGACCAGACACTGAATTGGTATAGTGACATCAAGCGACAGCTCGGGCTTGAACTGGGTGCTGCTGTTCTCCGTTGTGCAGCCATATACGGCTCTTGTGACGACCAGGCCCGTTTTCTGCAGCTCCTCGGTCATGATGCGATGGTAGGTACTCTGCATAAGATGGACGGCAGCGCTGGCCTCCTGCCGCTTGGCCAACAGGCGCTGCTCGTTCTGCCGTTTTGTCCGCTCCACTTCGACGCTCTTGCGCTCGGCATCCATTGGGTCCATAATGGTCTTCTTAATCAAGAACCACGCAATTACGGGGGTCACAGAGGCATAAAACACAGCGGCGGGCACTATCTCATCGCTCAGGTGGATAGGAAACACATAAGACTGATTCGATCGTAGTATCCTAAAAGCAAAAATCAAGCGAAGCCATCAATGTATTATAGTCCAAAATGCAGGACACTATATTGTACTCACTTAAATTTAAGGATAACTCCAGAAGGCACACCAATCGAGACAGCTGCTGTCACAGAACTGTACTTGGAAATTTTCTTCTCCAGTCCATATTCGCCCATGAAGCCAAATGTTCCGACCCTGCAATAAGGATTTCGTGTAAATCAACCAGATCTGCGGATGTGAGAGCTACTTACTTCACGGCCAGCTTCAGCTTCATCTCATTTTCTATCATCTTGCGCGTGTAGGAGAGACCAAAGTAGATGTGCGGCGAACCAATTACAAAGGATGAGCTCAGCGCGTACTCGTCCTTGCTGTGGTCGATTTGTGTTGACATGGACGACTGGGGGCCCGCGTTCAACGTCAGGCTGCCCACCGTGTGCTTGTCCAGCTGCACAGCGAGCGTGGAGAACAGGGCGGGTATCACGCCGTGTTCCCGGAAACTCATGTTGGTCCCGCCGTTGAGCGTCACCTTAGGGGAAAGCGTGCGTCCACCTGACAGCACATACTTTAGATATATTGCAGGCTGGGCTGGGCTTTGGTAAACTGATTACTTACCCTTGAGACCCACTAGGAAGCCGTTTCCCGCTCCAGCACAGACCTCCAGCCAGCCCTTATTCAGGAGTCGACGTCCAGCTACCACAAACCCGCCACTGCCATTCCCGTTGGAGGAGTACAGGTTGCCGCTCATAATGATCATGTCCTTGCGCGTCAAAGGGGCCTCGATGGACTGTGCAATGCTCATTGACCCTATCTCAACGCGGGGCATTTCCGTTTCATCGTAGGGCGCGAATATTTCCGTTGCGTTCACGTTAATGGTGATGTTCCCCCGCGGATTAGTTCGCTGTTGCAGGCGACGTTCATCAGCAGCTTGCGCAAGGCGTTCGTACTCTTCCCTGATCTCTGTCGGCGTCTTGGTCCGGTGGACAATCTCCCAGCCCTCGGTTCTCAGGCCCTGTACGCCCACCGAGTCGTATATGGCCCTCTGGTGGGGATCAGACAGCACCTCGTACGCGCGCTTGGTGCGGTTGAACATAATCTCCGCCTGCTTCTTGCTGTCCTCATTGTGGTGCTTGTCCGGGTGGTAAATGCGGCTCTGCTTCCTGTAAGCTGTATTAATCTGCTCTGTGGTGGCCTAAAAACAAATTGATAAGACTGTGACGTGCGAGTGACGATGCACTTACATCTCGGGGCAAATTCAGAAATGTGTAGTAGTTCTCCTCCAGCTCGACGTCAGATTCATTCTCCGAAGCCATGGCGCAGGCCGGTAAATACTGCCCCTGTTAGGTTAAGCGGTGCTTGGTAGTCAGACAGAATGGCAGCGCACGCACCTCACCGGCGTTTTCTGTGTTAATTTGTATTTCAAAATTTTTGGATAGCTTTACGCAATGATAGGCTGATACATGTGTTGGGAAGGTCCGATAGTTTATGGTCACACTCACACAAACATCGGTTCAAATAATCTAACATGCTATCAGCCCTGGGTGATATCGATAACCGAACTTGAATCGGGTAAGGACCTCCATTACCGGTTGCCAACAATGAGTCTCTTTCAATACTTTTAAATTCTGTACTTAAATAACATATGGTGATGATTGGAACTGCATTTCCCAACAATTGACCAGGAAAACCCACCAAACCATCGACTTTTCCTGGATTTGCACACCTTGTTTTGTGCTCGAGGATAGAAGGTGTCACAATCGAGAAGTAATTGACATTGATATATAAATATCACAGTAGCGATTCTGCATCACTCAAACATCCAAACTTATTGTATTTTAAATAATCGAACCTGCACAAGCGAATGCTGTCAACTCTGGGTGAAAACCAGTAAAACCTATCGTTCCGTTGGTGACCGATTACTTTTTTCCAGCCCTCGCCACATACGGGAAACGTGCTCTCCTGACGAAATTTTGCTTTTTAATTTGACATTGTGTAATTAAAGTAAATACCGAAAATGCTGCGTGTTCCTAGGTTGTTGCCACGTCTCGCACGCCAAGCTGGCGTTGTGCCCACAAATGCATCGGGAGCTTCTAGCATCTTCCGCGTAAGTACCACGGCCGCCGTCTTTACATAATAGCCGGAGCGGCATGCTCACGCTCGGCTCGTTGCGGGTCATGTTTTGCGCGAACATTCTATAAAGATCGATGCATTCTCTCCTCTTTACAGAGCCTGCCAGGTGCAAGCAATGGACTGTGGGGTCAGCAGCGCTACAAGTAAGTGATCTTTAATTAATTTACATTTACAATGAAATTAAAACGAAAAAGAGAGTGCCGACTGACCGACCGGTCCCCTAGGTAGTTGTGTAGTTGTGCTTATGTAATGGAACCTGCCAAAAAGATTTTAGCTTCCAGCAGACACTCGATGTTGCATCACAATGGATGCCAAGAGTTCAGCTCTTGATTGTTGGAAACATCTGGAGCTTCTTGCTCGAACAGAGATAGAGGCGCGGCCTAGTCGCTTATCTAAGCTCTTTGCTGGCGTTATCAATTTTCGGTTTTTCACCATCTGCTCACGAGCAATCCATATTTCACTCTTTTTTTAGGTCTGGCGAGGTCAAGGGTGCAGTTATTGGCATCGATTTGGGCACCACCAACTCCTGCCTGGCCGTCATGGAGGGCAAGCAGGCAAAGGTCATTGAGAACGCCGAGGGAGCCCGCACCACGCCCTCCCACGTCGCCTTCACCAAGGATGGCGAACGCCTGGTGGGCATGCCAGCCAAGCGTCAGGCTGTGACCAACTCTGAAAACACCTTCTACGCCACAAAGCGCCTGATTGGCAGACGTTTTGACGATCCCGAGGTGAAGAAGGACATCAGCAATCTGTCCTACAAGGTTGTCAAGGCTTCGAATGGAGATGCCTGGGTGTCGTCCACCGATGGCAAAGTGTACTCCCCCTCACAGATTGGCGCATTCATCCTAATCAAGATGAAAGAGACGGCCGAGGCCTACTTGAATACACCTGTAAAGAACGCCGTGGTGACTGTGCCCGCCTACTTCAATGACTCGCAGCGTCAGGCCACCAAGGATGCCGGACAGATTGCCGGTCTTAATGTTTTGCGTGTAATCAACGAGCCCACAGCAGCGGCCCTGGCCTACGGCATGGATAAGACGGAGGACAAAATGTAAGTGTACCTTGGAGTTCAATGCTTTTTTTATTGCTCTTGAATGCATTGTAGATGGTTTCATTACTTTCACTCTAAATTTACAGCATTGCCGTTTACGATCTGGGTGGCGGCACTTTCGATATCTCCATTCTGGAAATCCAGAAGGGAGTCTTCGAGGTCAAGTCAACCAACGGTGACACCCTGCTGGGTGGTGAGGATTTCGATAACCACATCGTCAACTTCCTGGTGGCCGAATTCAAGAAGGACACCGGCATTGACATCCGCAAGGACAACATTGCCATGCAGCGCCTGAAGGAGGCGGCCGAAAAAGCCAAGTGCGAGCTATCCTCCTCCCAGCAGACCGACATCAATCTGCCCTACCTGACAATGGACTCTGCCGGTCCCCAGCACATGAACCTGAAGATGACACGCTCCAAGTTGGAGAGCCTTGTGGGTGATCTCATCAAGCGCACCATTCAGCCCTGCCAGAAGGCACTGTCCGATGCCGAGGTGGCCAAGTCAGAGATTGGAGAGGTCCTGTTGGTTGGTGGCATGACCCGCATGCCCAAGGTTCAGTCCACCGTGCAGGAACTGTTCGGACGTCAGCCATCGCGCTCCGTCAATCCCGATGAGGCGGTGGCCGTCGGTGCAGCCGTTCAGGGCGGAGTCTTGGCTGGTGATGTCACTGATGTGCTCCTGCTCGATGTCACTCCCTTGTCGCTGGGCATTGAGACCCTTGGCGGAGTGTTCACTCGCCTGATTTCGCGCAACACCACGATCCCCACCAAGAAGTCGCAGGTCTTCTCGACAGCCAGCGATGGCCAGACCCAGGTGGAGATCAAGGTGCACCAGGGAGAGCGTGAGATGGCCAACGACAACAAGAAGCTGGGCTCCTTCACACTGGTCGGCATCCCACCCGCACCCCGCGGAGTGCCCCAGATTGAAGTGGTCTTCGATATCGATGCCAACGGCATTGTGCACGTTTCGGCCAAGGACAAGGGCACCGGCAAGGAGCAACAGATTGTCATCCAGTCGAGCGGCGGTCTGAGCAAGGACGAAATCGAGAACATGATCAAGAAGGCCGAGGAATACGCCAGCGCCGACAAGATCAAGCGCGAACTGATCGAGATCGTCAACCAGGGCGAGAGCATAGTGCACGACACTGAGACCAAGATGGAGGAGTTCAAGAGCCAGTTGCCCGCAGAGGAGGTATGCATAGACAAGGAATTGTTAGGTTTCGATCTGACTGATCCGATTCGGTTTAATTGCAGTGCGAGAAGCTTAAGAAGGAGATTGCCGATCTGCGCACGTTGCTGGCCAACAAGGAAACCGCCGACTTGGAGGAGGTCAGAAAGGCCACCAGCTCGCTGCAGCAGGCTTCGTTGAAGCTCTTTGAGATGGCCTACAAGAAGGTATGTTGCCCAAATATATGTGACCTGTGTCTGTCTTATCAGTTAATCAATTGATTCTTTCTTTTGGCAGATGTCCGCTGAGCGCGAGAGCAATGCTGGCGCCGGATCCACCGACAGCGCCGACAGCAGCAGTTCAGGCAGCGACGCTTCTGGCGAGAAAAAGAAGGAAGACAAGAACTAAATTAGGCAACCATAGTCATAGTTGTTCTCTTATTTAGTGATAGCCTTCCCTGGATTTTTATTAAGATTTACGTTTAACATAGTTACATCATATTCCTTTTCCAAATCATAAACCACAATCACACGTGAACAACCGGCATAGCATTTACCCAAAAATGTGAAAGAAGTGACAGAACCCAGAAAACGAAGACCATCCCATCCACAAATGGGAGCCAGCGATCAATTACATAAAGTTTTTATTGTTTATTATGGAACCGATCGATGGAGCTCCCCTCCCCATCTGGAGCTGCGCTGTCCTTTCAGTGCGTGGCCAGTGCGGTGCTGTGTTCCCTGTAAGATTTCGCTTATTTTTACGTTTGCTCTAACTAAATTCTAGTTGTACGATAAGGAGCACAGCACAAATGCGGCCGGAAAACGGCCACGCGACTGAATAAGCTTTACGGACACGGACAGTTGGACGCCTACTTCAAGCTACATTTGGTCGTTGGTTTCCAGTGGACAACCAATCGACACTGGGTAAAATGCAATTAAATTTAACAATCGATGTAAACTTAAAATACAAAACAAATATTTACAATCTACAAGTAGATATGTTTTAATTGGATTTTGAATTAAATTCATTCATAAATTCCTGGGAGGAGACTCTTCAAAATAGATAAATAATATTAGGACTATGAACTTATTTGTACAGGATGATACTACAGGGGGTCTTTGATCGCAGTGCAGATCCTTAAGCTATATCTAGATCTATGCTATGGTATCGTATGCTATGGCGAATAGCATGGCGGTGTCTACATGGCCCCGCTCTGCAGCTTGTAGAGCGTGTAGTAGAGGCCGCGATTCTCCAGCAAATCCTTGTGGGAGCCGGTCTCGCAGACTACGCCGTTCTCAAACACAAAGATCACATCCGAATGGACGACTGTGGACAGTCTGTGAGCTATGCTGATCGTTGTGCGACCCTCGGATGCGGCATCCAGAGCATCTTGGACAACCTGCCAAAGAATAAAGCGAAAGATAATGATTATTGAGAGCTCAGCTGAATGAGGGATGTACCAACCTTTTCACTCTCGGCGTCCAGTGCCGAGGTGGCTTCGTCGAGCAGCATGATCTTGGGGTTCCGGATGAGGGCGCGCGCGATGGCAATGCGCTGCTTCTGACCGCCGGACAGCTGGGCTCCCTTCTCACCCATTCTCGTGTCGTAACCCTAGGAGGAAATCACGGATTATACTTGAATATCCAGGGGGGATGTGGAATGCGGATTCTGGATGCTTACCAGCGGCAGGTTCGCGATGAACTCGTGAATATTAGACTTCATGCAGGCTGTCATGATCTCCTGGTCGGTGACAGACCTCGTGTTGTCGCCATATGCAATGTTCTGCCGGATGGTGCGGTCAAAAAGGATCGGCTCCTGGGACACGATGCCGAGCTGCTGGCGCAGATTTGACATCGATACGTCTCGGACATCCTGCTCATCGATGAGGGCGGCACCCTCGTCCACGTCATAGAAGCGCTGGATCAGCTGGATGCAGGTGGACTTGCCGCACCCGGAGGGACCCACCAGGGCCACCTTCTGGCCCTTTTTCACTCCCAGTTCCAGACCCTTGAGCACCTGGATCTCTCTGCGCGTGGGATAGCTAAACTCAACCTTGTCGTAAGTGACATTGCCCTGGCAGTGCCACGGTTCGCGCGACACTCCCGGCCGGTCCACGATCATGGGCTGGCGCCGCAGGAAGGTGAAGATCGTCTTTGCGGCTGTGATTCCCTTCTGCATGTTGGGGGCAAAGGCCAGGGCGTTGGCAATCGAAGCCGTTCCCATGATCAAAGCCTGGGATACTCTGAAAGGGAAGGGAAGGTAACTTTAGGACTGGTCCTCTCTTGTTCTGCACTCTATTTGGGCACTTACTTGAAGACATCTCCGAATATGATGCCCCGATTTATCACGCACCAGGTGCCGTAGTACATGCAGGCGGCATACGCAAAGAACATCAGGGAGCGAGCGAGGCCGTAGACCAGGCCGCGGAAGTGGGTGTTTTTCTTCGCTTTCTGTGGGTATAGTGGGGGATCGATTAGGGATCGAGTCGGGTATGGTTCCAGCCTGGTGGCCACTCACATTTACGGACGGGATGAGCATGCCGATGTATGTCTGGTGGAACATCTCCTCGCGCCCCAGGGAGACGACGGTGCGGATGTTGGAGACTACCTCGACGGCCAGCTTGGTGCAGTTCTCCATGGTCTTGGCCGTGCCCATGTTTTCTTCGGCCATGAGCGTGCGCTGCATGTAAAATGCGATGAGGATAAAGGGCGTGAAGGCGAGGGCGACCAGACCCAGACTCCACTCGTAGTACATGGACAGACCGATACCGAGGGCTAGCGTGGAAACAGACTGAATGATCGTGCCGATTCTCTGGCCAGTTGCCTGCGCGAATCAATTGGTGAAGAAAGCAATCAGGAGAGGATTCATTGTGGAATTGTGGTACAACTTACGCCTTGGACAGCGGCGGCATCGCCGGAGAGGCGGGCGCACAGACTCCCTGTGCCGTTCGCCTTGTCATCGAACCAGGCCACTTCCTGTTTCAGCATCCTCTCGAACATGAGGCCGCGCAGGCGCTCCGTGAGCCGCTCTCCGGCGATGCCAAAGAAGTAGATCTGCATGAAGGTAGCGATACCCACAACAATGCCGGCAATCAAGAAGTAAAGACTGTACTTGTTGCTGTTCTCACGGACGTACTCGTCGTTGTTCTTGACTGAGAGCACCTGCAGGATGCTGCCGAAGAGTACGGCAAAGATGGGCATGGCACAGCCCATGATCACCGAAGAGATGCAGCCGACGGTAACCTGCGCCCACTCCGGCTTGTTCATCTTCATCACCTCCGCCATGGGCTTGACCTCGTTGGGGTCCTTGACCTTCTTCTTCTTCTTGTCCTTCGCGACGGCCTCTAGCTCCTTCTCATCGTCCTCCTCCAGCACCTTGATCTCCTCCTCGTCCTCGTCCTTGATGTCGAAGTTCTTGTAAATGTCGCCGCTGGGGCTGAGTACGGTACCGTCATCCTCACCCAGCTGGGTGGTAACCAGATTAAAGTAGTGGCTCTTCAGCATCATCAGCTCATGGTGCGTACCGCTCTCCACCACCTCGCCTTTATTGATCACGACGATGCGGTCCGCCCGGCGTACCGTCGACAGCCGATGGGCCACAATGACGGTCGTGCGTCCGGCGCTGACCTTCTCCAGGGCAGCCTGCACCTTCGCCTCACTGGCAGTGTCCAGGGCCGAGGTGGCCTCGTCCAACAGCAGTATCTCCGGGTCGCGAATCAGGGCCCGTGCAATGGCAATTCGCTGCTTCTGGCCTCCGGACAACTGAGCTCCGCGTTCGCCCACCAGCGTATCATAGCCGCGTGGCAGCTTTTTGATGAACACGGCCGCATTGGCGGCTTCGGCTGCTGCCTCGATGTCAGCCCGAGTGGCGTCCTCGCGTCCGTAGCGGATGTTCTCGTAGATCGATGTAGCAAAGAGCACGGGCTCCTGACCGACGACTCCAATGCGGGAGCGCAGCCAGTTGATGTCGATGTCTCGCAGGCTGGTGCCGTTGAAGAATAGATCGCCGCCGGCGGGGTCGTAGAAGCGCTGCAGCAGCTGGATGCAGGTGGACTTGCCGCAGCCGGAGGGTCCGACCAGGGCCACCGTCTGGCCGCGATGGATCTTGAGGTTGAGACGGTTCAAAATGGGAATCTCGCTGCGTGTCGGATACTGGAACTCGACGTCACGAAACTCGATGGTCGTGAGGGGCTCGTTGAGGTTCTTACCTTGATGGCCGATGGGATTGATGGTGGGGATCTGCTCGATGATGTGGAAGACCTTCGCGCAGGCGCCCTTGGCAATGCCGAATGCCTCGATGTAGGGCGCGGCCATGCCAATGTTCATCGAACCCATCATCACCGAGAAGAATACGGTGATCATCGTGCCGGCGTCGTAGCTGGCATAATACGGATCGTGGTACCCCTTGATTACCAGCCCCACGCCGTACCAGAAGGCCAAAGCGTACGAGGCATAGATGAAGAACCAGAGCATGCCGAAGCCGATGCCGGAGAACATGTTGCGTTTGATGTTCAACAGCTTGGCGGCCACAACGCGTTCCTTGTAGGCGGACACCTCCTTCTCCTCTCCCTCGAACGCCTTTACCGTGCGAATCCCGGACAGGGCGCCCTCGGCCACGACTGCTGCTGCAGCGTACTGGGTAACCTCTTGCTTGGCCAGCCTGGAGGTCGCCACCGACACCAGTCCCATCGCGACGAAAGTTAGCGGCAGGCTCGTAAGGCACACCAGAGACAGCTGCCAGCCTTTGACAAAGGCCAGCACCAGGGATCCCACAAAGGACACAAAGTAGTGGACGAACATGACGACTTTTTCGGCGAGACCATCTTCCATTTTGGACAGATCCCTGGGCGAGAGGGAGAGATGGGAGGGAGAACAGTGAGCGATTGATGGGGGGATGGATGGATGGATGTTTGGGGAGCAACTTACTCGTTCATACGGCTGGCCACTTCGCCGCTCTGGTTGAAGTCATACCAGCTCATGTCCTGGTGCAGGATGGAGCGGAAGAACTTGGAGCGGATGGTCAGAATCTGCGAGTGGGCGGCGTAATTGAAGCAGGTGATGGAGAGATAGGAGCACACCAGCATCACAATTCCAATGTATGTGTTCTGCAGAGAGAACTCCCGCACCTTGTCGAGGAGCAAGTCTCCCTCGTCGTCACCGTCACGTTGGTACGTCCTACCCTCATCTACCCCGGTCAAATCGATAAAGTTCTATAGGATATAGGATTATATAGAATGCGTATGAGAGATGGAACCACACAAAAACTACTGCCACTTACGTTTGCCAGGTTGCCGAAGATTAAGCTGTTGGCGGGAGTCGTGAGACCAGTGGCTACGGCGGACAGAAGTCCGATGACATAGAGCATGCGGTCCTTGGTGGTGGCATAGCGGAACATCTGGAAGTAGCCAACCTGTTTGACCTCCTCTTTGTAGGAGCCATCGTTTGGCTCCTCCTCTTCCGCCTCGTCATGCTTAGAATTCTTTTTTTTCGTCTTGTTGGGAGCACTGCAATAAAGGGCGACGCGCACGCCAATCATCGGTCATTAACACAGTCCTTTCTATTGACGCCATAACCGCTTGAACATGAAACTATCAGTGGCGTGGCCCTATCGCCTGGCGATTGCAAATTCCTTATCTTCGAATGACACCAGTATCAGCTCATATCAGCCACCTACTACACGTCCGCATGCCCATATCAAAATGGCGACATACGCGCGTCCATATGTAGAACGTAATATAATATAATATTATCATGTTGTGCCGCAGACGTGCTTTATTGTGCTTTTTGTTGTTTTCTAAATTTATTGTTTTAGACATCGATGAACGATACGATACCCTAATCATCGATGAACGAATGAATGTTAAAAACGAAATACATAGCCTAATTATATACATATGTATGTAGTTGGAATTTATAACTATCACTCTATATCACCGCACTCAAAAAGATCTCAACGAATCGTCTAACATTTGAATATTCAGCAGATCTATTAATGCCTGGAATCTATCGAAAACATTGTATTGGATATTGGATGAACAGAGAAGTGACACACTTGAGGCTTGAGAGGGTATCAACAAGGTCGTCACTTGATTGTTTTATTATGGTATAATTAGCAATGTCATCGTTGAAGTGCCATTTTGGTAAAGGTTAAAAACTTCTTTCACATTTCTTGCACACAACAATGGCAAGGCAGCGGTATACATACATATTTCATATAAAAAAAATTTGCATTATACTGGGAGAAACTCCTCTCCTTCGGAGAAACTACATTATCGCTCAACTTCGGTTCTGAATGAGTAGATACTCTTCAGTCTATTTAACCACTGTTCTGTTTGTTGCACACTTAATTTTTAATTTCTTGCAGAATTGCATCAATGATTCACTTTCGCACTTTGGATGTCTTTTGATCTTTTCCTTGGCCCTTATTCCAACTTACAAGCTCTTTGTGTCTTTGTCCTGGTCTTCGAATGCTGCTGATCCCAGGACGATGTTCGTTTTGTACTGCAAACGCGATTTGTCATCGTCGTCCTTGACGATGACGCCGTTCGAGGCGGTCATCCTTTTTTTGTACCAAAGAAAAAGTCACACTATATCGATTTATATATCAATCCGTTTAAGGTATCAGAGACCTCTTGGTGATCCTAGTGGTACCGCTGAGCAAAAGAGACTATTAAAATTTGTGCCCAGGTCCGGTCATTTATATGTATATTCATAATGCTCCGAGCAGTCAAGAGCCATATAAGCGGGCCTTATCACGTCTGATAGTGCTTATCGACCATGTTAATTGAACGAATCGAAGTGCCCAATTCTTAAGACTAACGGTGATTCTGGTCTGCTGGTGAAATGCCTGGCCAGCAATGCCATGGAATGAATGAAATACCTTAGAACATAAAGACGCGAAATCTGAGTGATCGATCCCATTGGAATGCCATTTGCTCCACCTGGTAATGGGGTATTCTTAATGGCAGCAGTTGGCAACTGTCTACTTTTTTATATTCCATGATCAATTGGCTTCGAAATTTGATGGGATTTCAGCTAATGCACTAAATCCATTGATTGCATATACAAAACTACAATCGATCATGGCATTAAAGCAAGTAGTGTATATGTACATATACACTCATATAGACTCATTGTGAGTCCTGAATCCTGACTTGTCCAGCAGTAAGCCCATTTAAAATTATTTAAAAAAGGTCTATAAAATGTTTTGTCTATGGACAAAGATACCTTCGGCACTGGGATAAGCTAATTCATCGTTATCCCACTCTAAGTACTAATGAGTAATTGCTGCTTTGATTCCTTTTAGTTTGGGGAAACAGTTCGAGCATGATCCACCCTCAGCTATAAATTAGTAATAAATGGAAAAAATTCTTATGGTTATCGAATGATGAGAGGTGGACAGAGTGCGGGGCTGCCGGAGATAGCAGTACAAGTAGTATAGAGTACGAACACACCAAAACTGAATGTCTTGCCCTTATCGGGCCTTCCTCACGCGCCCGAATATATTGTACAAATCGAATTATGACGTGGGCGCGTGAGAAAGACGAACGATAGCATTACTCTGCAGATTGAATGGTACTGTTCGGTGATTCGGCGAATCCGATTGTGGAAATCAGTCGGTGGTAGACAATTAAGCAAATCCAGTAATGATAATTTATTTCTGATTTCGAAACAGGCATGCACTTGAGACCCCCTGCGAGAGGCTAGCTGGCACTTCTGAATAATTGCTGATTATCTCTGGACGACATGACTACTCTGATTCAATTGCTGGCAACGGATTGGGGGGAGGCCAGCTAGGAGATCCTCATGACCATGCGCAAGGCATCGCGATTGATCTTGGCCTGTTTGAGAATGTGGCCCTCCACAAAGATGTCCGACTCGTACTGCAGGTAGTTCACGCATTTGTCCACGTACAGGAGTGACTCCTCCAGCCGGTCCTTGGGTGACAGACTCGTCTCCAGGGACACGCGACGTGTTTGCTCGGCAATGGCCGAGTGCAGCTCGAAACAAAGCGTGCCGAGCGTGCGTACCTCACCTGTGGATACACATAATAGGATAGAATCACTTGAGATAACGCCCCCGCATACGCTGCAAAATATCAGTTATGGCCCTTACATGGCGCAATGGTCTCGTATAGTTGGACGAGATCCCAGGCGAACTGCAGCTTCAGTGCCAACTTGTCGTCGGGCATTACCATCAGCTCCTGCTGATCCTTGGCCAGGAGCTGGACCAGCAGAATCTTAACCTCACTCATGTGGTAGTGACGCGGCGGCAGCCACTTCTCGTAGTGCTTCAGGTATCTGCAGAAGGGAAAGAAGAGGAGAAGAGTGTCGAATTGGGACAACTTTGCCATCTGGAAATTACTCACTTTAAACCGTTTTCAGCCGTTTTCTCCATGCTCTGCAGGTCCTTACCCGCCCGCTCCAGGATCTGGTCTATATAATGCTTCTGTACCTGTTTCTGGCACTCGCGGCACCTGGAAAGGAGCACAAGGTTATTGGAGTATTAAAAGGGGGCTCACGGTACGGCGATACGCCGTGACACTCACTTCCAACTTCCATTCCAATCGTCGGTTTTGCTTGGCAGCATCAGACCATCGCACCGTCGGTCCTCACACTTTATGGCGCTGTAGTTGGTGCCCAGCTCCGTGACATCGGTACAGCGATCGCAGGCGCACTTGAAGAGCTTCGTCTGAACGAGATGCCGCTGTCGATCAGCAGTACCCCACATTGCGTCTGAGTAGCAGATGCTCAAGTGAGAGTTTTTCTTGATCTCGCGCGGGGCCCACAGGATGCAGTGTCCGTTCTTGTTGAAGCTCTTGGCCAGATTCGGCATGCAAGAGTGCTCCGTGAAGGAGGCCGTGTAGAAGACGGCCACGTGCGGGGGATCGGAGGTGGGGACTTCGTGGCCATTGATCTGGAGGGCACCCACTGCTCTCATGACTTCCTCCTCGCTGAACTTCTCTGTCTTGAAGAACCTGGCCGGAAACCGATGATTAGATTAGAATCGCATCATGAGTCTCCCCAAATGGTGATACTCACTTGGGTATGAACTGGCCAATGCTGGCCAGGTCTGCCTTCCACTGGTTGGACCCACGCCTGGTCGACTCCAGGGACTCCAGCTCCTGGAACTTGCTCGCCTTCTCCGGGCTTGTCTCACCGATGAGCAGACAGCGCACGGTGCTCACGCAGGTGTACAGCGGATGGGAGCCGTTGAACTCGTGAACGTTGACCTTCTGACCCCGCTCCTGGGTAAGCTGACACTCCGCCCTGTGCTCCCCGAGCGATTTGCACTCGGGTCCACACAGGGGCCATCCGCATAGGTCACAGTCGATGTGATCCTCGGGCTCGATGCTGTTCAGGCATCCCATGCAGACGGGCGGCGTGATCTGTGCGGGTCCTCGCACCAGCGGCGCCTCCTTCAGTATGATCTCGTAGGGCTTTATTGTACGCGTGGCCACCAAGTGTCGTCCAAGCAGATCATTGTGGGCAATCTGAAAATGAATGTGAGGTTGAGGTTATGTCGTAGCGGGGCAGGAAAGTTCGCGAAAACCTGCCTTGAATGGGTGGCAACTGGACTTGTGGGCTTTCCAGTCCTGCTTCTGGTGCTGCACGCTGCAGTAGGAGACCTGGTTGCAGTTGGAGCACTTGCTCTTGGTCGGCTGCTCGCACACATTGCAGGGATTCATCGCTGACGACATGGCGCAATCGATGAGCAGTGGACAACTGATGCTGTTCCACTCACAGCCTGTATACGTAAAAGTACGGTACGGTGTGCATCCACTGCTACACGATTTGCCGAGTCTCTTCAAAACTGTGCCGAGCTGTCGGGCATTAGAAGAGCACATCTCACATCTGTATGCCTGTACATTGTGATGGTGATGGGGGCGGGGGGACCGGGACTCTATAAATATCCCACTGTGGAGTGTACCAATGCTGTGCTAAAGGCAAACAAAACTCATGTGTGGATGAGGCACCGACCCTAAAAGTAGCCTTCAAAATATAGAATACATCTGTGACGGCGCTACGGCCGGGGTATGCTCGCCGCGTTGGGGTTCTCTGGACTGAAAGAAAGTCTCGTGGTTCAAGAATGCGAGGATTAAGCAATACAAAAATAGAGTTGATTTGTTCTTAATGATACAGAACTTAGTAGGGGCTCAGATCTTTCATCGGGGTGGCCGCAAGTGGGTGGTTCGAGTGATCGTCCGGCCGATTTTGGTCTAGGTCGCGAATGTTTAAGTACGCTCCGAGAAGATTTGTTGCGGAGGTACCGAGAAGTTGGGAAGCTTGAGCCCGAAAGAATTGGTCGACGGAGGATAAAATCCACTCCGAGAGGGATCGAAGGTCGAGGATGAAGTACACAACTTAACCGTATTTTGGAAGAGGCCCTCTCAGAGCAAAGGGCCCAGAACCTGCATCAGCGGCTGCAGTACTTGAATCAAGTACAATACTTTCAGGGACCACCGCCACCGTCGCAGTACTTCCTCCAGCCCTCCTGCAACAGTATCAGCCAGTGCAAGCAGCAGCAGTACCAGCTGCTGCCTAAGGACTAGCAGCCCGAGGCTTCGTCGGTAGCGAACACGAATACGGCAATGTTGAGATGTACAGTAAAGTTTTCTGTTATTAATTATTAGTATAGGTATAAGAAATAAAGAAGAAAATAAATACTCCAAAGGTGTATATTTACAATGCTCCTATTGTTGTAGCACAAAAGAGACTACGGCGTCATAAGTCCCATGTTTTCCCCGTTTTCAACTTAAAGTCCTCTCCTTCCCATGAGTGGTCTTATCAAAGTTTAGTTCTTCCGAAACAGATTTGATATTTAATTAATTTCATTTAAGTTTCAACAGCTGGACTAGGCCCGCACCTTGCACAAACATTTGGACATTTACAGCAAACAAAACTCATGTGCGGATGTGGCACCCACAATTAGTAGTCTCCAAAATATATAATACAACTATGACGGCGCTACGGCCGTATGCTCCCGTTGGGGTTCACAGAAATTTGTTAAACCTCTGGATATGGTAGCTGAAAGAGTTTCGTGGTTCAAGAAGGCGTGGATTAAGCGATACCAAAATAGAGTTTAGTAGGGGCTCGTATCTTCCTTCGCTACGAAATGATTTGTTGCGGAGGCTTATGAGCGCTCCGAGATTTGTTGCGGAGGTTTAGGGCGCTCCGAGAAGTCGGGATGCGGATGTTTAAGTACGTTCCGAAAGAAATAAGCGACGTAGGATGTAGGAGGCTGATGATGATCGCTCTGGCGGAGGTTCTTTTTCTTCCCGAAAAGCAGCAGTTCCGGTGCCTTGGCTATGCTATGGATGTGCTATGGGCACACTGTGGATATGGTTGTATATACACTTACACTGTGTTTGTGGTTGTTTTTATGCTTCTTCTGGCTTTCTATTTGTTTTTTTTTTTTGTTTATTATAATTGTAATGGCAGGTTTCAAGAATTTTGTCTCTTATTTACCAATAGTCCTGGTTGATGGATGCATGCATAATCTGATTTATTTTCCAATTCAATTAAATCATCCTACTGCATGATGAGTGCTCATCTCGGCAAGGAGCGGGCCTTGCCTCTCCATCTCTGCCCCTGGGTCAATTATAGCTAATAAAACTAGAAAGGTGTATGCGTATGCGAATGCAACGGCGATAGCACTTCGATCATCATCAATACATAAATACAATTTTTACACAATTTATATAGCCTCCACCCAGCTATACACTGAGGTATATAAACTAATGGCGTTTCTGTCTACGCCTAAACCTTGATTGTGGCCTGTTTTTCGGCTGGCATGTCGGATCCGCCCGCGCTATCGATCAAATCTCACTCTCATCCGTTGGCTCAGAGGGCTCGCGCACCGTCACAAACTTCTGCAGGGTGACGTTCTCCTTGTTGTTGTTTGACTTGCTGCCGCCAACACTGTTCCGCCGCTTCCCCTTTTCGCGCGTCTTTTCCGGCAAGCCGTTGACCTGGAAATTGTCACTTTGGAATGGTATCGATATTGGTATGCTGTATTCGCTTTGAAATGCAGTGGTTTTTTCCTTCTCCTCGTTATCCTTTCCCCTTTCCTTATTCTTATCCTGATCTGCTGGTGCTGCTGCTGGTGGTTCCGCATTGGTTTTGACATTGTAGTTCCCTGTAATAGCAGAACGAACATAAATAAGTAACTACTCTTTGTGCCTGAGTTGTGACGTTTCTAACCTTTGGCTCCAAACATATCCGCGTGCTTGAAGCTGCTCCGATTGCGCTTCCCTCGCTTGCGCATGTTGAGCCGCAAGGTAGTCACGCTGGTTCTGCTGCGCTTTGATTTTGGGGTGTTGTGCTGCTCAGGGATGGGGGTCCTGGTCGTCTCCACGGTCTGCTGTGGCTGCGGCTTCGGCGAGGGGCCGGGACTCACACTTGGACTCGGGGTGGTGCGGCGTCCTCGGCTGCTTTCGGTGTCGGAATGATTACCCAGGTAACTATTGGCCGTTACATTTTCCTCTTCAGCCTCTGGCGACTCTACGTCATAGCACTCATCGTCCTGGTCTATGATTTCGATCTCTTCTTCGTCGTCGTCAGAGAGAGCCTGTCGCAGCAAGATCTCCGGTCCGCCGCCATAGATGCCGTGCAGGAGCCGCCATGAGCGGGCATTAAGCTGAGCATAATCCGATCCGATCCTCACACTGCGGATGGTACAGTTGCTATCCGTGGAAGAGGCTATTCCCTCATTCTTGATGGGGCCCGGCTCCTTGGAGGTCTTACCGCGGGAAAAGTTCTGCCAAGACCGCAGCCAGGGCATGTCGATGGCAAAAATGGCAGATGAGTCGAACTCGCTGTGAAGCCCGTTCAATTTGGTAAACTCGCTTAGCTCATGCTGCTGTCGCCTGGAGAGCGCCTCAGCCGCGCGCTTGCAAATCTCGCACTCAAAGAGAATGTTCACTGGCGGTCCACCGCCGAAAGTTTTGCACAGAAAGTCCCACAGGGGCTGGGAAATCGGCACTGCAATCTGGCTGATCATAGGCATTTTGGAATGTAGAACGCCGCCATGGGGACACAGCATTTCCTGGTTATTGATGGGACCCGGCTCGGAGAAGGTGGCCAGGCGGGAGAGCCACTCGCGCGTCACATAAAACTGAATGTCAGAATCGCAGAAGGGGTGTGAGTTGGACAGATGTTTGGCTTCCTCGCGGACGAGCTTTATCAGGGGATTGTGCTTTTGGTAGAAAAGTACGTAGGCCTGGCAGTTCTGCACCACATCGGGGCTCACCACAGTCACGAACTGGTCGTCGAACTCATACCAACGGCCGTTCAGAGTGTTGCGTGCATAACACGTGTAGTGGCCGCCGCCGACGGTGCCATGGTGGCAGATCACGGATGAAAGATTGTAGATGGGCACCTCGCTTTTGCACTGCTTGTGCACGTAAGGCCGCATATCGAAGCCCTCCATGGGAAAGATAACGTGCGACGAGATCTTCGAGCTGTAGGACAGATCGTGTCGGAAGCGCTTCAGGTGGATGCACAGCACCTCGGGCAGGTTGATTACACGCGAGTACTTGATACCCGTTCGCAGTTTGTTGCATCGCGAGCAGCTGTAATGAATCACATGACGGATAATTGAGCAATTGGAATACACTTACTTCACTAATGCAAACTCTCACCTGTACATGTTGTCGCCTTTGAGCTCGTCCGCACTGAAAAAACTGGCCATACAATCGTAGAGTGTTACCGAGGGTCCATACAGCCACGATCTAAACAAGCCCCACATCCACGCCAACCAGCCGTCATTGGTTCTGCTTGATGTTTCGGCGGCGCTCAAACTCTGGACACTTAGGCTATGCGTTTGGTGCAGCACATTGAGGAAGTCTCTTGTGGGAATAGGCAGTGAAAGATCCTGGAATGTTTCCTGCCGTGAGGACACCCGATCGCAGGTGAGGCATTGAACGGCGGAGAGCAGTTTGCCGTCAAACACGTCACTGATGATGGAACGCGCCGACTCTATTGGTTTTTGATCTGACGACGTTTCACGTTTTTTCTGTTTACGCTGCTGCTGCGGCTTTGGAGGAGCCTCTGGAGTCGCAGTGCCTGAACCGATGACAGTTCGGCTTGGCGTAACAAAGAATTCGGTGTTTATCATGACTTCCCCCGCGATTTCGGACATGCTGCTCTCACACGTTTCATATTCGCTTTCAGAGCCTGTCGCCGAATGCGAGGAAGGCGGCACTTCATCCTCGTTTTCGTCGTCAGTTTCGTTGGGCTGTTTATTCTGACGCTGTTGCGATTGCCGCGACTGTGGAGAAACCTGCTCCGTGAGTTCCTCATGCAGCTGATCCATGAAGCAGCGAAGGAACTCCTGCGTGTCATGCTGCTGGTAGCCCCGAAATATCGGATGCACCGATCGTATGCCATACAAAATGCCACGGGGGGCGATGTATTCTGTAAACAACACATTTTGTATAGCACTTTGTTCCATCTATCAGAATCAATGACGAATCTACCTTTGGGGTCTTCTATCTCCGACCAGATTTCCTGCATCAGGCGAATGTAGCTCTTGGCCAGACCCGCTGGCTTGCAGATTCGGGCATTCGCTCTCTGATCCGCAATGTACTCCACCAGATCGCTGCAGTTGATGAAGTAGTGAGTCATGGGCGGCAGATTACTCAGCGCTTGGAGTGCCGAGTTCATGTAGCATGTGTTGGCAATGTTTTGCAGTCCGACGAGGCCTGTCCCGGAACCGACAACATCCTCTTCCATGCTCTCGTCTTTCTGGGCAAGCGAGTTCAACGATCCACTGAAGAGCGCTTCATGGGAACTCATGATTCTTTCGTTTAAATACGGGTCATGGTCGGCATCTGCCATAGCGTGTCCGTTTGCGTACTGCAAGAGGAAAGGACGAACAATTTCACACGATTGTCAATGTCACAAAATCGAAAGTCATGTAATAGAGTTCACTTCTGATTGGTCAAAACAATGCGAACGAAATACAGTCCAGCTCGTGGTCCCACACACTCACCTTTTGTGGCAGGTCCGACTCCAGAGTACGATTATTGCTTTCTACATGTGTACTTTGCGATTGTGTGTTAAGCCCAAAACTCATTCTACTTATTCGCTGCTTGTATATTTTTCTATTATATATTTGTAAATTTTATATTTTGACTGAGGAATTTGGATTTGAGTAGGGGACTAGAGGTGTCAAACCAACGAGGGCACTATCGATAGTATCGATGTTATGGTGCTAGCCGCTAAAATCGATGGTTTGACAGTTCTATAGGGGACGGCCGGGCAGCTACCGATGTGGCCAATCGATGTGTAGCAATCGCAGGTGATAAAGTTACAAAGTTACTGGACTTTGTGTCACACAATTGAATAGTCCCACGACAGTTAAATCAATAAAAAAGGAATTAAATTTGGTTGTTTATGGTCGTATTCGACTACACTTCAAGACCACTATCGATTGGTGCTATTATCGACTGCTTAAACTTCATTGCATCCCTGTCGCAATGTGACTTCAAAACTGTACGTAGCAAAACATCGACACCAATGCAACCACGAAATGTGTATACAAAGATTCTAAGATTCATTTTCATGTGTGATAACGGCAAAGTGTTTAGTTCAAGACCGTTTTATTAACAACGTAAAGGCAAGCTTCGACCACAGAAATTGCAAAATGGCCTGCATATTATAGTTTTGCTGCTGCGGCTGCTGGAGGCTCTGGCACTGCTCTGGTCTAAAACGGTAACAGCCCTGCCTTCCAACATCCATCCCCTTGTGTAACAGCCCTGCCTCTTAGCTGCTGCTCCTGGCTGGTGCAAAAGTCAAAATAAAAAGGATCAATGTGAATAAGAAATCAGTGAAGCATGAATTCGTGTTCAGCTACGCGGCTGCAAAACATTCGATTTGGGGTCGATGCTTATTAGAAAATATTCCAGTTGAACCCGCTTTTCCAACGAAAACTGAGGCCCGAAATGCTTTCCCATTTAATTATAGTTTTAGCTAATCGCGGACAGTTTTGCTCGCCGGATAGGCAGCTCAGCTTGTGGGTCAATAGAAAAAGTTGAAAAGCACTCAACTCAACATGACTCTGGAAACGCAGCCTGTAGGTGGCGGCCTGGGATCTGGGATCGCCGGTCTGTACGATTTGGAGGAGACACTGGGATCGGGCCACTTTGCCGTTGTGAAGCTGGCGCGTCACGTGTTCACTGGGGCCAAGGTGGCAGTGAAAGTCGTTGATAAGTCAAAGCTGGATGAGGTCTCTAAGGCGCATCTGTTCCAAGAAGTCCGGTGAGTAGAGTAGACCCTAAAAGAAGCCAGGGGTTGTCGTGTCAACTAATGTGTAATGTGTGACCTTGACCCACAATAGCTGCATGAAGCTGGTACAGCATCCAAATGTGGTCCGATTGTACGAGGTCATTGACACACAGACCAAGCTGTACCTGGTGCTGGAGCTAGGCGACGGGGGAGATTTATACGATTACATAATGAAGCATGAAGCCGGACTCAGTGAGGAGCTGGCGCGAAAGTATTTCCGGCAAATCCTACGTGCGATCACGTACTGTCATCAGCTCCACGTTGTACACCGGTGAGTTCGCATTCACGCCCACTGATAATACAGTCCACCGATCAGCAATTTACGTAACTTTTCGCTTCGTTCCGTTTCGTGGCGCGGCGCGTCACACGCAACCCACAGGGACTTGAAGCCTGAGAATGTGGTGTTTTTCGAGAAGCTCGGCCTCGTCAAGCTCACCGACTTTGGGTTCAGCAACAAATTCTCACCCGGCCAAAAATTGGAAACCTTCTGCGGCAGCCTGGCCTACTCCGCTCCAGAGATCTTGTTGGGTGATTCGTACGATGCACCTGCAGTAGGTGAGTGTGTAGATTTGGTTAATTTAGACGATAGACTCTACTCTAGCTGGTATTTGGCTTTATCTTTTAGATATTTGGTCGCTTGGTGTCATTCTGTACATGCTGGTGGTCGGACAGGCGCCATTCGAGAAGGCCAACGACTCGGAGACCTTGACCATGATCATGGATTGCAAGTACACTGTGCCCACGCACGTTTCGGCGGAGTGCCGCACTTTGATTGCTTCGATGCTGGTACGGGATCCCAAGAATCGAGCGACTGTAGAGGAATTGGCCTCTTCGGACTGGCTGAAGCCAATCGACGAGCCGGACTCAACATCCACCGAGCATTTTCTGCCTTTGGTCAGCCGCGAGCAGCTCAGTGAGGAGGATCATGCCTTTATCATACAGAAAATGATCAACGGAAATATTGCGTCCAAGGAGGAGATAGTGCAGTGAGTAGATACCGCACAAGACCTGGCTTACTCCTGGCTAACCTTCGATTTCATACGATGCAGGGCTCTCGACAAGAATAAGTACAATCATATAACGGCCACATACTTTTTGCTGGCGGAAATGCGGCTGCGAAGGCGGCGAGACGAACAGGCACAGAAGCAGAAACTTCTGAATGAAGCAAGCATGAAGTAAGTGATGAATGGTAATGGCGTTCAAAAGGAATACATACAACTTTTTTAAATATCCTTTAATAGAGCGGAGGATGCGAGCCGCAAGCCGGTAGCTGAGAAACCCAGTCCCACTGAAGCCCCCAAGGGTGTCCCCATCAGCATCAACGTGACGCCCGCAGCCCAGTTAGTAAACGACGGCGGCAAACCAGTAAGTTCAATACTATTTCTATTGTTTTCTGGAACTGCACTGCATTCGCATTCGTTTAGGACAAGCGGAGTCGCAAGTGCAGTATTGTGCGGGAGGAAGACGAGGAGGAGTCTGCCAGCGAGGATTCTGTGGTTGGAAATGACCTAAAAGTGACCACATCGCGACTGGAACCTACTGCTGAAGGACTCGTCAATCGAGCGGTGCAGGGCCGTACTGCCCCTACCGCTGTCCTCGCCGCAGTAGCAGTGCCTCGAAATTCACGCACAAAGATAGTCGTAGCCGTAGATGCTACGTTGGCTCAGAAGCTCAAGCAAATGGAGAAAAGTGCCAAGATAGACGAAGACACCCTGAGAGGCCTGAAGGAACTGGAGATTGGCAAGTTGAAGCCCCTGCCGAGCAGCAGTAAGAATCCGGTGCTCAGTCACCGTCGCACAAAACTTAACAAAGGCACGCCTTCGTGCAGCAGCTCTGAGGCCTCCGACGATGACACAAAGACGCGAAACAAGAAAAAGATCAATAAGTTCGTGGGCGATACTCCCACACGGTTTCGCATGCACCGGCGGGACTCTCACGATGACTCCAGCGACTCGCAGGATCAACTCTATCCGCCGCCTGGTTCGGCCAGCAGTGCGACAAATTTTATCTCGAAAAGCAGTGGCGTAAGCGGCAAGAAGGAAGGACAAGGACAATGCAAGGAGGTAAGTAAATCTCCTACCGACCAGACTCTTCCTCTGGCTATAGAAATTGAAAATTATATTCCAATTGCAGCCAAATAAATCTGAAGAAACACGCAAATCTCACACACAAAAGAATAGAAAACAGCCGAAAGACCATGTAGACAAGCATTCACAAGCTGAGAAGCAGCAATCGGGGCTAATAGAGGGCACGACAGCCACATCGTCAGCCACAAGAAGGAGGCGTATGCGCGAGAGTCAGTCGCTGGATCGTATCACAGAGGCTCAGGAATACGAGCTGCGGCACCGCAGCTACGCCGAGGGCGAGGCTGCGACGGCGTCCACATCAACACAACATATCGATCAAAGATATTTGCAGTCCAACTTAAACACCAGCACATTCTCCGTTGCCGAAACAAAGGAAGAGTACGATGATGATGAGGAGCCCGAAACGAAGCCCAAGACCGTAGCTGCACCGGAACCTCATGATACCAAGGACCAAATCATGCACAGATTGAATGCAGCCAAAGCTACGCTTCAGCAAGAGCAATATTTTAATAATAACACCAATCTTAGTAGGCACTTGAACAACAACAACCATAGCCAGAGCAATAGCAACAAAAAGAAATCCAACGACGAAACACCAAAAGATATTTATAATCTGAATTCAATCGAGGAGATCGATCTGATTTTGAAGGATAAAAGCCTTACCAAAGCAATACATGTTACCGGCTCTAAATGCTTTGTGACCATGAAGAAAATTCGGCGGCTGGGAAAGTATTTTCCCGTTGTGAATTTCTCTTAATAGATGCTGAAACGGAAACATAAACAAAAAACATAAATAGAAATATAAATAGAAACAGATACAAGTTACTTCATTGCAAAGTGCATTCTAAATATAAAACTTGGTTAAGCGAAATATATTACGTAGCAAATATGCATGTATTAATTGAACAAGTAAAGTTACCAATATATATATTAGAAATATCCAAAAATCCCAGGAATATGTCTTGAAAAAAGAGCTCATCCTCTAAACATATTTTTAGATAAAGGATGGACGGAGAGGAAGTGTAAGCCCTGTAAATTTATTTGCGTTTTAAAATCAACTCGTGCCTGCCCATTTGTGTGCCCGGGTTGTGTTATATTTTAAAGCTACATTTTATTATTTAAATAAATTAAGTAATTTAAACTTAAATTAAATTAAATTAAATAATTAAATAAACTTGCATTATCACAGCAAAAACGTGGGTGAGATTTGCGTCGGTTTTTACCGCCGATTGTGTTGCCGGTTGCCATGATAACCGACTTCTGCAATTACTTAACCGATGTCTTATTTTTAAAATAAACTACATCAGATCTTTGGCGCCAAGAAGTAGTTCTCCGACACGGGCAGCGTGAAATAAACTGGTTCTACTGTTAAAGAATCAGTAGCACAGAGAACTGTTAGCCCGTTAATGACCAGTGGGTGTTGATACACACACAAATTAAATAACTAAATATCGTGGCTTTTTCAAGTTCTAAAGAAATTTGGCATGGATCTAAGACAAAAATTTACAAATCAGTATTATTTTCCGCGGTTTAACTGAATTTGTTATCCTGTTTAAACAAAGGGGGCTTAAGTGGGCTAAGTTCGTTTCGGTCACACTGAAAGTCAGACCAGACCGTGCAAGAAAAAATTGAACAAATCTTAAAACAAATCTAAGGAAATGAATTTTTGCGAAAAGAAAATTAAGTAATTCCCAATAATAAACAATAGAATATCTGTGCGGCAACTGCAGCCCCGAACAGCAATAATGTTGCGCATCTATCAGAACTCTTACCGGTAAGCATTGTTACGTTTGAAGGCTGCAAAACCAACATTCGCTGTTTTTGGTGTGCCGATTTCGTCATCGCCCCACTCTCTTGTCTTCTAGGCGTACCGCAAAAAGGGCTGTTGTCTACTCCACGAAGGTTGCCTGCTGTAATCATTCCACGCTATGCAGCATCACCAGCCACCCACGTCGTCCGCCCCACAGCCAGCATGCCAGCGGTAACGGGCGCTACCGTCGACATGAAGAATTCTTGCTAGCCGGTAATCCAGCGAGGGGCTGGTCGATTCCGCCTCCGTCTCGCGGCTACGGCATGCTGGTGGTGCGCATTCTGAGGGGAGCCCTCAAGCTGCGATACCTCGTGCTGGGTGGTGCCATTGGCGGTGGCGTATCCCTAAGCAAAGTGAGCTCACGCTTCATTGGCGGTTATATAATATGCAAAGTGATAATTATTTTATCAAAATGCGATCTTGCAGAAATACGAGGACTGGAAGGATGGCTTGCCTGACATGAAATGGCTACAGGACGCCATGCCTCAGGGCGAGAGATGGAGCCAGTTCTCGAAGAATCTCCTCGAGGTCGGTGCAGTGGTCAAGAATGCAATCGATATCGGTGAGTACTAGGCTACTGATCTCCTCCCTGCCCTGCCCTCTCTGCCGATCCCAATCTCTCTCTCTCTCTCTCTCACTTTAAATGGTCATGGTGGGGGCGGGGGCAACACCGCTCGTATGCTTCCATTATACACTTCACTTGGTTCGATTTGCACATCATTGCACGTTGAATGATACTGATATTGGGGTGTTTGTTGCTTGTAGATCCGGAGCTCAAGCAGCTTGGCGAGGATAAGTTGTCGGAATGGCGCTCGTGGTTCGACAGTCGCCTGGACGATGCCATCGAAGCAGCTGACTATCAAGGAGTCCAGATTGTCGAAAGTAGGTTACACACACATGCACACACAGACCTCCAGACATTGATCCAATTTAAAGTGAGAGAACCCAGGCCTTTGTAATCGAAACTTATTGCGAACTCTATTACAGCCAAGGAGGACCTGGCGTCCAAGACAACTGTCGCCGCCTTGGGTATCACCACAGACGAGAGTCGCAAGAAATTTGGTATGCTTGAACAAAGCCCTCACCACAGGATATTAGGAATAACGCTCTTACTCCAACAGAAATGATGCAGAACCAGGTGGAAACGCTGCAGACAGAGATCATGAATGTACAGATCAAATACCAAAAGGAGCTGGAGAAAATGGAGAAGGAGAACCGGGATCTGCGCACACAGTTTCTCTTGCTCAAAACCAACAAAAAGACCTCAGCAAAGAAGATTAAAAAGTCGCTCATCGACATGTATTCGGAGGTATTGGACGAGCTGACCGGCTACGATACGGGATATACCATGGCAGATCACCTGCCGCGTGTCGTTGTGGTCGGGGACCAGAGCAGCGGCAAGACCTCGGTGCTGGAGTCCATAGCCAAGGCTCGCATTTTTCCCCGCGGCAGTGGTGAGATGATGACTCGTGCCCCCGTCAAAGTAACGCTCGCCGAAGGACCCTACCATGTGGCCCAGTTTCGCGACTCGGAACGGGAATACGATCTGACCAAGGAGTCCGATTTGGCTGAATTGCGCCGCGAGGTGGAGTTTCGCATGCGGGCCTCTGTGCGCGGTGGCAAGACCGTGAGCAATGAGGTCATATCCATGACAGTGAAGGGCCCTGGACTTCAGCGCATGGTACTGGTGGATCTGCCGGGCATCATTTCGGTAATTATTCGAAACTCCGTTTCTCCGTTCCCCCAGTCTGAAGTGTAGTGTGTTTTCTCTCAGACTATGACAGTGGACATGGCCTCGGACACAAAGGACTCTATTCACCAAATGACCAAGCACTACATGAGCAATCCAAATGCCATCATTCTCTGCATTCAGGATGGATCCGTGGACGCGGAGCGCAGCAATGTCACCGACTTGGTTATGCAGTGCGATCCCCTGGGTCGACGAACCATATTTGTGCTAACCAAGGTGGACTTGGCCGAGGAGCTTGCCGATCCCGAAAGGATAAGAAAAATACTCTCTGGCAAGCTCTTCCCGATGAAGGCCCTTGGCTATTACGCTGTGGTGACAGGCCGCGGTCGCAAGGATGATAGTATAGAGGCCATACGTCAGTACGAAGAGGACTTCTTCAAGAACTCAAAGCTCTTCCAGTGAGTACACAATTCAATTCCTCGGCAAGGCTATCGTCTGAAACTAATTTCCCTTCACTTATCCCTGCCCTGCAGTCGTCGCGGCGTCATAATGCCCCACCAGGTGACCAGTCGAAACCTGAGCATGGCAGTCTCAGATCGTTTCTGGAAAATGGTGCGGGAGACCATTGAGCAGCAGGCGGACGCATTTAAGGCAACCAGATTCAATCTGGAAACGGAATGGAAAAATAACTTCCCCAGGTGAGAGGTGACCATACGATCTTTAATCCGTTTAACGAGAATTTCAATTTATATTTAGACTGCGCGAATCTGGACGCGATGAGCTGTTCGATAAGGCCAAAGGGGAAATACTCGACGAGGTGGTTACGCTCTCCCAAATCTCCGCCAAGAAGTGGGACGACACACTCAACACTAAGCTCTGGGAGAAGCTCTCGAACTATGTGTTTGAGAACATTTATCTGCCCGCTGCTCAGTCAGGTTCTCAAAGTAATATTTTGTAGTAGTAAGCTCTTAAGTTGTAAGCCAACGCCGTCGCAAGTCGTCATCGTCGTTGGGGGCACTTCCCCCGATTCACCTGCCATGTGCTTCGTCTCTCTGTGTATTTGTTTGTTGCTGGAAACAGTGTTCCTGCCTGAGGTCTGCCCCGGGGGAAGCACATGCCCTCCCTCACGTGTGTGGTTGTGTCTGTGGATGTCGCACCGTTTTAGCTTGTTTAATTTTGCACTTATCACGCCCTGCATTCGCATTCGAATTCCCGCAAAGGGAATCACATGCGTTGAAAATTTCAAAACCGGTTTGATGGCTTCTCCGATGCTGCCCAAATTCCAATCGAATCATGCGTGTAAATTTACTGTGTGCACTCCCCAATTCTGGCTTCATTAACACCGATTGCCTCTTCCCTTCCCAAGATTCCCAAGTGATTCAGCAGCAAGCTTTGTCGGAGCAGGCTCATGTGCAGTCATGTGCGCTGTGCGGTGCCGGAAAGCGTAAGATGGGAAGATTTACGAGCATCTGTAACGAAACCAGATTTTGGGAGCCCACAAACGCGTTTTGGGCCGAACGTTTCTAATTTGTTTTGCATTTTATGACGGATCCGTTAATTTGCCCAATGATTTCCACAATTCAATAATTAAATCAAGTGACGGTAATCGATTTGGGATCTGTGTTTGAGTGCTTTGTGGCTCTGTTTACCATTCTATCATACTTGTTCCCTGTTGCCTCTTGCATGTACCGATAAACTAATCTCTGATTATTTTCCGTCCCTTTAGATTCCTTCAACACGATGGTGGACATTAAGCTGCGTCAGTGGGCCGAGCAGGCACTGCCAGCCAAGTCCGTGGAGGCCGGCTGGGAGGCCTTGCAGCAGGAGTTCATTTCCCTGATGGACCATTCAAAGAAGTCCCAGGATCACGACGGCATTTTCGACCAGCTTAAGGCCGCAGTGGTAGACGAGGCTATTAGGCGGCACAGCTGGGAAGACAAGGCCATTGACATGTTGCGCGTGATACAGCTGAACACGCTGGAGGATCGCTTTGTGCACGACAAGGCGGAGTGGGACCAGGCGGTGAAGTTCCTGGAGACCTCCGTCAATGCCAAGCTCGTGCAAACGGAAGAGACGCTGGCGCAGATGTTCGGACCCGGTCAAATGAGGCGCCTCACCCACTGGCAATACCTCACGCAGGATCAGCAGAAGCGGCGCAGTGTCAAAAACGAACTGGACAAGATACTCAAGAACGATGCGGTAAGTCATGAAGTAGTACATGCATCTGGAATGGAATTCTATTAGTAAAATAACTTGGTGTGTACATCCTGCATCCTTAGAAACATTTGCCCACCTTGAGCTACGACGAGCTGACGACGGTGCGTAAGAATGTGCAGCGGGAGAACGTCGATGTGGATACAGACTACATTCGTCAGACATGGTTCCCGGTGTATAGAAAGTAAGTGATGAGATATAATGTTTTACATTTCTTCGGTATTTATTTTGCTTTCCCTCCTTCAGACACTTCCTGCATCAGGCCCTGCAGCGGGCCAAGGAATGCCGCAAGGCATATTACCTGTACACTCAGCAGGGTGCCGAGTGCGAGGTAAGCGGGAAACATATCACATTCAATTTCATTATATATATATAACCTCTCCCATACCATACAGATCTCCTGCAGTGATGTCGTGCTCTTCTGGCGCATCCAACAGGTCATCAAGATAACGGGCAATGCGCTGCGTCAGCAGGTGATCAATCGAGAGGCAAGACGGCTGGACAAGGAGATCAAGGCGGTGCTGGATGAGTTCAGCGAGGATGACGATAAAAAGGCCCATCTGTTGACCGGCAAGCGCGTGCTGCTGGCCGAGGAACTGAGTAAGTGAAACCCAAAATCGATTTTCATTCAAACATTCGGACGTTCTTATGGGCGCTTATTTCGTTGGACAGTCAAAGTGCGGCAGATCCAGGAGAAGCTGGAGGAGTTCATCAATTCACTGAATCAGGAGAAGTAGGAGGAGAAGGGTGCCATAACCAAAGACACTGGCCGACGACTCGACGCGTTACTTATTTAATTGAATAATTTAAGCTAATCTCCTGGAGAATCGAAATGCAGCTGCAGCTGATGGAAACCACATAATAAACCCCCACAAGATTGTTAGTTTGTATTACTCAAATCGTTTTTATTGTTTTCTTGCACTCGTATGATATCATCATTTATTTAAATGTAATACGAAATAATAAGGCTTTAATTGTAATTCATAGAAGACGTAAACGTGCTTGAGTATGTGCGGTCCGTGTGGTGTGTATCCGTATATCCGTTTATCTGTCTCTCTCAGGTAGTATATAAGTCTGTTTGATTAAGAGCACACCGGCAGAAGGGCACTTGTTCCATATTCATAGATGCCTCATCGTTTGTTTATTTGCTCTGTCCACAATCAAACGAATGCAGCGTCGAAGTGCATTCACCCCACGACCGGTCGCTCGGTTTGATTGATTGATAAATGTATATGTATCTACATCTACTCGTATGTACAGGCTAGGCTAGGAAACAACGGATAGTACAACCACAGAGCTGCAGTATCTCTTATAAAATAAACAAATGCTTCGTCTGTTACTAGCTTCATGAACTTCATGGTTCACATTCTCTATCATATCATACATCATGTTAAATAACTGAACAAACGATTCTTAACTTGGCAGTCGACTTGTGGCCCAGCCATAGCCATGTGCACACAGCTGCTTACAGCTATGTATCATAATAATATTAATAATGTTTTAGGCTCTCCTCTCCTCGACTCTTCTCGCTTATGCATTGCATAGCCGCTAAATTCTAGTTCAACGTTGTCAACTCCACTCCGGATCTAAAGCTTATAGAAAGGCGTAGTAACTACTGCACCACGCTGCACACGTACTGTGCTTGTTGTTGTATGGGTGTATGTGTGTGTATCTGTGTGAGGCACTCGATAAGGCTGAAGGCACGAACATTACACTTAGTCTAATCTTAACGTATCAAGTACTTGCGGAACGCCACGCTTCAGGGCTGTTCGCTGTCACCTGCTCAGCGCCTCCGCAGTCTCCACCCCCATCGACATCGACATGGACATGGACATCGATCTTAACATCGAGTGATTGGCAATTATTGTTGGATCCGAGCAGCAGCAGCAGTGGCGCGCGCGGCCCGTGCTCGTATCAGAAGTTGTATCTGTTGTGACGTCGCCGGACGCCTCGTTGTCTGGCGGTTAATGCTGTCTATGCTGCCGGCAGGGGGGTGATCTTCTCGTTGCGTCCCTGCTCCCACCTGGCCACGTAGGTGAGGGGGTAGCAAAGGAAAGCGGACAGCAGGATGAGGCCACCGGCAAAGTAGAATGCCATGTCGTAGCTCTGGGTCGCTTCATACAGGGCGCCTAAAAGTTAGGACGGATCACATTCAGTACATGACGCTATAGTCATTTGGAGCGGAGTGGTTAGTGGAAGACGATGACTCACCTGCAATGGGGGTGCCGAAGGTGGCCGCCAGGCCCTGGAAGAGCATAAGGAATCCGTAGGCATTGGTCAGCTTCTCGAGTCCAATCAGTTCGACGGCAATCAGCGATCGCAGCGCCGAGAAGCAGGCAATGCAAACGCCGAAGAATAAGGCAAAGATCCATTGGCTGGTGGTATTGATGACCACTCCGCTGAAAATGGTTGCAAGTCCGCCGGCGGTCAAGGCGAAGTTGTTCAGCCAAAGTGGCTTGACGGCAGGAAAGGAGCTGATGGAGCCGCAAACGATCCTAGCGAAGGTGTTCACTAGGCCAATGGCAGAAAGTATAGCGGTGCCCTGATCCTGGGTCATTCCCGCGTGGACAGCACGGTCCTGCACGAAGCTGAAGGGCACAAAGAAGCCCATCATTGTCAGGAAGCCACTGACTGCCAGGCACATGAAAGACGCGGACTTCAGCAGGCTGGTGTCCAGCATGGTAGCCAGGGTGCGACGCACCGCCTCCGGGCAGATGCGGCATCCCTTCTGCCGGTCCTGCAGCATGTCCTGCTTGGTTGGCAGGCGCGTGACGGACATGTGGTAGGCCAGCGAGGTCTGGGACTGGTATTGCGGGATCCTGGTGAGCGAGCCGGAGAAGAAGATGTCGTCCCTGTACATGGGCCTCGACGAGGATGTGGCCTGCCCGTGATGGCCATCGTTGCCGGCGGCGGCGGCTGCGGCACGCTTGGCCAGGTCCTGGGGCCGACGTCCGGAGACGGTGTGGCGGCGAGCCTGAATGGTCACTGACTTGGCATCCGTCTCCAACAGGTTATCGTTCTCTGCCTCCTCCTCGTTCTCGCCCACCGTCGTTAGCTCCTTGTGCAGGTTGAAGGTCAACTGTTGTGGATCCCCGTTGGGTGTCGTCGGCTGCGACTTGCGCAGCGCCTTCAGCTCGGTGCCCTTGCTGCCGGCCGCCGTGCCCGAGGGACGACGCTCCAGGTTCATGCCCTTGAAGATCTCCTGGGCGGTGGGGTAGTGGTTGCGCTGCGAAGCGCCCATGTATGTGTTGTGGGCAGAATTTGGCATGGAATAGGCGAAGCGACCCTCGGGCAGCGGCTTGGTGAAGGCCGCCTGGTGGAGCTGGGGCGTGGGGGCCACTGTGTTGCCGTGGCCGTTGAGCTTGCTCTTCTCCTGCTCGTCGCCAGCCTCCTCATTGGTCGCCGACAGGGTGATCGGCTGGATGGGTCGGAAGGCCAGACCGAATAGGGCGCAGGACATCACAATGATGCCCTGAATAGCCAGAGTATGGCGCCAGCCCGTCTCAAGCATAGTCTTGGTCAGAGGCGCAAACACGAAAGTGCCCACGCCGGAGCCGCACATGGCGACGCCTGTGGCTAGGGCACGCCACTTCTCGAAGTAGAAGCCAATGATTACCACCGCCGGGATGTAGACCATGCAGAAGCCGATGCCGCCCAGCACGCCGTATATGATAAACAGGAACTCCACGCTGGTGGCGAAGTACGAGAGCCCGAAGCAGATGCCAGCAAAGATGGCTCCGGTTATGGTCACGGCGCGGAAGCCGAACCGATTCGCCAGGGCGCTTACAAAGGGACCGGCCATCAGGTAGCATCCACTGAGCAGCGACGAGACAAACGACACGTACGCCTTGCTCACGTGGAACTCCGCCATGAGCTGCTGCTGTATCAGTGGGGAGCAGAAGACTATGCCGTCGATTACGGTGCAGCAAAGGAAGGAGGCCACCATCACCACCCAGGCCCAGCCGCTGTCCGGTGGCACCACAACAGCTGCCTCTTCAATTTGCTCCTCATCATCCTGCTCTTCGTTCTCTGCCTTCTTGATGGCGATGTCCGGCTGCTTGGGCACCAGGGAGCGGGCCGATGTCAGCTCGTCCTGTGATTTCGTTTGCTGTGTGGCCATTGCTGCCCTGTGGATGGACAGGAGAGAAGATCACAGAAAAAGAGAGAGAGAGAGAGAGGATCAGTAAAGATCTCATAGATATAGCCATCTGCCATATTGCCATTCGGGTGTTGCGCAAATGTTTACCTAATCGAAATGGCCTTCGCCTTTGCCGTGGGCCGCATTGCGTATACGCCCCCCAATGTCAGTCAATTCCTCATTTCCCCGAAATATTCACATGGATATATCTATTTTTAAGTGTCACGTGCTCCGATACCCGCACACAATCGAACAGTTTCGAGCTCTATGCACCTGTCCGTGTATCCACGTAACATATCTGCGAGATAGCCGATAGCCGAAGGTGTGCGGATTGTGAAAGCAAAAGCCTTTTGCTGTTTATCAGATCGACGTCAATCGGGGAGATGGCAAGGCCTGAGCGAAAGGGGGGTATGGTATTGTCGGGATGTCAAACGTCAGGCCAATGCCAGGGCTATACGTGTGTACATATGCCTCTAGCACTCTCGGAGTGCGTCAACAGCCGTTCGGCGATTGTCTTGCCACAACACAAATATGAAATGGAATTTTCAATTATGTATTGTATCCAAATTCATCGGAGGAGTCTCTCAGACTTAAGATCGTTCTGTATGCCAGTCACACATAGAGTACATCTCTCGGCATATACTATCTATACCATACTCGTATGTATCTGTCGGAGTAGAGTGTGGGTGGATGAATTTTGCCTTTTCTTTTTGTTATTTTTCCACGTCTTGTTTGTCCAACTTCCGTGCATCTTGCGGCCAACAAACTTCTGGCCTTGAGACCTGCCCCGTTGCCTTTATCTAATCTGATCTAATTGTTGGGTCAGCAGTTGTTGTAGCAGTAGCTGCCAGCGTAGATCCAGCTGCCAGATCGGCCGGAAAGCTTACAAAAACTCTGTAAGCAAGCGCACGCCGAGGTATCCTAAATGATCCCCCTGAAATCCCACGAAATGACAGGGCAATCAAAAAGTGTAGTGCAAGTGGCCCCGGGAGTACCCGGATAATACCGTAGATAATAGCAGAGATTGCTGCTGGCCTGAAGTTTAAAATCAGATAAATGCCGGATAAACGGCTGCTAACCGAGGCAGTGGCAGTGCCGTCTGGGTGTCTACGCTCCATAAATTAATTGATTACACCTCCAGATTTGGTCTTATCGCAGCGGATTTGCCTTTGGCTGCTCTAGATAGAGAGAGACTCGTACCTGGCAACGCCCATGGCACCGGACTGGACCCACCACGTGATAATTTCGTTTCCTTTATGGCCGAATTTCGGGTATGCCATTGACCAAGCCGAGCCAATTTATGAGATCCCATAAAGTAGCGAGTGCTGAGATAGGCCACACAGAAACAGAAACAGTCGCCGGTAACCCTTGTGGAACTCTTGTTTGTTATGCAATCCAGAAGTGTGGCCTCCCCCTCCCCAACCCTGTCCAACCCAAGCGCCACCTCAAACAAACACACCCATCGAAGCCCGATCCACGCCTCGTATTTCAGATTTTGTTGTTTTCAGTTTCATGCCTAAATGACCACGTGGCAGATGGAGGGTACCGGTACCTCGTGGCACTGCTGGGATGAGGAAGCACTGCGGCTCGAGGCACGGCACTTGGAGGAAGAGAAGCCCTTCAAGTATCGAACCATAACTGGCTTGCAACAGCCCCCAGACCCCAGACCCCAGCCACAACACCAGCCATAGCACAGTGGAAGTGGAAACGCCTATTAATAGACCCTAGCATTTACTTGTTGCCCGCCCGATCCCATCCCATATTACGGCCAAAGCCATGTCGAAAATGTTTCTTGAGGTACAAATTGGTGCAGGACGCGCCCAGACAAAGTCTTTCCTAAGTTTGCCCTATGGCTGGGGGTATGAATACTATCTTCAGGGGTCTGGGTCTGGGTCTGTCAGCGTTTAATCTATGTCCTGCGGTATAAAAATCGAGTTTTATTTTGCTTTAATCCGAGCGACCTCATTCCCTTTGGCTTGGTAAGAGTATTCCAGTTTCGATCTACTGAAAATCCTATTCTCCTATTCATTCTCACTCTTTTCTGTTTTGTTTGCTCTGTGGGTTTGGCTTTGGCCCCGCATGTGCTGGATAATGTGACACGGCGGCTCCTGGCTCCTGTGACCTCCCGCTGCGAGCAAACAGTGCCTGCCTCCCGCCCATCCATCATCCGTGAATGGCAAAGCACTTGGCAGAGCAGGAGGTGGAAGGCCAGGGGGACGGAAGGTCGACAGTTGTCAGCGCCAATTGTGAATGTTGACAGCGTTTAAATTGATGCCCGATGTCGATTGATCTAATAAATGTTATAGGTGGTAATCCGCACATATGGTGTCCAAGTGGAGGGGCAGGGGCAGACACTGAGGAGAGAAAAGGCACACAGATAGAGAGACAGACAGACAGACCGACAAACAAACGGAAGGACGGACAATCAGTCTAAGAGGGAGACGTAGATGTTTTCCTTTTATCGGGTTTTACTTGAGGCATGGCATGCACATCCATGACTCCGAGTGCGAGTATATCCAAGTATTTGTATCTTTATCTCTTTCTCCCTTTGAGTCTGCCTATGTGTGAGTGTTTGTGTGCCGCACATACATATGTGGCACTATCCCGTCTCTTCATCCATCCATCTGTCATATGTAGTACATGGCTCTTTTATTTTTAACATGCAACTGTAGGCGTCCCATCCCGTCCGGTTCTTCGTCGAGTGCAGTGCGTGGCGGAACCATTTAGATGGTATGTTGCCATTGCCATTGCCTTCGAGAGACAGGTTCCACATCACATCCAGCTCTCGTTGTGGAGCGCCGCAATTTGTAGGTACAAGTGAAGCAATCGTTATACGACTTTATGCTCAAAATATTAATTAGCTGGCCAAGAGGCAGGTCCGCCCCGAAATGGTGCGAGCGAGCGCCCCTTAAATGGCAGCACCTCGAGTGCCTCGAATGTCTGGAGGAGCAACTGATACACCGATTCCAACAGACAGACAGACAGACACAACACACCGAATCGTGTATGCCCTGGGAAGCTAGATAACTTTTAGCAATCCCACACTCCACTCCACTCGAAGTGTTCCCATTTCGGAACTCATTTGGAGACACTTCAGAGCAGCTGCTGCTCAAGTCAAGTTCATTGTACGGCAGGCGGCCTTTCACCCAGAGCGGGTCCAAGGAGAGTGCGATATCTTATAGTATAGTTCCACTGGAAACTTGTATCTTTCGGGGCTTCTGTTTGTCGCTGACATAGTTCTCTCTATCTCATGCGGGACGACAGACAGACAGCCTATACTATCTGCCGCCCGGCCAGCTGTTGGCGCGTTGACCACACACTATCGGCACGAACAAAGGCCCCCGCGACAATTAGTGGAGCGATCAATGATCGTATGGAGGGGTTCGCTCGGACGGGGTCTAGGGTCCGTGGTCCGTGATCGGTGATCGGTGGGTCCACTCTTTTGTCGGAAGTAGAGCATGGTGTATTCATAATCAATTAACATGTTTAAATTATGGAAAATAAGTGTAAGTCGCGCAATTACGAGACTATTCCTATGCCCAAATGCCTTTCAAATGGAAATCGAGAGTCGTCGATCGGGCATTGGGGGGCATCGAGATTGGAGGAGGGTAGCAGGTCGTGATTTGTTGTGTGTAGTATGTAAATTGATATTTATACACTCGTTTATTGGGTTATCTGCACGTGGCTTTGCTTTGTCAGGCACTTCCCCATACATACATGA
The DNA here is from genome assembly GCF_009870125.1 of Drosophila pseudoobscura. Taxonomy (NCBI): domain Eukaryota; kingdom Metazoa; phylum Arthropoda; class Insecta; order Diptera; family Drosophilidae; genus Drosophila; species Drosophila pseudoobscura. The sequence continues at coordinate 21,053,687 of NC_046680.1, read as the reverse complement.
CGCACAGCCTCCAGCCTCTGATTCGGATTCCGTTTCACATCTCACGGCTCTGTTTGAGTTTTCAACTGACCCCGAATCGGGCCGATCTGATCTGATTTGATCCGATCAGACCCCGACATTGGCGCCAAAATGTTGTTGCCTTGTGTTCTGTTTGCTGTTTTTCGCCTCGGTTCGGTTTCAATCCCAGTTCCAATTCCAATTCTCCCATCTGATAAGCAGAGCAAGGAAGCAAACAGACTGCCACTGCAACTGCAGTCAAGAGCTGTCTTTAATCAGCTGTACCCGCAAATATTGACAATCCGATTATCTTGGGTGTGTGTGGAAAAATTTCCAAGATTCCCAAAACACTTGGTTGTGGAATCTTTCCTTTCGGAAATCTCCGAACTCTCCGAACGACTTAGCCCGGCACGGCACGCAAGCGCACTCAACCGAATCGCTGTGGAGTGAGAAATCCGAATCCCCAACCGCAAGAATTCTTCAAATTTTCTGTTTTGTGGATATTTGGCAATGAGTGGGGCATTGTAAATGCAGAAAACATGTTTACCGAATGCCTAATATCAGTATAATTCAGATTTCTATTTCTATTTTTTCTGGCTCCTAATTAAAAGCAAAATTCGAGTATCGAAAAGTAGTTTTCAACATGCCAATCTCGTGGCCAGACCAGCGCTCTTAATATGACTCTGTTTCTGGCTCCGACGCATATTGATTAATTACCAAGAAACGCAATTAGTGGTTGGGGGGGAAAATTAGGTCATTGGCATCTTGCAGTTCTAATGCTTCTCACGCGGGCGTCACGGCCCATTGATATGGCTATTGATATGGATATGAATATGGATGTACTGGGGTTTTGGGTTTCGATTGCGTTCGATGTGCGGACGTGTGGGGGAACATTAGCCATTAGCACTGTTTTGTTTGCTTTTTACCGGCAACCGGTTGTCCAAATCGAAATCATTTGGAGCCACGCGAAGAGAACCTTGGGCGAATGCCAAAAACTGGATTGGATCGCTGACTCACGGGAGGGACAGGCCCCGCCGAGATCAACTCTTCGGATTTGCATTTGAAGTGGTTCTGCAAGCCAGCCTGTTCTTCTGTATCTTGCAGATACTTACGGGTGCTAGCTCAGAGACTTAGTAAGTACAATCGATCTAATGTAAGCTCATTTTCTTTGTTCAAGTTCAGGGAGAGGCAACGCAGTAGAAACGAGGCAACAAAGACACGGCTAAGAAATTGCGCCACAAAAGGCGCTCGAAAGCCATTTGCGTGTGCGTTGTGCTGCCGGTTCCTGGTATTGGGGTAAAGTAAAGCCTCATCGTTTCCCTTTTGGCCACAGCCGAACTCTACAGGTGACTCTACTGGAGTTCTGCCTCACGCTGTGTGCTGTGTTTTTGGCCACAAACCAAACCCGTTTTGAGCCAGGCCAGGCGAGGGCCTAGTGAGAGGGCCAAGAACGCGGCCAGATGGGCGTTTGGTTCGGTTCGCGCTGCATCAGTGGTTTGTCTGTGAGCGATCTTACCTCTATGTTTCCTCTACGTTGCGGCGTTGCAGCCCTCGGAGATTTCTGGGGGACTCGAGTGCGATTACGAGTGTTCTAAAACAGAGTTCTGTTCTTATTTTTGGCGCGCTGCAAAGAATTTTGTGTGTGGTGTGAGAAAACGAAAGTAAGCGGCGGGGCGGTGGCGGTGGCGCGTCGCGGGGACGCCGACACAGTAAAAGCGAAAGTTAAAAGTCAACGGCAGCAGCACCAACAGCAGCAGCAACAACGTGCGGGACGGACAGAAGAAGAAGAAGCAGGATCGGCCTGAAGCGAAACAACACGCCGCTTATAAATACTTCTGGCACATATGTATGTACGCGGTACATATATGTATCAGTATCAGTGATTATACATATGTCCGCCTCTATATGTACATATATGTATGTAGGCGTGCGCGTACGGGTCGGTACTATACATATATGTGGAGCATATAAATGGGCGCTGCGCTACTGTTGTGTTCTGTTGTTGCTCTGGTGTGGCGTTGCTTTCTTCGTGTTGTGCTTTGGGTTTGGGGTTCGAATCGTGTCCGACTATTTGCTACTATTTGCTTTACTTGTTTCCTTTTCGAAATGCTGCCGCACGGGGGCCTGATCTGATCCGCCTCTTAAAGCGATGCGAGCGACGCGACGGACTGAAGATAACTGAGGGGAAAATCAGAATGTGTTGGCAGTATAAACCACACAGCACAAAAAAAAGCAGCAACAGCAGCGGTGGCAGCAGCAGCGGCAGTTTATCAGCCAGAGAATGTGTGTGCGCGTGTGTGTGTGTGGTGCTCAGTTTCTGCTGAATGGGGAATGGTTCGCTCCGATCAGGTCAACCATCCAGAGTTACAGACCAAAAATTCCCCGAGAGCCACTGCAGCACGAGCTTCAGGATGATGGCCAGTAGAAAAAAGAGTTGGAGAGAGTGACAGTGACAGAGACAGAGACGTAGTGAATGAGTGAAAGGAGTGAAAGAGAGAGCGCTTGCCGGTTGCATGTGTGTATTTGTGTGTGTGTGCGAGACTGAACTCTCCGAACCAAAATGGCACGAGAACTTCCCGACGTATACGCAATGCAAAGAAGCAACTAGTTGCTGCTTCTGCCTGTGTCTCTTTTTCTTTCTCTGTTTCTTTTTTGTTTTTTTTTCTGCTTCCCTTTCCTCTTGTATCATCATTTGGGAGTGTTTCTCGGTGTGTTCTCTCTTCATACCATACCCCGCTCCCGTAGAGCACAAGGGTATATTGAACATACATATGTACATGTGTGTCAGACAAATGATAGGTACAATTTTGGATCTATTAATAAAACAAATAAAACCGATTAGCGGGTATTTTAAAGTCGGAATGTTGATTCTTTGACTCTCTCACTGGTTAAAGACTTTTCCAGAGAAAACATCAACTTCAAAAACATTGTTTTTTCTGCCTCAAATTATGCCAAGCAAACAACAGTATGTGTATGTGTTCGTGCTTCTCCTGCTGTGATGGGCTGTGCTGGTGTTGGTGTGCGGCGTTTTTGGCTTTTTCCACTACCAAAAAGATAAACTCGAAATTGTGAATGGAATCCATTCATATTCTGGGTACTTCAGCACAGCGGCTTTGGCTCTCCAACAGGTTACCGGTGTCTTCGCCGCACTCCACGCGCACAACAAAGATGGCCGAAACCGGCAATTGGGCAATTGGGGAAATTGTTTCCACAAATTATGAAATAGATAAACTTTTTGGGTGCGATACAATTAGTCGGACGCAGAAACGGAGAAAAACCGAAAGTCATTGCCGTGTTGATTTCATTAAAAGGGCCATACCATTAACTGACAGTGGTAGACGGTTTTTTTTTTGTGTGGCGGTTAGAGCAAGTGTACTAGCATGGGACTATCAATATTCTTTATCTGTCTGCCACTTATCCGGCTAAGCAAGTTTTATCTCGAATATTCTCGAACTTTATTCGCCCAGGAAAGACGCAGGCGCCCCTTAATGAATTCTTCGCTGAGTACACGTTTGGTATCCATATCATTTCGGCTCAATTTTTTGTTTCTCGTATTCATATCGAGGCAACGAATCATCCAATTTTTCGGTGACTTTGAGTTTTGATTGATAAGCCGCCACACTGCCCCGCCGGAAACCCCTTGGTCCGCAAATTATATGACCATGGGTGCCTGGAACGTCATAAAAATATACATTAGATTAGACAAATTAAGTATTTTCAGCACTGGCACCAAAAATCGTACCGTACCTAGGTGGATTTGAGTTATTTCCTAATCTTCTCATTGATTGAACCAACAAAGTGTGGGTACAATAAATATGTACATGCACGATGTCACCAGAAAACATAAATGTGTAAAAACAATATTTAAATATATTTATGCTGTGCAATATTCTGACGCATCGATCCTTTATCAGTTCAATGTCATTTTACAATCATGCGTAAGCTGTTTATGCATTAAATCGTATTTTAAGCTCGGATTCTGGACGTTGAATCGAAAACAACTCAGCAGCCCGATGCTACCGAACGACAACGACAATGATGAATCATAATTGGGTGGGGCTTAAAGGATTTCGGATCAGCATCCAGAAACTTAGTTCAAAAACTGGATTAAATACGACTTTATGTGCAGCTCTATAATGGCCTAAATAACTTACGAATGCATTTAATTTTAAATATGTATTTTGAAGATTGAAAATCTGTTATTTACAGAGCTGCACTCTGACAAATCTTTCTTTCATATCGATGATCATCGAAAGGCCTAGACCAGTGCTGAACCACGCCCGTATTTCATAATACTATTCTACACTGACCTTTTTCGCTAAAACCTTTTTTTAGGGAAAATCCAATACAAGAAAGTGTTTAAAATAAGCCAATCATGTATAGAATTGATTCATCAATCGTACAAAATTAAGTGGGCATGGCTGGAAGATCTATATAAGAACTTGAAATCGTCAGTATATTTGCGGTAAATTGCAGTATACTGTATGGTTAGTGGTATAATGATAAATCCGCGGTCACACTACACAAATCAAATCAAATGGAATATTGAAACTCGACTTCCAAGCAACTTTATTTCGAAGTTTTTTGGTCAAATCCAACAAAAGCAAATGTTTAGAATAGGCCAGTCAAGTAGAGAATTGATTCATCAATCGTATATAATTATGTGGGCAGGGCTGAGAGATCTATATAGCTGGGAATATTCGACGGAAGAAAGAATAACCAGGAACTAGTCGTCATAACCGGTTGACAACAATGAGTCCCATTCCATGCACACATACCCTGGGGGAAATGGATGTTATAGAATTGTGAATATGTTTGTCACCCCAGGCTCCGTAGGCATCAGGATCGAGATAAATATATACAAGATACTAATAATGTACTTGAATATGTCTAAAGAATATCAATTTGAGAAAAGGTCTTTATAAATCACGTTTCATCTTCATATAAAATTAACAAAATAGGGTATACAAAGGCCTACACGCAACATAATGAATCGTTTTTTGTTGGACTTTTTCGTTTAAACCTTTTTTTACGCAAAATCCAATAAAAGCAAGGATTAAAAACTATCCAATCTTGTAGAAAATTATTCATCAATGGGATAAAATTATGTGGGCATTGCTAAGAGATTTAATTAGTCAGCATTATTCAATGGAATATCAAAATTGAGCAATTTCCTCTTTCGTTTGTTTTGATTGACCTATTTCGCTACTTGTTTTTTGTTTGACTTATTTCGCTAAAACCTCATTTTAGGCAAAATGCAATAAAAGCAAGTGTTTAAAATAATCCAGTCAAGTAGAGAATTGATTCATCAATCGTATATAATTATGTGGGCGTAGATGAAAGATCTATATAGCTGGGAATATTCGACGGAAGAAAGAATAACCATGAATTAGTCGTCATAACCGGTTGACAACAATGAGTCCCATTCCATGCACACATACCCTGGGGGAAATAGATGTTATAGAATTGTGAATACGTTTGTCTTCCAAGGCTCCGTAGGCATCAGGATCGAGATAAATATATACAAGATACAAATAATATTCATGAATATATCTAAAGAATATCAATTTGAGAAAAGGTCTTTATAAATTACGTTTTATCTTCATATAAAATTATCGAAATAGGGTGTACAAAGGCCTATACACGCATCCTGTCTTCAAATACCAGCAACACAGCTGTTTTTTTGTTTTAGCCTTGTTTTAGTCAAAATACAATAAAAGCAAGAATTAAGAATACGCCCGTTAACTAGAAAATATTTGCATCAATGGCCCAAAATTACGTGCGCGAAACAAAAGGATTTAGTTAGCCAGACACTACCCAAATCAAATCAAATGGAATATTGGAACTCGACTTCTAAGCAGCTGCATTTCGAAGTGTTTGGCAAATGCGGCTTTGAGGACGGGACTCTAGTTGAAATCTCGGGGCCAAGCAATAGCGGTAAGAGTCTTGTGATGCAGAAGCTAATAGCGCACTGCCTGGCTCCCTACAAGTACGGTGGGAGGCAATGGAGCGTCGCATTAATCAGTCTCAGCCACAAAGTTAATACGGAGTCATTGGAAGAAGCCGTCAGAGCAGAGTTGCGGGATTGGACTGGATCTGGATTGGAGGATGTACCCACTGAAGCCGAGCAGGCGGAGATATCGAAGGAATGTGCCCGTAAAGTTAAGTTCATTAATTGCTTCTCAACCGAAGACGTGATAAACAGCCTCAGACAAGCTAAGTGGTCCTATGTGGCAGGCCAGAATATCGAACTGATTGCCTTGGATACTCTGAGTGAGTTCTACTGGCTGGACTTTCGCACTAAGAAAGAAAAACTCAGCAAATACAGGTATTACAAGCAGTGGCAGACAAGACTAGGACAGGCCTGCAAGGATGCTTTTGTTTGCGGCATGTACACGGTGGACAGCAGTTTTCTGGAGAACAGATATGGAGATTCGGGACTGACTATGAAAATTAACTATTCTGTGAAATTAACAAAAAATCGCGGGAAGCATACACTGAATGGCAAGCCAATTTCGTTTAAAGACAATGTGTGAAGAAGTCATGTGATAGATATTAAAAAATAAATATTTTAATTATATTAAAATCAAATTTTTAAATAAAGGAGCGTAAGTGGGCCTTCTAGAGGTGGGAAAAAGTTTAGTTAAGGTTGCTTTTTCGATTTATCCCTGTCATCCCAACTATCACCACTTATTACTAGAAGCGTCATAAATTTGGCTGAGGGAAAATAAAAATAAATCCTTCAAGCAAGTACTTTAAACTAATTTTATCATTAGCTCAAACAGTTTAATTAAAGTGGAAATATAGCCTATAACATGCTGCTAGTGGTAATCTAAAACATCGATGACATCAATGTTAACATCGATGTTTCTCCACTCTAGCTGACAACCCTGCGACAAAGTTTTATGAGAAAAAAATATTAATTAAGTAGAAAATGTGGTTTAAGTTGCTTATTTTTGCAACGTTCGTTGCGTTGAGCAGCTGCGAAATCGTTATTGGCCAGGACGAGCTGGTGGATGAGGTCTCAGGGCTGTACACAATCGAAGGCCGAGTTTCTCCACCAGACACTATTCTGGGACCAGGGCAAGGTGCAGGCGGTGCCCTAAATAAAGATGAGAATAAATGGCAAGTGGATGTGACAATAACCATCAATGATGGCGAGTACAAGGGTTTCGTGCGCGAAGATGGCCAGTTCATCATCAGCGGAGTGCCTTCCGGCAGCTATGTGCTGGACGTCCATCATCCTGACGTGTTCTACGAGCCTGTGAGTACTACTGTACCTGTAAACCTAATAGACATTCCATGCTGTAACGAGTCCAATACAATATCTTTTTAGGTTCGTGTGGAAATCAATCCCAAGGGAAAGTTTCGTGCGCGGAAGGTGAATTTTGTCCAGCCAGCGCAAATCATGCAGGTGGCCTACCCTCTGAGAATGAAGCCACTGATGCCATTCAAGTATTTCCAGGCACGAGAGCAGTGGAAGGTGGGCAGCGATAAAGGCCAGACTTGAACAGAACCATATATTTTATTTTATTTATATTTTGCTGCAGATAACCGACTTTATGTTCAGCCCCATGGTGCTGATGATGGTTCTTCCTTTGCTGCTCATGCTGGTGCTGCCCAAGATGATCAACGACCCCGAAACTAAGAAAGAGATTGACAACTTGCAGTTTCCCAAGGTAACTAAAATGCAATGTTCACATTGATATTACTGATGCAATCGAATTGCTTTACAGATGACCAACGATATGCCCGAGATCAGCGAAATGTTGACCTCATTTCTGACGGGTAAACAGCCCGAGCCCAAGGAGAAGAAGCCGCTTCCAGCCAGCAGGCAGACGAAGAAGCGTAAAGATCAATAAGTGTTCATGTTGAATTAAATATAAGTTTAAAGAGCCAGCCCGCACTCGAGTAATAGTCAATGTCAGTTCGAGCAAAATACAACATTTTCATACCAATTCAACGATTTTTTATTTAAGAAATCCAACCGTCTTGGGCCGCTTAGGTCCCACGCGCTCTTCCTCCTGCTTCAGCACCTTTGCGAGCAGCGTGTTCAGTTGTTCGCCAATCGACAGACCGAGATTCAGGCAATTGCGCATGGTATCTCTGTGCATAGCGCCGCCGCCAGTCATGTGGGAGCCGGAAAGGAAGGCTGCCAGTATTTATTAGCAAGAAATCCTAAGATTGGGCAAGTCTGCATCTTACCTTCTCCATTCCGCATCGATACGGATACAACTATGCTGACAGTGCTGCAAGCCTCCTCCTCCGCTGAGGGATCAACAAGACAATAGTCGCCGATTTTGCACACAGTGACCAGCAGGGGAACCGTATCAATGGTTAGTCGTGTGCAGTCGTACGGATTGTCTGATATAATGAGATCCGTGACGCCGGCATCTAATAAGGAGGCAGTTACTTGCGGCAGTTTTGTGTTGTGCAACGCTGCCTTGGCGGCCAGGGAAACGGCGTCGTGAAGATTTCCACCGCACTCGAGTATCTACAAATAAAAGCTACATAACACATGGACATGGGGAACCAGCATTTACATACCAAGATGTCAATATAGAGCTTCCAGCACTGCTGACCCGGTATAAGGCACAATGTGCGATAGTCAAAGGCTAAAGGGGATTCGTAGGCATTTTCCAGAGCGAGCACTAGCTCCTGGGCCAGGTCTGAGCCGCCGCGACCCTCAAACTCTGGCGTGGCATTAGCAGAGCTGGAAAGATATCAGATGTATAATGCAGTCGGAGTATAGCACAGCTGTAGCTGAACGTACCAATCCACAAAGAACTCGAGTTTACCGAACTCCGGAGTCAAGGGATCGGGCACATCGATTTCTGTCTTGATGCCCACGAGGATGTCCGTGTTGGCTAAGCGGAGACGAGCTGATCCACTCGCGTTGCTCACCAGCCCAGTCTCCAGCTCCATGGGCCGGTAATCCCGACGAGACCGCCCATCGCAGCGAAAATCCTCCTGGCATAGGACCATTCACATTAATTACAGGCACCATTACTGCTGGCCGTAACCTACCTCTACGCCATGCAATATAAACGTTTTCTCGGCTTCGCTAAGTGCAACGTACGCCATTATCAAAAAATTATTTTAAAACTCAACCAAAACAAACATGTGCCACTGCTGCTATCGATAGCCGTAAGTAAATAGCTATCGCGCGTGACTATCGCACATCTAGCACCACTTGTCAAAAACAAGCCAGTCATTTCGTGCCGCTTTTTCTACAAAAAGAATTGAATTGTAAATTGAACTGTAAGAACTAGATAAACAACAAAAATGGTTTACGAGATGGACTTTACCGATACACCCGTCAGCACTGGCGTAAGTAGCAACCCGAGTTTAACCCAAGGCTCGTAATAACTTAACGTTCCTTCAAACATTTGCAGACCACAATCATGGCCGTCGAATTCGACGGAGGAGTTGTGATTGGAGCTGATTCCCGTACCAGCTCCGGACCGTATGTGGCCAATCGTGTCACCGACAAGCTGACTCGCATCACAGACAAAATTTACTGCTGCCGTAGTGGCTCTGCCGCCGATACCCAGGCCATCGCAGATATTGTGGCCTACTCGCTGAACTATCACGAGAACCAGACCAGCAAGGATGCCCTGGTCTTTGAGGCTGCCTCAGAGTTCCGTAACTACTGCTACAACTATCGCGACTCCCTGCTGGCTGGAATCATTGTTGCTGGCTGGGATGAGCAGCGCGGTGGTCAAGTGTTTAGCATCCCGTTGGGTGGCATGCTGACCCGCGAGCCCTGCACCATTGGCGGATCGGGATCCAGTTTCATTTACGGCTACGTCCGAGAGCATTTCCACGAGGGTATGAGCAAAGAGGAGTGTGTGAAATTTGTCAAGACAGGTAAGCAGCGTAGGACTTCCATACGAACTGGAATTAATCATATTTCACCCTCTTAGCGGTTCAACATGCCATCTATCATGATGGAAGCTCTGGCGGTGTGGTGCGCGTTGGCATTATCACCAAGGAGGGTGTGGAGCGTCGTCTGTTCTATAACACCGAATCGGGCGAGTCCGAGATATCGGGCACTGGCAGCAGTGCTATTCTCGCCCAATAGTCGAATAGAATGGATTGAAAATTAAAGTTAGATCTGCTTTGAGGGCATTGAAAACGGTCGTCAGAAAAATAAAATTTGGTTTTTGTCATATGTAATTATATTTGTGTTTTTGTTTTGGCTCTTGCGGCAGTACAAAAGTTAAGTCTTTGAGTGCTACATGGTAATATAATAAATAGTCGAAAGAAGCCTTAATCCTAATACTTAGCGCACATGGCACTGGTCTATGCTCACAACCAAAATACTATCCATCCATCGACGCTTTGGAATAGCCACCAGGGCACACAAAGAGTGGATCACTTTCGAAGCTATTTCACAGCGTCGATTATCACATCATAAATGCCCCATTCCCTATCCTAGACCAATCTCACGAGATTCAAGAGTTCAGTTTGGCACCCTCTTCGGCGGCATCAAGTGTCGTCTCCATGGACTTGGAGGAGGTACGTTTCTGCATGCGGAAACGGTAATAAATCTCCGGTGCCCAGGCCAGGACCACTACTAGCAGGAGCACAATCTGGGCGTACAGGCAGATGACATAAGAGTCGGCGTAGTCGCGTACCCATCCAAGCAGTTGTCCCACTGTTATGACAATCACGCCCTTTGACATCATGCTCAGCCCAAGGCCGCCGGCCAACTTATCCGAGCGACAGTGCGCCGATATGGTGAGATTGTTGTTGATCACCGTGGCAGACTTCATCATTCCCATCAGTATGGACATGGCAATTATGACGCCCAGGTCTTGACTCTCCGCCAGCACGAGACGCGCAAAGAGTAGTCCAGCAGTACCGAGCAGGAACACCACTCGGTAGGGTATCCTCAGGTGATCTGTAATGCAGGGCAGCAGCAGGCGACATACGATATCGGCACCAGCCACCACGGACATGCAGAAGGCCACCGCTGTGCTATTCAGACCAGCTGTCTGGCCGAGAAAGTCGGGATAGATCATGGTAAAGTTGATGGTGGCGGTGTAGACCAGCGCCATGCCAACAATGATGCTCCAGAACACAGCGTCCTTAAGGAGTTCCAGGTCCATGGCTTGGACCAAGCGGTTACCCATTCGTCGGCACAGGGACTCGCTCTTTGAATGGGCTTCATCCATCTTGCTTTGGGTCGCGACAACGACAATCTGCAAGGGGCTCGTTTGTCCCTTCTCCCCATCCGTTTCGGCCAAAAGGCGAATGTGTCGGCGGTTATTGTGTTTGACGGGAGGATGCAGGGGTTTCAAAAACATGGCACCAAAGAGCTAGAACGAAGAGTATAATTGGATTTAATTTACGATTGGATTAAATTTGTCGTTAAAGACGTACCCCGGTCAGGGAAAGCGCAGACATAGCCAGCACTGCAAAACGAAAGCCGTGGTTATCCAGGAAATATCGTACAACGTGAGGTATGAGCACTTGTCCAACGCCAGCACCAGCTAGGGAAACGCCCACGGCACGGCCCCGCTTATTGCTGAAGTAGGAATTGATGGCCATAAATGTGGAAGGCGAAATAAGTCCCAGGCCGAAGCCCACAAAGAAGCTGTAGCCGACGATAAAATGCCAACTCTCTGTAGCAAACGAGCATAGCGCCAGGCCAAAGGAGACCAAAACGCAACCGGTGGCTGCCACATTGCGCGGCTTAAAGCTCTTGATAGCCGGCCCAACGAACAAGCCCGAGAAGTTCAAGGCCAAGCTGTTTAAATTCGTAATCAGCGCCGATGTAAAGGTGTCCTCATTCATCCGACGCAGCTCACCCACAAAAAGTTGCCCAAATACGGACAATATGGACTGATTCGTCATCTGTGAAGGCGAAGAACGAACAATGGATTAGTTTATTTTAAATTCTAAAACGCAGTTGACGATTGCTTACATTGATGACGGCCACAGCTGCCACCACAACCCATCCCCAGCCACCGTCTGGAACAACACGGCTTGTCTGCACATCCATCTCTGGCTAAATTCTCTCCGAGTTGGCTAATATAATGGCTTTAGCAGCTGAAAATACGAAAACAGTGAAGATAAGCATATATGAAAAACGTTTGTCTTGTTTATGGCATTGATAGAGCGTTCAGATAAGCAGTCCATCTGATCTGAATCGGACTTACACGTCTATTCGCCTGAAGGTGAATGATTTGTGTGTTCATTGCTCATAAACTGCGTGGCCATCGCATAAACAAAGCTCGGCGTATTAACAAATTAAATTAAATTGCTTAAATTAATCCCAAAGTAGCGACATTTTCAGTTTGGCATTAGTATGACCTAATTCGCAAGCCAACAAATATACTAATAGCCCTATGACATTAGAGTTTGCTAACTGACCACCTCCAAAAACAGACACAGATCTGTAACACTTTTCAGATCCAATTTTTCTGTCACATCATCATCATTTTGTCACAGAAAGTCTCTTAATTCTTCGAATGAAGTATTGAGAGGCACCTATGAACACTAATTTTGCGTTTGTCTCTCATGCTGTCTCTCTTTTCACAGCAAAGTTAGCTAAGTCTAGTGTCATAAGGCCATAAGACATCTACCTTATTTTAGTTGTTTTGTTAATGTTCTTGGGCAATCAAATTCGTAACACAATTAGTATGAAAAGTAAAAGTTACTGATCTTGAACCCATAGCTTCAACACCCATGGCGCTGATTAGAACTATTCAATTTATTACTATTACAAAACCTAACTAGGTTTTTTTCCGATTTTTACATACGGTCTCACTATATTCAACAATTCAGTGACAGTATCAATCAGCTGTGCCATTTTTTTTAGTTTAATAAAAAACTTTGTACCACATTTTCGTTAATTATTGGCACTTAGAATCACAATGCCGTGCTTCCTATGCACTCATCGTGTGGACGACGCCGTTAGCAATATAAAGTTCGATTCCGTCGAAGCTGACTCGCTCGGATTAAGGCAAATAATTGAAAAACACTTTTGGTTGCGGGTAAACAAAAACAGAATGAGCCGTCTGTGGCTTGACTTAAATTTCTAATGAATTTTGCGCTGAATTGTAGTTTAATGATTCTGTCGATGGCTACGTGTGCGGATCATGCTGGGAACAATTGTTGCTGTTTCACAACTTCTATTTAACCGTGGAGAATGCCCACAAAGCCCTGACCGAACTGGAAACAAAGCAGGCCGAGGAGAACGTCGCGGAGAATCAGACCACTCCAACAGCAGTAGTTGCAGCCGTTTATGGCGGTACTGCAAAGGATGAGAACGTGCAAAGCGTGGCAGCTGCGGTGAAGCGCAGGCGGGGTCGTCCCCGCAAGACCCGGGCTGCTTCAAGTGACGAAGAATTTCAGAACGTGCTGGAACAGATCAATTTGAACGAGATTAAAATTGAGTACCCCGAGGCAGATCTAACCATAGCTGATGTGCTGGAGGATCAGGAGGAGCAAGACTTTGAGTCACGCAGTGGCTGTGCCACGGAAGTTGATGATATTGAGGAACCTAAACCGAAAATCACTCGAAAGGTTCGTGGAAGGGGCCGCGGTCGTGGCCGAGTTCGGCTAGCGGAAAAGCCAAAAAAAACCCTCGTCTATAATCTTCAGAAGTCTAGCGAGTTCAATGACTACATCAGGCAACACTTCAAGATGCAGTGTCATGTGTGCAGTGCCCCCATGGAGGGTTTCTCTGAGATGCTGGTCCATGTGCGAGAGAAACACAATCAGCGTGGATACGCCGTCTGCTGTAACCGAAAGTTCAGAAAGCGCGGCGTACTGGTCGATCATCTGCGACGCCACGAGGATCCCGACCTCTTCAAGTGCAAAATCTGTGATCGCGTAATGGGCCAGAGGCGAAGCCTTGAACTCCACATGCGAATGCACGACGTGAAGTCGCAGGGCCGTCTCTACCAGTGCGATCATTGTTCCAAAAGCTTCTACAGCGCAGTCGTCTGCCAACGACACAAACTAACGCACATTCCCAAGGAGCAGTGCCAGGTGAAATGCACCAACTGCGAGAAGACGTGAGTTTCCCTGATGGGAGTTTCCTTTCCTTTTATTTATATTTTATTATATTCTGCAGTTTCCCCACCAAATATACCATGCAGCAGCATTTTAAGCTCGTACACTTGAATTTATATGCAAAGATTTGCGACGTTTGCGGCAAGTCCATACGTGGGCGGGAGGCTCTCGCTCGCCACATGGAGGAGCACACGGGCGCTCCGCAGGCTACCATCGAGTGTCATCTGTGCGACTCCAAATTAACCACCAAATACGGACTGGCGCGTCACATCAAAATGATGCACACTGTCGAGAACCTACAGCCGATGCAGTGCGAGCTGTGCCTCAAGATTTCACCCAGCCTCCAGGCCCATCAGCACCACATCAAGTACACCCACAACACGGCCCGCAATCACCAGTGTCCGATGTGTGAGAAGGCCTTCAAGCGACCAAACGAATTGCGGGTAAGCCAAGGGAACGTCTTTCTCTGTTTGATAGCCTTTGAACCTTCGCGTCTTTTTTTAGGAGCATTTGACAACGCATACGGGCGAAGTTCTGTACACCTGCCCGCATTGCACACAGACCTTCAACTCGAATGCCAACATGCATGCCCACCGCAAGAAAGTGCATCGCAAGGAGTGGGAAGAGCACCGCCTCCAGCGCTTGGTGCGAGGCCGGAAAAAAGATTCGATCATTGCAGCGAGCGTGCGAAAGACCACCGAGGCCAGGGAGGACTTCAGTGTAGATCAGACCACTGCTGTCGAGGCTCCAGCCGCCAACAGTCTCAGAGTCTTAGAGGAATGTTAACAAAGTGACATAACACTCCGTGGCATAATAAAAGTGTACATTTAATTCAAAGAGCTGCTAAAAACGTGTTGTAATATGTTTAATAGAAACCCCATACCCTGTAAAGGGGGGCTGGGCGATTGTTGGAGCACAGCCGGCTGTAACCGGTTTGCGGATTGCACCCTGATCATCTCGAACTGGTATAACGGACATCGATGCTGTCTTATCAGCGATTAAGGTCGAATCTGGTAGCGCGGGCACATATAGCACATGGTTCAGTCTGAATGCTGGCGAGCAGTCCAGGCGCTTCAGCTTCAGACACTCGAACCAGTTTAAGTCGGTTTTTAAGTGGAACTGCCTCCTTATCAACGGATTGGCATTATCATGCTCGGTTCAAAGGTACCATGAATCGGCGTGTCGTGTGTGTTTATGTCGTTTTTCTAGTCTCATGCAGAATCTGAAATCTGTGCCATAGAAAAATGACAAAACAATAATTTCTTCTACATTGTTTTTGTATTCTTCTGGTAACCTCTTGTTTACCGATGGAATATTTTTCGATCCCCCCTGATACTTTTCAAACAAATTCAAAAGTCCCCGAGATCTCTGACCTCTGAGAGGGAGTTTCCCTCACAAAAAGTCTTTTTGTGAATCCCTTTGAGCCACTTAAAATGTTTCCCAGCTATAAATCTGTATACTAAAATTAGTAAGAATAATATTAATAATAAGGGGAGAGGATCTCCACCACAAACGAAAAACTCCTTCTGTCATGTTCCGTGTTATTTTGCAATAGAACCAAACGAACAAAGAAAGGAAGGAAGAATTTTTGCAATCAGATTTGGACTTACTTGGAAATTATAGACGTATTTTCATTTGCATAAAGTAAACGAGAGCAGACACTATTTACTTTTCCAAATCTTGTTTGTTTTATGTCCACACTATCACCTCTTAGAGTTCTTTTAGCTTTGATGATGCTTATCTCACGAGCAAATATTGTTTGAGTCGAGTGCCTGTCCCATATGCCTTTTTATAATGTTGCCGAATGAGAGCCGAGTCTGAAATAGAATACGAGGTACAATAAATAGAGTCAAATTGAATTTCGCAAGACATTTTGGCGCCAAAGTATCGATTAGTATCGATTGCTGTGATCACCTGGCAGCCCTGGAATCATTAACATAAATATATCCATTCAAAAACCAAATTAAAACAATTTATAAGGTAACTATTATTATTTAACATTACATACAGATATTTTAAAATTACTTTTGATTTTAATTTATTTTACGAGGTTATGTGTGTAACTGCTGACAACTCTACACCGCACAGCTGAGTGCAGTTGTCTCTTTCGCTCACACAAACGTGAACGTGTCAACGAAGGTGTTTTCCTTCGGATTTGCTGTTATTTCTGAGCGTCCTGATCAAACATTGGCCAGAATGGTGGATGATAGCACTAGGAAAACGCTGAGTAACATTCCACTGTTACAGATAAGGGCTGGGCCACGTGAGAAGGACGTTTGGGTGCAGAGGCTGAAAGAGGAATATAACGCGCTGATTATGGTGAGTGGCGAAACCACACCACACCTATGCATGTACAAAAAATTTCAACTGTGGCGCCTCTTGCAGTATGTGAAGAACAATAAGCAGTCGGGCAGCGACTGGTTCCGGCTGGAGTCCAACAAGGAGGGCACAAAATGGTTTGGAAAATGCTGGTACATGCACAACCTCCTAAAGTACGAATTCGATGTGGAGTTTGACATTCCAGTGACATACCCAACGACGGCACCCGAAATCGCCCTGCCCGAGTTGGATGGCAAGACGGCAAAGATGTATCGCGGCGGCAAAATTTGTCTAACAGATCACTTCAAGCCCCTGTGGGCACGCAATGTTCCCAAATTTGGAATTGCCCATGCCATGGCTTTGGGAGTGAGTTGAAACCAATGATATATCAAGTCAAGCAAAGGTGTGGGCTCTAATCAGTGACAACTTCTTTTTTAGCTGGCTCCCTGGTTGGCTGTGGAGGTTCCAGACTTGATCGAAAAGGGCATCATCACATACAAGGAGAAATAATTAAAGTTTTGTTTGGTTACGAGAAACGTGAGAGCAAGAAAATGAACAAATGCAATTCAATATGAAAGTCATTTTATCTTTGCGTTTATTTAGTCAAAAGTCAAATTGGAAAAGATCATGCTTCGTCTTAGTCCTCGTCTCGTTCCACATCGTCCTCGTCCATTCCATCGTCTATCGCGTAGCCTAAGTGTGTGTTTATGTGGTAAGAATTTCATTTGGTTGATTTCATTTCAGTTATTTGATCTGTGAGCTTGTTCCTCGTACTCCTCCTCCTCTTTGGATATAACCCTTCAGTTCATGTGATTGTTGTTGTTGTGGTTGTTGTTGCGTTGCGAGGACTGACGCCAGGTGTCCGACCATATTGAGCTTGGCGAGGTGAATGGATCATACTGAGTAGGCAGACTCTCGCCGTGTCCGGTTACCGCAGCTGCACCTGATCCGATTCCTCCTACTCCTACTGCTGCTGCTGCTATCCCCTGTTGTTCTTGTGCAATGTTGTGCGATGTGGCCAGCATCTGACTATTGTTGTAGCCCGTTGCAGCAGCTAGACCTGGTGGCGGACGCACAACATTCACCACACCCGTTGTCTGAACATCTGGCCAAGCACCATAGCCTAGCGGCGACCAGGGTGAGTTCCAGTTGTTGCTCTCCATGTTCGCCAGCAACAGGAGTTTCTCCTGCTGCAGCTGCTTTTGCTGCTGTTCCTGCTGTCGCTGCTGCATCTCCAGCTGTTGGGCCTGCTGGAGCAGCAATTGCTGCTGCATTATCAGTTCGCTGCGCTCCCACTGGGCCTGCTGCTGCTGCTGCAGCCTCTCACGCTCCCTCTGCTCGTATAGATCTGCAACAAAAATGGGATTCGCTATACATTAACCAAACATAGGTTGTGTGCGTGCTTGTGGGTGCTTACCATCTACGGGAGGCAACTCAATCTCGGCATTGGCAAAGAGCGAATTGCTGGCGGTGGCCGATAAAGGCTCCCACAAAGATGTCATCGCTGGCGGCGTCGAGGTTTTTCGGCTTCCTCCAATCGGTCCGAGATCGCTAGATTGTGATGGTACTTGAGAGGATGATGCAGCTGCACCTACTGCTGCTGCTGCTGGTAGTGGAGCCACATGGTTTTCTATTTCTGGTACTGGTAATGGCGGTGCTGCCGGTGCCGGAGTCAAATTTATTCCATTTTCCACGGTCGCAGGCTGGCTACTGGCTGTTTGGAGCACATCCCTGAACGACACACGACTGCTGGTCTCCCAGGGAGAGGTGATGCACTTGATGGTATCGGGCGAGGCTGGTGGTGAGGCACTGGTAGCCGATTGGCCAAAGTTTAGCTGCTTCTGGCGCTGTTTTCGATCAGATTTCCTCACTGCGACCACAGACGATGTACCATTCGTTGCCTTTTGTTCCTTGCGGCGCTCCCTCTCGCGTTCTCTCTCTCGGCCTGGAGTCTTGCCCAATTTCTTGGCTGATCCATTTTGTTCCTTTAGCACTCGTTGCTCTTGGGTCTTGATGAGGGGCTTGGGCGATACATTCTCCTGCTGAGGAGGACTCGGGGCTGAGGGCTTGGGCATCGGTTTCTCCTGGACCTCCTGGACGACTGGGGTGCATACAGGTGATGGCTCTGCTTTGGAGGATGGCTCTGTTTTGGGTAATGTCTCTGCTTTGGCGGATGGCTCTGCTTTGGGTAATGGCTCAGCTTTGGGTAATGGCTCTATTTTGGGGAATGGTTCTGCTTTGGGCGATGCTTCTGTTTTCGACGATGGCTCTGCCTTGGGCTTGGGTGCAGGAGGCACCACAACCACGGGTGTCTGTCTGAACTTCTTCTGGGGCCGCACTGGAGCTGTTGGCTGCGGCGGTGATGGCGTTGCCGATTTCTTCACGGGCTTGATGGATTCCACTGGCACTGGCGCGGGCTGGGGAGGATTGAGGGTGGGGGTGACTATGGCTTGTGGCTTTGGTTTGGGTTTCTGCAGATGCTTGCTGAGGGAATTCATGTCCATGCCCCAGGTTGACCAGGACGGCTTGGATTTACGCGATGTTGTCGTAGTCGTGGGCGCAATAAATGTCCGCTTGCGCACTTCCTTCACTTGGCCTCCACCATTCCTGGCCCGTTGCTGGTGCTGGTGAGGGTGGTGGTGCTGATGTTGTTGCACTGCCTCCGCTTTGGCGGCCACCTCCTCAGCCTGCATCTTAACGATATTCCGCAGATTAAAGGTGGGCTGGACGGGCCCCTTGTAGCGGGCCGCATCGTACGCACTCTGCTGGGTCATGATGGCCTTCGAATCAAATACGGCCGCAACCAAGACCAAACAGAAGCTGGCCAACAGCACCACAAGCGCAGCATTTCTCAGCGAAGTCTCCCAAGTGGGTCGCACCAGATGGGCGGCACATTGCTCCACACTCTCGGACGGCATCTGGGCCAGCATAAAGTATCCGATGTCGTAGGTCAGATTCGTGATCAGCGTTAGCGTTCGCCTCACACGCGACGTCGTCAGGTCCGAGCTGAATGCAATCTCCACCTTCCGCGTCTCGTTCTCGCCTAGATCGAAGCCGGCACAATCCATCACCTTGAAGCCGTAGTCCTCGCAGGGCAGCGATCCGATCAGGAATCCCTCGATCCTCATGGGAATGACACCCGCATTGCGGGCCGTAAAGCTGCGGACGGTAACCACAGCCTTGTCGCCGGAGTGGCAACCCTCGAACTGGTCGGGCGGCACATCAAAAAGCAGTGGTGTCAGGGAGCCTGGACGACGGTTGCCGAAGCGGAACTGAGATTGCACGGCGCGGGCCTGGAGCCAGACAGCCTCGTAGAGCGTGAGATTACTCCTCACATGGAGTAGGGTGCAGTACTTTTCCGGCTGATAGGCGCTGAAGGTGATTGGAATGGTAAGACTCGAGCCGCCGGGCAGCAGGATGGGTCCGCCAGCCTCGGGCAGGGAGAAGACCTCGCGATCGGTGAGATAGCAGCTAGTGGAGCTGACATCGATCACCTCGTGGGGCAGAGAGAGCTGGGTGCGTCTGGCGTAGGCCGGGTCCGACAGGAAGTAGTCGAGGAGCAGCGGCTGCTGCGAGGGATTGGTCAGGGTGATCCACTGGCGCTGCACCTGACTGATCTCGATGGCCGGCGTGGGTGGTATCGGCTGGAACTGCACCAGCTTCGGCCACTCGACGGCAATCGCAAAGTCCAACTCCAACGGCGGGAGCTCGTCGCTGTGCAGCGTCAGGGTCAGAGCCTGCAGCTGTCGTTTGAATTGCCTATAGAGCTCTGTGCGTTGGCGCAGCTCGACACCGTCGTACAGGAGATTGTTGTTGATGCTGCTGGCGCCGCCCGGCTCCCCACCAAACGCTCCGCCGCCGGGTATGCTGGGAAAGACGGCCTGATCGTTGGTGGAGTCCCTGATGTAGCACTGGCTCTGACACATGGCCGTTGGCTCAAAGTAGATCCGCCCTACCTTGGTCAGGGTCTGAGCAGCGATGGTGGTGCCCTTGGCATTGAAATCCTTGAACCGTAGGCCCGGCTTCGCGAAGCTGATGCTCTTGACGTGTACGGGATGTGTGAAGCTGGAGCGGATGCTCAGCACCGCAGTGCATATCTTTCCGGGGAAGCAGTTCTTGAAGCTCAACTGTTCCTGATCGATGTCCAGCTGTCCCATCGAGGCCTTGAACTTCACGGGCACACGCACCACCTCGTACGGAGTCCACACCTTGAGGGTGCCCTCGGCCGGGCCGTCTATGTAGGTTTTGACGGCCACCTGGAAGACGGCGCTGTCGCCCTGGCCTAAGTACCGGCAGATGTGCAATCGGGTGGCCTCGTTCAAGTCGTCCTGCGAATTCTCAATATCCTCCGCCAACAGGCAGCCAAAGAAGGAGCTGTGCGAGTAGACAGTCTTGGGCTCCTTGAAGAACCAATTGGTGATCTTGATGGGCATGGGATTGTCGTTGCGCAGGATGACATAGCCATCCCGCGACATCTCGGCATATGGCACGGTGCCCAGATCTAGCTCCAAGCTGGGCACCTCCGGCTCCAGCTCTCGCTCGTGCCTCTTCTGTGGTATACGCAGCACAAACGGCTGGGCGGAGATGTGCAGCCGCCCACTGCAGGAGACCACTGGCATCTCGAAGGTGGTGACATTCGTATCGATCCTGAGAGAGGACTTGAACATTACCTCATCGTTGAGCAGATTGAGTTTTAGCAGCTCCACAGAGTCGCCCGGCTGCAGTAAAATCTGCAGTGGATCACCCATCATAGTCACCTCCAAAAGGGACTCGTTGATCGGCTCGCTAAGACTGACATTGTAGAGGATCAGGGGCATGGCAAAGTTGTTGCGCACTACCAGCGAGCGTTTCCTCTCCAGCGGAGTGGCTCCCTCCGAACCATCGGAGTTGGAGACAGAGCCCGTTAGAAATTTGGTGACATTGCCATCGAAGGACAGGCCGCCCTTGAAGATCTCTGCCCGGACTAGAACCGTGAAAGGTTGCACTGGCTCCGGGCTGGAGCTGGAGCTCTTGCTGCTGATGACCAGCAGATCGTTGATCGTTTCGCTGCTCTCGAACAGCTTGGGGTCCAGCACAATGCTCGTGCTATTGGGATCGAAGAAGAGGCCCGGTATATTCCGCAGATAGCTGCCGAAGAGCTCGCGGCTCTGATCGTTCTGGTCGTGCATATCCAGCTTGAACTCCATGGCCTCCGCGTTGTGGGTGGCCACGCGGCCAAAGTCCGCCAGAGGATTACGTGCGTAGGGTGTTTGCTTGGGCAGGATCTCGAACTCGACGGGTATGACCAGGATGCTCTCCTCGAGCTCCTCGAGTTCGGATATCTTGATGCGTATGTAGGCGCTATGGTTGCCAGCGGTGCGGCCGTGGAAAGATATCCGTATGACTGGCTTCAGCGTGTGCGGCGGTATTTCCCAAAGATTCTGTGGTCCCTCGGAGCCACCGCTGGGCAGTTCCAGCTGGAACTCTCCGCCACTGCTGTAAATCTGTTTTATGGATGATGGTAGTATATCGATTATAGAGATCAGTATTTTGAAGTATTGCACTTACCTCGAGTATCTGTAGCGGACGCTCGTGGGGATTATACATGTGAATCTCTGGGGTTAGCGTTGCGTTTATGGGCGCCTTGATGCCCACCAGCGGCTTCAAGCGATATGGACACTCGCTACCCTCGCCGCGTACCTTCATCTCCGCACGGCCGAAGGATGTGTGTATTAGCAGATCCGTTGATATGGCACCAAGCTGCCTCGGCAGGAAGACCACACTGAATGTGGTGTTCCCCAGCGGCGGCACCTCGCGCGTTCCAAAGAAACTGCTGTAGAAGGCCGGACTGGGCCCCACCACAGAGTTCAATTGAAGAGTGCGATTCGTGTGCTGGTTAAACAGCGTCACCTGCTTCGTACGCGCCTGTCCCACAGACCATGTTCCAAAGTCAAGGTGGGGCGGCACAATCCGCAGGTCTCCCAGCATTTCGCTATGGTCGCGCGTGTGCGGCTCCGGGAGACTGATGAAGCTCTCCTGAAGTCCCTCCAGCATTTTTTCACTGCTGGGCTCCAGCTGCATTTGCATTTGCTGGTTGTTGTTGCCACTGACTCGGGCGCTGAGCAGCACGAACAAAGCTGGTATCAGCCTCAGGACGAGCCGCAGCGGAAAATGTGTGTACATTGTGTGTGGTTTGTGTTGCAGTTGCGCTGCTCTTGCTTTTCCAGTTGCTGTCCAGCTTTATTTCGGTCGTGCTTTCCTCTGCGTTGGGCTTTATTTATATTATTCAATATCGTCGCTATTATCGCCTATTTTCTGGACTCGTATTATCAGCTGTGTCTGTGGCTAGTGATGGCAGCACCGCTTGCCGATAAACGATATTATCGCATAGCTATACATATTTGCATATTCATGCAGCTGGAAATTATTTTCTTTGCCCAATTATTTAATTTTATTATGGTAAATTGTAGGTGGAATCTGGTAAATGTTCAGGTATATTTTGTTGGAGATACTAGCAATATCATCAGCAATATCACGCGTTCATCTCTAGAAATCAAATTATCAGCTGATCTTAATTTATTTTGTACTATGCTTTTAGGCAGTTCTCGATTATTGAACATTCGCTCGTTTATGTTATTCACTGATAAGTCCGTTCGTACGATATATCTACATATATATTGTATATCTATCTTTCTATACTCTGCATTTTCTTGGCTAGTAATTGAGTTGCTCTATCGGTATATAATGGTATAGTTTTTGATATCATTTAATTTTAATTAGTTAAAGAACATTGGGTATAAAAACTTCCATACCCAGGTTTTTTAATTGTCGATCTTGCAAGTCGTACTTCCGTGCATCACTTATTTTACTGGATTGCATTCATGTGTCGATGTACTTTCTTCGTATCACCTATTTGCTCGCTCTATTCGAATCGGATATTGAATCGGTATGAATTGGTAGCAGCAATTGACTATTCCACACACTTACGTTGTATGTTGACTATTTATTATTTAAATTCGATTATTAAAACCTCAAGTTTGTATCCTGTTTAAATAAAAGGGGGTTTAAGTGGGCTAAATGCGTTTTTCATATTTACGGTACACTTTGAACACAGGAGGTATTTTCGGTCACCGAAAATAATGAAAATTGACTAATTTTAGCGCAATTTACGGGAAAGATGTTTTTTTTTTAGTCCAGAGAAAAGATGGTATTGATCCACAAGAAGAATGTACAATTAGTAATATTTTCTACCATTTACCTCTCGTCGTTGAACAGTTTAAATAAAGGGGGCTTAAGTGGGCTAAGTTCGTTTTTTCATCGGTATATTGAGGACAGAAATAATAACAGAAAACAGAAAAGGAAATTATACAATCCGAATTCGAGGCAAAAGGCGTGTCGTGCTCTTGTCTAGGAGAGGCAGCGTTAATTTCGCGATGGCTATGTTGACGCGCCTGACCAGCAGTGGCACCACAACCGTGGCTGGCGCTCCTGGCTCCCCGAAGGGTCTGCAGCGTTTCCAGAACTATATCGCTGCATTTCTGTGGCCTGGGACGCAACGCCACCAGCGAAAGTCGACGCAGTTGGACGCCATTGACTGCTTCACCAACGATTTGGTTAGCCGTAAGACTCAGAAATGGGAGGAGCTGCGCGACAGTCTGATGAACAAGAAGCAATCGGCCGCCCTGGAGGCTGACGCCAATAGCAATGTTGCATCAGGAACTGCAACAGCAGCTGGAGAAGGAGCAGGAACAGCTAATACCAGCTTCAGCCAGAACGTGGGCCTCATGTCCAAGGGCATGATGAGTGATCTGAAAGCTCTGCGTTCCCCGCAGTTGGGCCTGGATATTCGTTCGCTGTCGCAGCCGCAATTGGACAACCTTCTCATGGCCACTCTAGAGATCAAGAACAAGTTGGACTTTCTCTATTTGATCAGGCAGTGCATTCGTTGTAATCTATTGCCGTCCAACGAGGTGTTCATCTCCTGCCTCAAGTATTTGAGCACACAACGCAAGCTCCAGCAACTGGAGGCCCTGGCAGATATCTGCCGCCTGCTCAAGCATCCGTTTGCCCACACCTATGCCGATCTGGCACCCTTCAAGGCCATTGCCTTATGGAACAATGGCAATGCGGATGTCGCTCTGATGACGCTGCATCGCGGATACGGCGTGAGCATGACCACCGAGGAAGGACGCCGTATGATTCGGACCGCCTTTCGCACAATATCCGAGGAGACGCTGGCCCAAAAGAGCGAGGCGGTGCTGGTGTCTCTCATGGACGTTGCCCGTGCCATTCATCGCGAGCACAAGGACATCTTTGTGGTGGCCTGTGTGTGGAAGCAATGCTTTGTCAGCGACTGGTTCTGTGACCAGAAATCAGCGGGCGAACTCTTGGAGCATTACAAGGAGCTGCAGGAGCTAGTGGAGCGGCGGTAAGAATAAGCAAACATTCCATAAGACATCAACTAATCTTATTTTGTTCATCTACAGGGCCAGTCCCCTGTGCTCTTCATTCCTGGGTCGGAACAATGTGGACGCAGTGCACCGACTGATTGAAGTCTATCTGCAGCATCAGCAGCGCTCTGCCTGCGCCAGTTGCATGAGTTTGCTCTTCAACTACCAATGTGAGTCTGCACCACTTCCGGCCGACTATCACTAATCACTATGCATTTTAGATTTGCGCAAGGATCTGCGCGCCTGCGCCGAGATTGTAAAGTCCTGCAGCGAGCTGGAGATGCCACTGAATGAGCTGCAGAACGAACAGTTCCTCAGTCTGTTCCTCGACCAAAGCGATCCCATTGACAAGGCCATCGGAACGACCGGAGCCGCCAAGTACAAGACACCAAAGTCCTTCCAGTACAAATTCTAGGCCGTCGTCGCACCATTACAGTTCTAGTTATAGTTCATATGGCCGTTGTCATCATAGATGTAGCACAAGTTACGACCCAAAGCAATATGCACCACCCTCCTCTCCCATAAAGCAGAATGTAAAGCAGAATGTCTCAGTGTCTCTTTAATAAATGTTATTGAATGTCAGTTTCAAATGTCCGTGGCATCGGGCAAGTTTCCCTCTGGCAGCTGCGCCGGCTGGAGACCCATGCATTCATAGCAGCGCGAAATTAAATGATTGCCACAACGATGGGCTTGACACTGCTGGCAACGCGATCGCGCCTTTGTCTCCCTCTTGTCCTTGGAACAGGGCTTACACCGACGATGCTTGTCGCCATACCGACTGCACAGACTCACACCCTGAGGCAAAGCGGCCTTCTCCAAACTGATCACGCCTACGTCTTGAGACCTCTTAGCCTCACCGCACACCTCGCTGATCAGTCGCTGTGTGGATTGGCCCAGGATTTCGCAGATCTGAAGTCGCATTCCCAACGTGGTCGTTGTAGAGCGTCTCTGAAGTCGCCTCTGGAGCCGCTGCTGGCTAAGAAACAGACCCAATTGCCGCTGAAAGTCACGCTGCTCCATTCTGGCATCACCTTTGAGTGATAGTCGCAGGAGTATCCATGCATTGAAGGCTGCTGTGTTGAGAACAAGATGCAACAGATTCAGGAATGTATGGGACTCTTTCTCCAGCGACGCAGGCGTTGCGAACTTGGTGCTGTATCGTTGCGAGTGCTCATAAAACTGGTGACAGGTCTGTTCGGTGTGTCGAAAAAGTTTGACGGCATCCACTTCGGAGATGAGACCACAGCACAGCAGGGCTTTTTTTTCGTGTGGAACTAGCTTGGACGATCGGTTGTAAACGGTACTCCCACAGGGCCACAATTTGGGCCAGTCTGCGGCTGTAGTCTCCATCAGTCCTATCGAGCTCAGCTGAGATTCCATTAGCTCCTGGCATTGGGATAGACTCAAGTAGCGCGATCCCAGCGTAACATTTCTTCCCGTGGTCTTGTAGTCGCAGATCAGCTTTTCGACTTCTTTGTGAATGGACTGTGGCTGTGTGGTGGCCGAAGCATTGGCCATATACAAGGTCTTGGCATCGCAGCAGAGGGCCAGTGTTGCATCGGCCACAGAGCAGGGAACATCATCTACAGTTATCCAGCTGCTGCAGCCGTAATACGTTCGGGAGTTGATTATCAGCCTGTGCCAGAGCTTCTTGCCCTCCGCCCAGCTGTTGATTTCGCTAAGAGACTCCGATATGTACTCGAACCGTTGGAACGTCATGGTGGCCCGAAATATGGCATTGCCCAGTTCCACAGTCCACAGCTCATCCAGGGGCCCATTGAACTGGCCATTTCTGAACACACCACATAGGTAGGTCAGTCCGAGGAAGGAACGCATCTCGACCACATCTATTTGACGCTGGTGGAGGGATTGGGCAGTCCGCTTCCGAAACTGTTCGTTGACATGGCGTACCAGGAAACGCATCATTTCATCGTCGAACAGCAGTATCCAGGACTCGACGGCATTGGAAACGGTGACAGCGGGTCCCTTGCCACACGCCTCGTGCACCAACAAAGGGGGCTCCTCCGCAGCGGCCGTCCTATCTGCAGACCACCGCTGTCCGCTGGCTGATTTAAAGAACACTTTTAATGAGGGACGTCCTCGTCCTCGTTTAACGACAGCTCCTCCCGATTCCGCTGGCGTCGCCACCACCTGGTCCAATTCATCTTCGTTAATCAGTATATCGTTCTCCTCAAACAGCCATGGGAAAGGGTCTGCATCGGCTGTGACCTGCAGGGGATCCGAGTCCTCGGCGTTCCATGGCGGAGGGGAGTCATCCCCCTCGGGGAGATCGTCCGTCTCCTGCATGTCCTCATCATCATCCTCGTCCTCGCTGCACTTTATATCCGTCAAATACTCTTCGTCCACAGCGTATTCCATTTTGGTAATTTTGTTATATTTTGTTCTTTGATAATTTTGAATCGTCTTACAACACTTGGATTAAATAAATCGGCACTTTGTTTTATTTGATTGTGATGCTAATTACACAAATTAGTTCATTAAAATTAATGATAATTTGTTGTAGTCATTAAACGTTTATTTACAGCATTTAAGCGTTTAATGTAGAAATCAAAAATCTGGCAGCGTTTTCCAATACCAACAGATACAGCAATCATTCAGCTCTGCTCTCGTCTCTCTTTCTCTTCGTGTGTATTCGGGTTTTTGTTGCTGCCCTGCTGCTGGCGTCGTTGTCGAGGAGGTTAAAATTGTTTAACAAATCAAATAGTGCAATTAAACTGTATTTACAGACGTTTGCTCTACGCCGGTGGAATGCGGAGTGGATGTTGTTGATGCGCGCGATGAGGTTTGTCAAAATAATTCGGCTAAAAGTGTCAATTTGACATGTTATATGTCATGGTATCTGGCCATCCGATAGCGCATAGTGGCCAGCTATCGATACTATATTCGATTGGTGAAACAACTATTTAAAAGATTGCCAAGTGAATGTTGTTAGATTTCCAACACACAATGAAAACTGAAGAATCAAGTAGGCTGCAGGGAATGCCGAGATTTTGGGCCATAGTATGCCCCCACTTTTGTGTCCTGTCATTTAGCTGTGCATTCAGCTAAAGTTAGTTTTATCCAGAAGCCCGAGCTGTGAGCACAAATATTTTTGTTAATCGTCGAGAAAAAATCTATTAAAATATTTTTCCAAAAGTTAAACACACAACAAAATAAATTTGTGTTGATTTTTTTTGTGCCTGGACTTAAACTCAATTTTTTCTGTGACGCTTCACAGGCTTTTTCTTGCTGAACGTGC
Organism: Drosophila pseudoobscura; assembly: GCF_009870125.1. Taxonomy (NCBI): domain Eukaryota; kingdom Metazoa; phylum Arthropoda; class Insecta; order Diptera; family Drosophilidae; genus Drosophila; species Drosophila pseudoobscura. Next base: position 21,025,655 of record NC_046680.1, on the reverse strand, counting down.
GCGTTGGCCTCAACAATGATTTCGCCAGATCATGAAGAGGTGGACCTGGTGCTGGATCACCAGGTGCGCAGGAACATCAAGAACATGTATCAGGCGAACCTGATGGATCTGCCGAACGGTCGCGAACGCTTCGTGTCCGACTGTAGCATGGACAATGATTCGCTGCCGCATGACCAGGAGTCGATGAATGCATTAGACACCCTGTCCACCGATGGCATTGTGGAGGTGGAGGAGGATCCCAACTCCGACCAGATGGTGGCGATGGACAGCCGTGAGCTACAGAACTACCACGAGATGATGGTGGAAACCGACCACGACCACCACATCGACATCAATGGATCGCTGCGCAAGCGTCGTGGTAACCTGCCGAAGCACTCGGTGAAGATACTGAAGCGCTGGCTCTACGAACACCGCTACAATGCCTATCCCAGCGATGCCGAGAAGTTCACTCTGGCGCAGGAGGCCAGCCTGACGGTGCTGCAAGTATGCAACTGGTTCATCAATGCGCGCCGGCGCATTCTGCCCGAGATGATACGCCGCGAGGGCAACGACCCGCTGCACTTCACCATCTCGCGGCGCGGCAAGAAGGTCAGCCCCAACTCGTCCGCCAGCAGCTCGGGCATGCCCCAACAGGGTGCAACCCAGACGTCTGTGGCAGGCAGTCCTTCCTCCGAAGTGGTATGCAATCCATCCATGAATACCATACCTAATGGAGCAGAGTGTGACTCGTATGTTTAATCTTTGCAGTTTGTTGGCGCCACAGAAGAAGTAGATGGTGCTGCCGACGCCCACCAGGGAATCGCCAATGTCCTCACAAACTTCGACCAATACGTGAGAACGCCAAACGGCCAGATGGTCAAAATGGAGCCGGAGTACGACGAGAGCGTTGTCTACAGGTACTGCCGCAGAGCACATAGTGCAGCCGTAGTCTATTCGATCCTTCAACTTTGATCCCTCCCCCACCTACTCCCCCAAGTTGGCAGCAGGCCGTTGCAAACAATCCAATGGGCTTCCAGAGTCTCCACTCGTCACTGCAAGCAACCATTATAGATAAGATCCAGGCCTTTCAGATGCGGAAGGCTGCCGCGCTGGCCGCCAGCTCAACAAACGTCGCCACCAGTCCCACCGGTGCCATAAAGCCCTTTACCAGCACATTTCGGCAGATGCCGGCAGAGTTTGAGGAGGACAAAAAGCCAGGTCCGATCAGGCGCGGACGTAAGCGCTCGGAGGTGGCTAACAAAACGCTTCAATCCGAGCAAAAAGCAGCCCAAGACACTGATCAGAAACAAAAGGATGCGAAACATGTAAAACCGGCCAAAAGAAGCAAAAAGAATGCCCCTAGGTACAGCGTGGATGTTTCAAAGCACATTGGTGGACTCCTTATCTTAAGCCTAACACTTGGGTACAAATGTGGCTAAACACTCCTTTCTCATCCACAGATCCGAGGGCGAGGAGAGCGCTCAGGGATACGAGTCGTGCGAGCAGACCAGCGAGCGAGAAGTGCGCTTCGAGACCTCCGACGACTGGCAGTCCGTGATGAAGTAAGTAGGGCCTCCACTTTTGAGTGTTCGCTTGTACTTTCATGTTCTTTCGTTTCTCGGTGCAGAACCGTTTTCACCACGGAAGAGGTTGCTACGAGTAGCGCCGCAGCCATCAAGGAAACTACTGCCAACAGCCAAGAGGTGGCCGTAGATCCGATCATAAAGCGTGAGCGTAAGTTTCAGCATTCATTATAGCTAGCTTTTGAACCAAAGTAAACGGATTGGAAACCTTTTCAGCCAAGCCAAAGGTTGTGGTCACCAGGAACGACCTACTTCATCACCTCGGGGGCCCGGCCACAGTAGTGGCCACAAGCAGCTCCAATCAAACGGAAAGGTCCTCAGAGGAGGTATACACCAACAAAGAGGGCGGCAGCAGTCAGGCCCAGTCCACACCGCCACCACAGAGTACGATCAGAGGAAATGTATGCTTTTGTATATAAAAATACTTACTGCTCCGATTTCCCCTGCAGATCTAAGTCGAGAGAAGCGTGACAAATACAAGTGTCTCTATTATCTAGTGGAGACAGCTATGGCAGTGCGTCACAACGATCCCGGACAAGAGGAGGGCTTTGCTTATCTGCGCAATTAAAGCCCAACCACACCACAGGCAACACAACAACCGAAGAATGTGGTGCTGTAAATACACGTTATATTATTTTGCTAGAATTCATTTTTAATGCAGTTCCTGCAACCAAATTGGTAAAGCTAATCATTAGCATAGCCCAAGAATCATGTAAATGGAATAGGATTCACACACAAATGGTACAAATCATTAGATAAATTTTACATCGCAACGCAATTGGGTGAATATCAGTGCAAAAAAGGAAACAATGAGAACACTGAAGCATCTAACCAAGCACTTGCTTAACTACTATGATTATGTGTAATATGGATTTCTGTTTAGTTTTTATAATTACGTTTATGATAGTTACGTTACAATTATTTCCAAATAAAACCAAACCGAAGCCGCCTCCAGTGGTGCCATACAAATGAATGTATTTAAATCGCGCGGCCTCCCTATGAGTATTTTTCAGTATTTTATTTTCTTTGCTAAACTACTGCAGTATTTTGCGGCTTTCCCCATACGGTCAGTCGCGTATTTTGTTTTTTGTTTTTTTTGCAAATAAAAAAATGCCCCAAGCGATTTTTAATTGTTTAACAACGAAAGCCCCAACGTGTGCGGGACGTGCAATAAATACTATGTATTTAATGATATAGTGACCTCCAAGTGAAAGGCTTTAACCTATAAGCTATAACCAATACGAAATAAGAGTTACGCGCCGCAGAATCCGCAACCAGACAGATTTTCCACACCCCATACCGCTCGCTGCCAACAACTCTTTCGATTCGATCTTTTGTCGTGTGCAGTTGTTTGTGTAGGAATTACAACATGAATAAGTTCAATTAAAGATGTAATATGTGTAATGTGTAATCTGGCTGCGGCACAGAAACGACAGACGCACGCAAAGCAATAACTACAAGTGTGTTTCCTCACATCGGCAGTGTGTGCCACACCTGCACCAGCACCACCGCACCCTAGGATCCCCACCTCCCTCCACCATCCCATAAAGCCTCCCTACTCTAGCGTCTAGCCCTCATTTAGAGCCTGGCGACGGAAGAAATCAGGACATGCAAAGAGCATTCCAATCCGCAGTGTGGGTAAGTCTCTCCCTCTCCTCGGTTGCCTCCGTTTTTATGGGGTGTGGAGTGGGCAGGCCTGTACTGCCTGTACGTGTGTTGGCATCTTTTTGGGTATTTGCACTTTTACTTTCGGTTTTTGCACTTTTCCTTTGTTGTTGGCTGCGGCAGTAGCTGTAGCTGGCCCACTTCTACATACCCCGACACACGCCACTGTACACTCCCATTGCTGTTGCGTTTTTGGGGCTATCGGGGGGCCACTGTCTACAGCATTCCGCCCTCCACTGTGTCGATCCCCCGAATACGACAGTTTGCGTCGCCCAGCTTCTGAACTCTGGATTCTGGGTAGCGGAAGCGATATACGAACCAAACAGTGATTTGAGCTCGTAATATATATGTACATATATGATTTTTGGTTATTTAATTTATGGCTTATCAGCAAAATGCTTGAAAGTCAACAAAATGGCTCTCGAAATACTCTTATCGTTATAGCTGTTTTAAGGAATACCGATCTAAAATCCACTAAAACAAAAGTTGCAACAAATTTGAGACATTTTCTTTGTAATTTTGTTCATCTGTGAAGCTATTTCCAAGGAATTTGTTACCTAAAACCCTCAACAACCAGTTCCTAAGTAATTTCAAGCTAGGTTTAAGCTTTTGCAGACCTGAATTCCGATATATGTATGTACGTCTGTTTCGAATGAGTATAAGAATCAATTTCAAACCATTTTCCATCTGGTTTTTAGTTTTGGTTTGTTAGCCCCATCGGCCTGTTAGAGCATTACCATCGTCGGCGATTGCCTTGCTCCTAGGTCCTATTTGTATCCCAATTTTTAGGTCATACCAATTGCCAAATGGAGTCTATTTTTAAGCACGTGCCACAGCCTCCCAGCTAGTATAATGAAGATGCTCATAATGATGCTGCTGTGGATGATTCCACTGATGACGATGATGACACACTCCTACAATAAGTAGTTCGAGTGCTTTTGGCAGGGGACACACCAACATTTTAAGCGACAATTTGCAGTAATTATAAATATGAGAGAGGAAGACCAATTGTGGTGGCATGTGCTTGTGTTCACACCAACGACGTCGACGACGACAACGACACCTGCCCCCAATCCGCGTCGGCCGCCGCCGTCGCCTAGGCCCCCCTGTGTGCACGTGTGTCCCTCTCTCTCTGTCTATGGTTTTATTAATAAATCGAAGCAGGCGTCCGAGAGCTGTTCAGCCAAGGGTCAAACGGCGCTGCGCAGTTTGCGGCATTCCCCACTCAGGCAGCAACCCACTCGGGCAGGCACCCAGCCACCCACCAACCCAACCCCATGCTCCATGTTCCCATGCCCATGCCCATGCCATCATTTTTTTCTGTTTGGTTCGGTTCAGGTCTCATTTTCAGTTGCCTTCTATTCAGCTCTCGTGCGCTCTATTTTGTTTGGCCCCTGCACACATGCACATTATCTGGCGTCTGACGCTCTCTTTTTCTGTCTTTTTTGATACTCCCTAGCAGCCGGGTATTGTGGTTTTGGAAAGTGGTTTGAGACTGCAGACGCAGACACTGAAGGCAGCCCTCGAACTTTCCTCTTCCTATACACGATGGATCTGTCTTGGGAACGAAGGAATCCATTTATCATAGACATATCATAGAAAATTAATATTAAATTATGATTAAACAAACGTTTTTCTAGGGTATATCTAAAGCTTCTACGCCAATGGATAGACCTCTATCTGCTTTGTGGTGCGGCTGCGGCTGCCACTCTGCTGTTGCCGCTGCCGCTGCTGCTGCTGCTGCTGCTGCTGCTGCTGCGACTGCTGCAGCTGTGCCTCAACTTGTTGTGCCACTAACGTAACGCATCACATTCAGTTTGCAATTATCAACAAAGCGCGCGCCTTCACCCGGCTAAATCGTAGTGCCAACCGCAAGGAAATATCTTTGGCATGGCCATAAATAATACAAAATTTTGTTTTTTGGGTTTATTGCCTCCACATCTTATGTGAAAATATACCAATTTTGAATACTGAAATGCTGCTGACACGACGGTATGTGGCTGGAGTGGTGCTAAACGAAATCATGACGGAAGTGAAATAAAACGAATGAAAACAAAAATCACTGGAGGATTATAAATATTTGATTGGGGTCAAGTCAAGTCGGATTTGATATGGGGAGTGCCTTAAATATCACTTGCAAAAGGTCGCTCGTAGGCTTTTCCATCGATCCATGTATAATTACATTCCATTCCACAATTCCTGTCCTCTCCCCGAACCTCCCCCCTTGGCATTTCAAGGTTGCATTCCTCCCAGTGGAAATTGTGGAAAATGATGAGTGCCTCTAACAAGTTTCTTGTTTCCCTTTCAATGCGGCACTATGGCAAGAGCAAATGAAGAGCAAACCAAGAACAAAGAGAGAACCGGGAGAAGGCTTCTTATCTCCAACCATCGCTTGACCACAGAAAACAACAAAACACCACACGCGGCTGCCAATGCGATTTGTTTTTGATACCCTGTCGAGCGATTCGGGGTATTGCGACTGTGACTACACCCAAAAAGATAGAAATGTGTATAAGAAAATGTTGCAATCGAATCGATTGCTCGAAAGAAGTGCATACGAATATCCACCTGAACTATGACTAATCAAAGCCCAACTCATATCATGGATAGCATACATATGTGAGGGTATTCTCTTCTCTTCCTTGCCTGCGTTTTCTCTGCCATCCTTAATGCAAATGATCCAGACAGAGACGGGGAGACACAAAGGCCGCAGTCTGTCCCGTTAGCCCGTAGCTAAGTGCACAGTGACCGGTGGAATTAGAGGGGGGAGAGAGAGTGAGATAGAGATAGCGCTTATTGTCTGTTCTGTTCTTTTGCCCGCTTGTCAGTCGCCGTCTTTGACGATTTGTTTGCATGTCATTCATCGCCCCGCTTGCAATTTTTTCTTTTTTTGTATCGGTTTCGTTTTCATTTCGCTCTCTACTCTTTAGGTAGAGGGGAAGGGGGAGTGCGATGGGTATACATATGTATAATACAAATTCAATTGGATTGCGTTTGACGGAGCAAAACACAAAACATAATATTATGGTAATCGTACTTATTAGGGTTAAGGCTGCCGATGGGGAGCTGTTGCACCTTCATTGGGGATTTTATTTTTATTTTTTTGCTTGTTTTTTTATTGATATTCTTTGCCTGAAACGAACATTTACAGGGATATGCATATGGGCCTAACACTAGAAATTAGGATTATATTTTTTCTTTATACTTTCTTTGCTTACAACGAGTGATAGAGAGAGAGATCTGGGGGATCGTAAGAATAACGACATTGTGTACTTAGCAGAGATCCAAAGAGGTCGTAAAGTTAAGGTATGTATTGTGTGGACAGTAAGGCTGATTACAATTGATCCTGTAGGGATGTTCTATGTATCTTTGATAGTAGAAAATAATTTATAATAATCCATGAGATAAACGATAAACAAAACGAATCTTAATCCATTCTGTGAGATCAGTCAGACCTGAGAAAGGAACTACAAAACGATTAACTATTTAACTAAAGGAACTACAAACAGATTAACTAGTGCGTTGAGTGAACCAAAAACCTTTTTGCCATTTCACAGCTGTCCAAAAGAGAGTGCCATCTTATTCCATAATTAAAGCACATTTGTGATTTAGGTTTCTATAGATTGTAGCTAACACAAGGGATGATCTTCCTCCTGGGTCTCCTACACATAGCCACTGGACTCCAGCTTCAGGGCTCCCTCATATGTGGGCAGACCCGATCTGTCAATGATTTTGCTCATATCCAGGCTGATAAAGCCGTTCTCGTTGATGTTGCTCAAATCCTGGCTGGCAGCAGCCAGCTCCTCCTCATTCCTGGCCGATGACGTGGCTGCCACAGATGCGTTGTCATTTTCATCGTTGACATCGGTGATGGTTGTGGTGGTTGTCTCGTTGATTGCTTCCTGTGTTGCGGGTTTGGCATTCCCATTTGCCTCATCCTCTGGCTGGGATTCGCCAATCATGTGGTTGCCGTTTCCATCCTCGTTGTCGCAGTTGGTGGAGCAGGGGCAGGGACATGTTGCCAGCTCAGCACTTGCCAACATTCTATTTTCGTTGGCATCCTCTGGCGGCACTTCGCTGCTCCTCATGGAGCCCACATTGAGGCCGCTTTCCACAGACAAGGCACATGGGCTGACCTCATCTTCCGCTTCCGCCTCGTAGCGGAACTTGCCACATAGCGGACAGCCCTGTCGGTAGTGACTGTGCTGGTGGCTCTGCTGCAGGTAGCGACGCCCCAAGGTGTTCAGCCCGAAGCCCTGCTGACCACCGTGCTTCCTGCCCTGCAGGGCCAGAGGTACCGCTGGTGGTGGCGGCACTGTTTCCATTTCCAAGCAATTTCCACGTCGGGCGGCAACCGCAGCCGCACCTGCATTCCACATGCTCTCCATTTCCGTAGCATTCCACATGCTCTCCACCTCCGCCCGCTGAAGGGAGCAGCAGGACTGGGCGTTCAGCGCCAGCTGCAGTTCCTTGTTGACCGCGGCTCCGCATCCAGCTGCAGCTGCAGCTGTAGCTGCTCCTCCTCCTCCTCCTCTGATTGCCCCCGATCCACTGGCCATGGCATCCACACTGCCATCGGGCGTGCCACGGCTGCAGCCGCCGACCGGCCCGTGGGGATGGTGGTGGGTGCTGATGTCCAGCGAGGATCGATAGCCGGGCGGTGGCGAGATCCGCTGCATCAGGATCTGCTGCTGCTGCAGCTGGAGCTGCTCCAGTTGCTGCTGGTGCTGCTGTTGTTGCTGCAGCAACTGCTGCTCGTGCAGCACCACCGCATCGTAGGAGGGCGGCGGCTCGTGGTGCAGGGTCGGCATAACGGACAGTCCGTCTGTGGAGTCGCCCAGGAATAGTCCAGATGTCTCGTAGCACTGGAATGAAGTGTGGAAGGCCATTGATTAGAGGAGGGGTTATTTCTGATGGAATCTGCATCCTAGAAGGAGATTCGCGGATCTCTACCAGAACTGGTTGCAATTTACTCTATTAATGGAGGACAAATGAAATTTCGCGTAAATTCACATGAAAAAGTTTAAATTGCACACATCATAAATTTATTTCACTCTGTAACAGCCCTCTGCCTCTGCCCCTGCACCCCACCCCTACTCTCCACTGTCCACCAATTCCTAGCCCAATCCCTCCTTCTGCTGCTGTCTCTAGCAATTCCTATCCCAAGCCCGCCTCCTCCTGCTGCAGTGGGAGGACTGTCTACAGTTGACATTTTTGCGGCAGGACAGGCTAACGTTGATTTACGCGGCGCCTTCTGTTCCTCCGTTCTTCTTTCTGGCCATCTCCCAGTGGGCCAACAAACCACAATGAACTGACGGATGGCAGTGGCAGTGGGTTCTCGTGGCTTGTAACTTAATAAAGCCCTGGGCCAAGTGAGTGCGGCTTCTAATGGCGGATTCCAAGTGCCATCGCTGCCGTTCCCGCCCCCACCCCCGCTTCTTTGGCCCTTGGAAGCGGCGCGGCCGGCGCCCCGTCGGTGGCAGCAGCAAAAAGCAATTGTCGCGCCTTTTTTCTGCTGTGGTCAAGTTACTTTGTTGTCGTTGTTGTTGTTGTTGTTGCTGATGTGGCACCTGTTAAATGTGCCGCATAAATATCCATTACCCCTCATTCCTACAATCTTTTGCTGCCCCACTCTCTGCTTACCCCATGCCTCTTTCTGTGCCACTTTCTGGCTTACATTCTTGAAATGTCGCCTTGAAATGTTGGCTTAAACTTGAAAGAGGCCACTGGCGGTGGGGGATGGTCTGTGGGGCTGTGGGGCTACCAGTCTGCCAGTCTGCCAGTCTGCATCCCCACGAATGTCTAACAGTCTACTAATTTATTTATACTTTGGCCAATTGGCCGCTGATTGTGATTCGTGGTTCCACAGCAATTAGGATTTGACATTCAAACTGGAGAGTCATTAAATCAATGAATTGAAGATTAACCAATTTCAGGAGAATATTTGATGTTGCCAGAGGAACGGAACCTATGCGATTGGGTATTATAGACTCTTTCACAGGCCAGCATTCACATATCAAATGGAGAAGTCCCATAGAATCCACAGCTCTGTTCCTTTGAAACATTCTTCATCCTTCATTAGAGAAATTCTCGCCAGAATCCTCAAAACCCCACAAGAAAATACTTATACCCCAAACCCGATCCCAAGCCCATTTCCCTCCACTCGTATTTCTTGAATTAAATTGTTACACATTTCTCTGGTGCATTCCGTTCAATTGCAACATCATTCCCCATTGGAAAGTGGCCTTTGATATTGTAACCGTTGGCCTTTCACCCTCCGGGGGTGGTGGTGGCATGGGCATGGCATGGGCAGCGCAAAAGAAACTTACCTGCTCAACGCTATAGATTTCCATATTGGGATCCGTCTCCAGCCATTGATGCTGCTGCTGCCTGTAGGCGGCCTCTGTGCGCTTCTTGATGTTGCGGTGGCAACAATAGCAGACGACGCACAATATGGTTGTCACCAGGGAGAGCATGGCGCTGCAACAACCAACAAGCAACAACAGAAACATGAAATATGTTACAATACAAATGCAATGTAATTCGATGCGCCACAGATACACATCCATACACAGCCACAATATTAATAGATACATGCATGTATAAATATCGGTTTGCCTGCAAGTGTGTGCTTGTGTGTGTGTATGGATGAGCAGAATGGAATGGAATGGAATTGATTACCCCAATAGACGATGGCCGTAATAATGATAATATTATTACCATTTCTGGACATCTATTAATTCTGCTGTACAAATTGCACAAATACTCATTGTGGGTGTCCTTTTTGGAGCCCTCTGCTCGCATATTGATAACATAAATTCCTTAAACAAATTATTTGTGTCCTCTGCCTCTCCCTCTCTGCCCCTCCCTCTCCATCCACATCTAGCCTGATGGATTATTCCCCATTGTTGTCATTCTATTGTTATTTTAATTAGAATAATGCAGCTATTATAGTTTGTTATTGTAGCCTTGGCTCTGGTGCAGTTCTGTGGACTGTAATTTGTGTGTTCAACGATTGAAATTAATTTTCTCCTCGCAACCAACTGTTGACTTCTTAGCTTTGAAGTTTGATTGAATTGATTTTGCTATCGTTGTGTGCTCATCGATCGCCAAAATTTCGTTTACTTAATGGATTAGGTTTCCAATGGTACGGTCCATTGCGGTTTAAACACACGAAAACTAGGCGCTGATTGGGCGCTCTAAAATCATGCGATATTAGAATATAAATAGCTACAAAAATTAATTATTGAATGAAGTAATCGATAACTGAGCTTGAACGATAGCTTATGTGATAATCATCGTCGAATGATGTGAATGACGTGTATCTATCTCTATATCTATCTATCTATCGTGTATGTATCTCAATAATTTTCTAAGATACTTGACAGTTATAAAGTTTGTATCTTTTATGGCATATGAATTGAGAAGAAGCCTTCATCTTCAACAAACAACTGAATTCCATTACGCTGATGGTTTTTGATACACTGTAAAATGCACATAGTTTTGAATACATATTTTTGTCCCCCCCCCGAACCTTTGATTTGAATTCTTTGTCGCTTGTCGCTTTTCGATGGCCTGCAGCTCCGATAGTAATGGCCTGAAGGCTTGACTTGAATTTACTATCACGTTTATATAGTATTTCTTTGCCAATAAATTACCATTCCTTTCGTCCCCTGCCGTGGAATCGTTGAAGTATCATCATCGTGATTGCCAGTTATCGAATTTCCCTTTTAGCCTCGCTGTTGAACAACTTATGTCCGATTATAGCCAGTGATTTCCCCCGGCTAATGGTTCGCTTCGCTCAAATCTGTTACACAGGGCACAAGTCAATGACGTCACTTAATCCACTTTAGAATGCAACAATATGATGTCCCACTTGTCTGTGTGTGTGTGTGTGTGTGTGCGGTGTGTGTCTGTCCAGTCCAGTGTTTTTTGCTGGCTCATCCACTCTCCTAGTACCCTCGTTGTCCTTCTTTGAGCTGTTCATTTTCCTCGCTTCACGCAATTTCTCGCATGTCAACAGTTCATTAGGGGGCCTCCTTTTAGTCCATCCAGTGTTTCAAAAGGGCGGGCGGATAGAGACAGTCCTTCCCCCTTCTACTGATTTTTGTATTCCAGCTATTTTCAATGAATCGCTAAAGACAATCGATAAAAATGTAGTCAAAATAAAGTTTTCTTTCGCTTGGTGGCGCGCGTGATGTTTACAGACATCAAATATATGCAGATACATATAAAAGACATCCTATAAAAAACTCTGTTGACAATTCCTCGTTCTTGGTCCTCCTTTTTTTCGGTTAACCCAATTCCCTGAAGCAGACAGAGCTCGTGTTGCACACAAAAAGTGAAACGTGAAGGATGCGGTACTGCTACTGGGGTACGGGTTTCCTCCGAAAAATAAGAAGGAAGAGCGGAGCAATGGATAAGCGCAATTATAATTATGATTATGTCCAAAAAAAAGGAGGAGAGACTGAGACTGACATCTTTGCTTGCTTGCAGCCGCATAAAATGTTGATGTTTATTAATTTCCAGCTCCGACCCATAAATCAAGCTTGTGGCATGATCTATGAGTGGTGCTGCTGCAATGTTCTCCTTATTATCCATTATCCATCTAAAAAAATGTGTCTACAATTACGGGAATTACTGTAACCATTTAAATTTAATTTACGAGCGTCTTTTTCATGGAAATTCTGATGGATGGTGACTTTGATGCATGCCCCAAAAAGAAGACTGTAGAATGTTTGATTAGTTCAAGGAATAAGGGATCCTGCATCCATCCTCGAAGTTCTTCCACATTTCTGACAGAAATCACCAGTGGAGGGAAGCGCGCATTAATATTTCGTAAATAGTGAGAAAAACTTTGCAATACCTGATATGTCAGACACTCTCCCGCATTTCCCCCGAGGCACAGACCGTACCTTCACTCCACCTTATGAATGTGATGCATTCCCTTCTCACTGATTCAATGATTATGGGGTGTGTGTGTGTGTGTGTGTGTGCTCATAGATAGGAGCATGCGACTTACCCGCCCAGCAGCAGATTCACGTTGCCGTTGACAACATTTGCATATGTCTGGGGTCCGCCAGCTCCTGCTGCGCCCCCTCCGCCACCGACACTGCCTGCTGATCCGGATACACCACGCTGATGATACAGACCCAAGCCGCTGCTGTAGTAGGTGGTAAAGGATGATGAGGATGAGCTGGTGCCATGCTCCTGCGACTGGGACTGGGACTCCTCGCTGCTACTGCTGCTGCTGCTGCTTGGAGCGACGGATGATGATGATGATGGGGCAATGGTTGTTATGGACACGACTGTTGAGACCGCTCTTGTTGTTGCATTGGGCGGATTCTGTGGAGTGACCGCCGCGAGCAGCGTTGCATAACGTTTCAAAGACATTATTTCACTGGAATCCGATAAAGACGCGAGGCAATTGCATAACGATTAGCTTTGAACACACATCACAAGGCCATTAGCACGCACACCCAACACACTCACACGCACACGACACGGCACACTCTCAGCGGGGGAGTGTTCTAGTGCTAGGTGCTCTAGCCCTAAGCAAGGACAAGCACAACTTTTGCGAGGTCTAGCCCTCGCTCTGTTCAGCGCGCGCAACAACACTAACTAACATTCGATTCGAGTGACTAGTCCTCACAGTGAGAGTGAAAGGAACAGCAATAGCGACAGCGACAGCAACGGTAACAGCAGCAGCAGTGCGATCGATGGCCAAGGCAACTGATAAGAAAACTCCGTTACTCCTTTAGTTTGGCACGCGGTGGAGCCCGTCGTGTCGCCGTGCGTCTGTGCAAATGCTTTGGTTGCGCTGCTGCAACTGGGGCCCGGCTTGAGGTTGACTTTGCTGGCTAGCTGCGAGTGTCAGCAGTCAGTGTGCGCGCTGCGCTGCTCTGCCCTGCTCCGTCCCGAGCTTGGCCTGGCTTATCCTCTGCTCTACGCTCTGCTTGGGCTCTGCTGCTCGGCTCTGTTGTGTGCCCGACGAAGTTGCCTGGGCAACCGAAGCGCGTCATCAGCCTTCGGCTTGTGCTTTGGTTTTTGCTTGCCTCGGCTCTGGCTCACCCAAGGTGTAGGCATTGGGGGGTAAGGCAGTCTGGCTCTTCGGCTAGTCTAGTTACTCTCCCACTCCATCTCTCGTTGTGAACGCAACTGCGAATAGAGACTGCTGCTTTGGATATCCATACCCTTTATGAATATACCTTGTGTTTGGGCTCCTGCTTTTCTGCTTCTGTTGATTTCTTTTGCCTTCTGTTTGCCTGTTACATGTTGCGTTGCCCATTTTTCTTTTGCTGCAGCTGTCCCGCTCTTTCTCTGCTTGTGGTCGTGGGTGGCAGAGGGTAGTGGGGCTGACAGGAACAGTCAACTACAAAGGCCAAGCACAGCTATTTGTATTGAGCTTTCTTTTGCGACTTTTCATTTCACTCTCACTCTCTCTCTCTCCTGCACTGTCTGTGAGCGATTGTGTGTGTGTGTGTGTGTGTGTGTGTGTGGGGTTCCTGCACGTTTCACATCAAATTGAGCGCCAAATTCTTTTGTACGACTCGTACGGCTGTCATTATTGTTGCTTCTCCTGCTGCTACTGTTGCTGTTGCTGTCGTTGTGGCAACCGTGCATGCCATTTAAACAACACTACACTTGTCGCCAACTGACATTTTTCACGGCATGCGGCCATAAATAATAATGCGCCTCGAATGTCACACTGCCAGTCACACATATTGTGGCAGGCATCAACGGTGGAATAAGTTCAGGCATATAAAATCATGCAATAGAAAGTCCAGAGAAGATTACCACCTGTTGATACTGTTCAGAGGAAGCTGAAAGAATTACAAATATTCAGTCTAGAAACATTTTCTCTGCTCCGTGTATATCCACTTATCGTGACTAGATAAATGTGTGTATTTTCCCAACCACCGGCCATAAAATGATGCATCTGTTGTACATTTACAGTCACTTCAATGCAAGCAATGTTGAAATTTGAAATATTTGAAAATTACCATGTTCCCCACCAAAAAACAAATGTTGAAAATTTGCATTTTGGCCACGTTTAATGGTCTGGCCATATGCAATCATCATTATAATTGCCAGCCGCTGGCAACTAATTGAAATTCATGTGTAATTTGCGCAAATTTGCTTTTAATTTATTGCCTTGCACACTCTTACAGAAGCCCAAAACTTGAGTGCGTAGGTGTGCCCAATATTCGGGGGCGGCAGTGTGCTGTTCCTGTCGACAGCTGCACACAGTCGCACAGGCGGCGAGCGGCGAGCGACGACTGCTTCAAGAACATATGTAAATAGTTGCACGCCATTTTTACCTTCTCATTCGCTCTACCTTTATTCTTTTCTCCATTTTTTCTGTTTCTGCTTTCTCTGTTTGCTTTGCGCTTTTTGTATGTGTGTGTGTGTGTGTGTGTGTGTGGGCCGCTTTTTTGACGACGGCTTTTGGAAAGTAGAGGTGACGAAGAGCGGGAAAGGCTAGTCGACAATCTTGAAATCCGTGCGACTGCGACTATGGCGGCTTAACAGTCACACGGCGTAACGGTCCCTATAGTTGTTGCCTACACCTCGAGTGTCGCGCGCGCCCTGCTCAAGAGCACGTCTCCGTCGTCGTTTGTTGTTGCTGTTACTTTTGGCGGCCGTGAATGTCGCCAAAGTTGTTACAATTTTAGTTTTCCCATCTCAATCTGTGCGCTGGCATAATTTTAGATTTGTGTGGAGGAAAATTTGTCAATTCAGAAGAAGACAGGCGGCAGGACACAGGACGCAGGACGCAGGAGGGGCAACTGGCCAGCAGCTGAAAAGCTGCGCCACTTTTTGTTGTTTGTATGTCACGCCTGAGCCTTTCAACAGTTGGCAGCAGCAGACGGCGGCAGTGGCAGGCGGAAACGTGACTCATTAGAGACGCGGATCCCGTACACACACACACACACACACACATACAGACATGAGATGATGATGATGGATAGTTTTTGGCGCTTCTGGTCATTCAGTGCGTCACTGCGCACGCGCCAAGGGTAAGGCAAACCGAATTGCGGGGGAATCCCAGGGAAACAGTGCGTCGCCGCTGCAATGTATGCTACATTTCATACAAATATTTTCGACAGGCCGCAATTAGTGCACATGTGTGCGTGCGTTTGTCGTATTTCTGTGGCAACTAATGAGGCTGTCACCGTCGAGCGACAGCAATCCTTTCTTCTTGCACCACACACACCGCTCTCGCCCTCCCCCCTCGTCACTGTTTTTTAAGCATTAATTATGTACGGCCTGTTGATTTATTATTCACAGCCTTCATGGTTAATGAGGGGAAATAGCGGGAGGGGGGAGGAGGGAGGGGGAGGCAACGGGTAGGTCAAGCCAAAGAATAACAGCATTGGCAACGTGACTGCCAGAAAGCAGGATATCACATGTTCTGCAAGATTCCTGTTATTTTTTTTTTACCATAACACATATGTATGTGCATGTGTTGCATGTCCTGGGAAAGTATTTCATATTTTCACATGAAGCCTTAAGCGTTCCAACCCCAGCATCGATTGCCACAGTCGCACGCAAAGGTTACAGGTGCGGGGTGCAGCCAGGGCGTGTGCTCCGCCCTCGCCCCGAATCCGATACGGTGCCAGGCACCAGTCAGCCAGTCACTGGTGGCAAGGTCCTGTCCTCGTTCCCTCCACTATGGAAACTTTAAAAGTGCCGTTTTTCTATTACGAAAACGAAAAACCTAGAATCGTAGAATATTTGTGTATCTGGGTCTCTTACTTACTCTTTTGTTAAGTAATTTGATTTGAAATCGATAAGGAAGCATTAAACGTGATATTATGGCTATGGAAATATGTAAATAAAAATATATGGGGATGTGGCTAGAGCTATATGAGGTGGGATATGGTGTGGGAGAGCAGAGGAAGAGGGTTTCTCCCGAATCCTTCAAAAGTATGTGTGTCCTACCTATACCCATCACCGCTGTATCTTCCTCTCCTCAGAGTCATTACAAAGGTCTTTAAACTTCCAATGCCAAAAAAGAAGTAGCCTGCTTTTTAAATTCAATTAAATATACCCGAAACAAAAAAATTTCTAGTTTATATGGAACTTTATAAAGATGACTGCTCTTCCACAAAACGAAAGCTGTATGCAGTGTAAGAAATCCTTTCATTTGTTGGCTGCCAAAGGGAGAGCCAATTGTGCCTTTGTGTTTGGGGGAAAGTCGCGGAAGACAAACAATTCGGAGCTAAATGGCATTTGGCATGTGGCAAGGGGTTCTGGGCTTTGCTTTGGGGTTTCCTTTGATTTTATCGCTCGTCAAGCCCCCAAGTTGCGAGCATTGATTAAAGTTCGAGGTGTCCTCGTTACTCGAGCGAAGTAGAGCAGACCGGAACTGATAGACACGCCCATTGTGGCCCCCCATACCCCTCAATCCCTTAATATGGTTCCTTATTGTTTGGTTTTGGTTCCTTGAACCTCGTTTGCCGTGAGGTGATGTGATGATGTCAGTCGCTGGGTGAATGGATGGATGGGGCACTTACATACAAACGTCTGCTTTGGGGGCCCAATTATTAACCGGATATCCATCTTAATTACAGCCTACGTTATCTCTTTAAGATGTCACTGGCCGTGTCGCTGCGCCGGGCTCTTCTGGTGCTCCTCTCGGGCGCCATCTTCATCCTCACCGTGCTGTACTGGAACCAGGGTGGCAGCAAGACACAGGCGTACAGCGAGGCGTTCGAACGCCCCCACAGTCACAAGGACGGCTCCTCCTTTCCCATGTGAGTGCAAAATATTAATTACGGAGATGATTCCCCGACTGAAGCCCATTCCTCTTCGTTTTACAGACCCGTGGAGAAGTTTTGGACATACAAATGCGAGAATGACCGATGTATGCGGGTGAGCTATCATCCTGGGAAGACCGGCAAACGTGTCTCCTTCATCACCTGCTCGATGACCTGCGGGTACGTCAACATCTGGCCAGCACCGACCGTCAAATCATTGGTCAGCGCCCACACAACCAGCTTCTCGGTGAATGTTGTGCAACTGGAGCAGGACACACCGCATCGGGAGGTGCGGAAGCAGCTGCAGCTGGCCTTTGACTGTTTCCTCAAGGATCTGCGCCAGATCCAGAGACTGGACTACGCTACCAGTCCACCTGAGACGGGCGAAAGTGAATCCTCATCGTGGGCATCGCAGAACGATGTGGTAGGAGCCGCTATTTCTGGGGAGAGGCGACCAGGTGTTCTGGAGAGTCTGGTGGTGAAGATCAGCGTGCAAAAGTCCGGAGATGTCAGCTTCAGCCTGGATAACGATGAGAGCTATGAGCTGACCGCCATCAGTAAGAGACGGATTGTAGCCCGATCTTAGCCACGTCTAACATCTTCCTTTTGTTTTTTTTAGCGGAAGGCCACCGCCTGCAGGTGGAGATCACGGCGAACTCGTTCTTTGGGGCCCGCCACGGCCTGTCCACGCTGCAGCAACTCATTTGGTTCGACGACGAGGATCACCTGCTGCACACGTACGTCAACAGCAAGGTGAAGGATGCCCCGAAGTTCCGCTATCGCGGCCTGATGCTGGATACCTCACGCCACTTTTTCTCGGTGGAGGCGATCAAGCGAACGATCGTGGGAATGGGTCTGTCCAAGCTGAATCGCTTTCACTGGCATCTGACAGATGCGCAGAGCTTTCCGTATATCTCGCGCAACTATCCGGAGCTGGCCGAGCACGGGGCCTACTCGGAGGGCGAGACGTACACGGAGCAGGATGTGCGCGAGGTGGCCGACTTTGCCAAGATCCATGGCGTGCAGGTGATACCGGAGATCGATGCACCGGCCCATGCCGGCAATGGCTGGGACTGGGGGCCCAAGAGGGGCATGGGCGAGCTGGCCGTGTGCATCAATCAGCAGCCGTGGAGCTTCTACTGCGGAGAGCCACCGTGCGGGCAGCTCAATCCGAAGAACAACCACACCTACCTCATCCTGCAGCGCCTCTACGAGGAGCTGCTTCAGGCGACGGGGCCCACGGACCTCTTTCATCTGGGCGGCGACGAGGTGAATCTCGACTGCTGGGCCCAGTACTTTAACGACACGGATCTGCGGGGCTTGTGGTGCGATTTCATGCTGCAGGCGATGGCCAGGTAAGTGGCTTATTCCCTCTTATAGCCTACCACTTTTCTAGCGATCTGTATTCCCTTTCCTGACAGGCTGAAGCTGGCGAATAATGGTGTGGCCCCCAAGTATTTGGCCGTCTGGTCAAGCGCCCTGACCAACACCAAGTGTCTTCCAAATAGTCAATTCACGGTGCAGGTGTGGGGCGGCAGCACTTGGCAGGAGAACTACGACCTTCTGGATAATGGATACAACGTGATCTTCTCGCACGTTGATGCCTGGTACTTGGACTGCGGCTTCGGCAGCTGGCGGAGCACAGGAGAGGCCGCCTGCTCCCCCTATCGCACCTGGCAAAACGTCTACAAGCATCGGCCCTGGGAACGCATGCGTCTGGACAAGAAGCGGCGCAAGCAGGTGTGTTCCTACAGGCATTTCTCAATTGGAGGATAGCATTATCTAATCTCCAAACTCCTTTCAGGTATTGGGCGGAGAGGCCTGCCTGTGGACGGAGCAGGTTGACGAGAATCAGCTGGACAATCGGCTGTGGCCCCGTGCCGGTGCCCTGGGCGAGCGCCTGTGGTCGGATCCCAGCGATGATCATGATCTGGATATTATGGCCCCGGAGGTGTTCCGCCGCATCTCGCTGTTTCGCACCCGTCTCGTCGAGCTAGGAATCAAGGCGGAGGCCCTGTTCCCCAAATATTGTGCCCAGAATCCTGGCGAATGCATTTGATACTACCTTTAAGATGAGTAAATCCCCATCCAAACACCCCCGATCCCCCAATACTCCCGACATGTGCGTTAGTTAGTTTATAGCGAATTGTTATTTTATATAAGAAAGGAAGAAGGACGCGAAAGATACACCCAAGCTTCGCAGAAGTTGTGCGGCAGTTTACAGGCGTATGAAATGGTTTCTGGCATAAACCATGACTCGAATTTCTTTTCGATAGAAAACACATTCACACACCCACACACATACTTAGTACAATTCAAATCGAATTATAGCGCACACATTATATAGACAGACATACATACATATGTAGATCGGATACAGGCAGACATGACCGATATAGGGAAACGATTACCATTAAGCGTTCATAGTTTTTAATTGTAGATTTCATATGCATCAATACACACACTCACACTCACAACCACATACAGACATAGGACTAAACTCCCCATGTATGTATACATGTAGACTTATAAGTATATAGGATCTTAGAACCACTAGAATTGAAAAATGACAAAACTTTTTTGATATTTTGAACAAGCTTTATTCGCAGAACATCAATTATTATGTTTAAGGTGACAGCAAAATGATATTTCTCCCCACTTGTTTCTTACATTATTTTTGATTTCACTAATTTCACTATATTTGTTTTACTCTAAGTTTTAAATAGATTTAAATTAGATTTTCAGTGATATAAACAATGTGACCTTAAGAAAAACTAAACAAAAAAAGAAAAAACAAAATGCTAAAACGCAAGAAACTTAGAATTTAAAACAATTATTAACAATTAATCGTTACGACAAAACTTTTTGCACGCATTGGCACATAATTGATAAAACTAGACAATTAGTAGCTAATTTTAGAATGTATACTAAAATGGGTCAAATGGTTGGGGCCACCTTCACAGTGTTTTGGGTTTCGTTTTCTTTTCGCTATATCTACATTCGGAATGACGTTAATTCCCCATGTTACCAACATGTTTTCGTACTTAAGATAGACTTTTGGCATCAGATCGGACCATCATAAATATCTTTTAGTTTAACCTTAACTTTTGCTGTAACTTCAAGTCATGTTCGGAAATAAACTAAAAGTCAAAGTAAAGCAGGTGCATGTCCGTCTTTGGTGTTTCCTGAATTTGTATACTGTATATATTTGTATATGGCAGCAGCTATAGGGACTGCCTTTGCTGCTTCAACTATGCCTCATGGCAAGTTCGCCCATCCAAGGCAACAACTTGCTTAAACTAGTGTTTCGTTTCTCCACTTAGGAACAGTCTTCCAGAGCGTGACACTGCCAGTTGAAGAAACCCTGAAGCCGAGTGATGAGGTGATCCGACAGTCAGGATTCCGGACCAGAAATTAATGAACAATTGAAACCGAAGAGCACGCCAGGCTGGAGAGCAAGGACTGGACCAGTTCTACAAAAGATTCATACATTTGAATATATGTACTTGTAGTTCCTAAACAAAATCGGTAATATTGATGCTGTGGTATTGTTCCTGTGTCGCCAGGCGAGTGTGCGGCGTGGGACGCAGACAGATCACACACTCTTCGGTGCTGAAAGTGGGGATTCAAAGAGGAAGGGATGCGGAGCGATGAATTTGGGAATGCGAATCATTTTTATACAAAATATAATACTTTAATTTGTGCTCTTACGGCTAACTACGTATATCATGCGATACTTATGAACAATACGATATTTTATAGCGCTTAACATGTACTGATGTATGTACAATTGTAGGATAGCAGAAAATCTCTGTATAGTGTACATAGATCGGTGTGTGTGTTTGTGGTTTGTGGCTTTTGTGTGTGTGGTGATCGATCATTCATAGTGTCCGGTGGGTACGGGACTTGTTGAGGTCAGTCTATAAGAAAACGATAAACAGAACAGGAAAACCGAAATCAGGAATAAGGAATGATAAAGAACTGGCGCTTAGGGCGTACTCTGGCATAGCCCTGCAGATGCCCTACTATAAACGATACTCTGCAGGGCTATGGATATATCTATGGTATGGCATGTGTGTTAGCATATTAAACGAGCAGGGGGGTTAATTGAACAGAAGATAGAGAAAGGAGAAAGCATCTACATGAGCACTGCACTGCGTATACGCACCGTAGACTTTCGGTTCGCGATCTCTGCGAGTAGTCTTTGGAGGCGCGATGCCTGGAATGGAAATTAATTGGTTAAGTGACAACAGCGACGACAACATGAAGAGCTACAACTAAAACTAAAACAGAAGCAGCCACATCTACTATACGTATAAACTTATGTACTTATAGTGTATAGTGTACTCATGTGTAAAGCCCAAATGAAAGTATATAGTAGTAGACCGACAACACCAATGCGTTAGGATACCAAATGTGAGTGCAACACTGCGCGCCTATAACATTTCCTGTACGTAGGTACTGCCAAGACCCACCTGCGGTTCTTGATGGAGCTACTCCGATGGATGTTCCGACTCTCGCGCCAACGAATGAAGCGATGCCTTAGCGTCTGGCGCACCTCCGAGTTGAGGAAACAATAGAAGAGCGCCACAAAGAAGCCCTATTAGAGGATTATATCATAGATTACTCGCATGACTCCAAGAAACGCTGTAGCCATACCTGTGTGCTGATGAGAAATGCCCGTATTGCCTCAAAGAGATTGCGACTGATACCCTGTTCGGGGCCAGTGAGGACCAGCAGGTAGGTGATCCCAAAGAGAGGAATGAGCACTAGAAGGGCCTTGGATGCCTTGTAATACTGCCGCGTCTCCAGGGTGTGTGCCGAACGAAGTTTGGTAATGAGCACCTTGAATAGTACAGAAGCTTAGTGGCAGATCTTGGGAAACCTTGAGGATTGTACACTCACCCACATGATGCGTATGAGAAATACCAAGTTAACAAGCAGAGCCACCGAGGCGGGCCCCTTGAATATCCAATCAATGTGAGATTCTCGCATCCATCCGCAGTCGATTTCCAGCTGAATCCAGAACCAAAGACAGAATTAAGATAAATGGGATGGTATAGCAGTACTCACCCCATTGAAATGATCATTCTCCAGATGGGGGGCAAACGCTTTGGCTATGGCCCAGGCCATAATGAATATAGCGGGACAGCCCCAGCCAATGAGGGCATAGATAATAAAGCTGATGTTATCGCTGGAGAATGTTTGCACCACCAGGGTGTACAAATAGAGGCCTGAACAGGGAAGGGAACCGGCTATATATATCACACTCGTAACTACGGATATTCCCCTCATGCAACTCACCTTCGACGAACATCCAGAAGAAGTTGGTCAAGTAAAAGTATTGCAGCATGATGACTAGCGTAATGCAGCCAGCCTGACTAGACTCCGTGGTTATCTGAGACATACATAGTGCATATATCTGTACCTATAGCATATAGCAATCTGCTTACCACTTGCAGGAACAGCGTGAGTATCCACAGCAGAGCGGAGGTGATGTAGGTGAGGAATAGATTCGCATGAATCGTGTTTCGCAGGCAGCGCAAGTCTCTGTCAAAGATGGAACTGGGTTTAAGTACAGGATCAGATATTTGTTGTGTATTGGTCGGACTCACTTAAAGCTAAGGAATACGATGAGGGCTACCACCAGGGTGGCAAAACTGATGAAGTATCCACAGGCATAGATAATGGCCGGCAGGTCCACGCTGGGGGAGAAATCAGGAACCATTGGCACGGAGCCCGACTGCTGGTGGCAGCGATCGTAGTCCGAATAATGATCCCAGGTCCCATTCTCGAAGCAGTATCGCGTGGCATTCTCTGGCAACATAAAGGTAGATCTAATTAGAGTTGTCAACTAGCATTGGAGTATTGGATTGTCTCTGCGATCAGCCCTCACCTGTGGTATCGTAGTGCACGCCCTTGAACTCCTCAAAGCAGGGCAGCACGGCCAGGGTGGCGGCTTTGGTGCGTGGCCAACACAGCACCGAATCGAATGCGCTGGGACAGTGTAAGATCTGTAAGATATAGCAGATGGTACAATGTATATTAATGAAGAGGAAACATCTGTGGAAAGGATACTCCAGACAGAGTTTATGACAGACATTCGATTTCCCTTACAAAACGAAAACGACCTTTTCCTATATCGGATATTAAAGATTGTACATATTTCTGCAGTGCCTCTAGATTGTACGCAAATCTTTTCTATTTATCAATTGAATTTCCCAGCACAGACATCCATATATATAAAGCACATATATACATATGTACATATATAGTAGGTGGTATCTACTATATCTAAACAAAAATGTTGCCTTACCCACCGTGGGGTATGGGTATCTACGCGGTTATTTATATATTTCCAATTGCGTGCTATAAATTTCCACATGTATTGGTATATACAAATATATGCTATATTAATATATAACAACAGTAAATTCTCTAAATGCAGAAATGATTCCCAACAATCGAATGGGTGGCCTTTCATTTGATAGACATATGTATGTATGTATATTTAGCTTATTAATTGATCTTATCAGTCGAACAGCACGAGTCTATACGACATCACGGGCTCCACATGTCCGGAAATTGAAAGTCCATTGAAAATTGTCCATTCTAGTGATAAGCTGGAAGCTACAGTGTTTTTTCCTTTTGGTTTCGAGCTTAGCCACGCGACAACACACGAGATGTCAACGACCAAAGCAAACAAACGATGAATAGAGAGTGATAATTATACTATATATTTGTATTCATTCATTCATTCATTTATCTTTGGAACTGTTCCATAGGTCTCCATTCGTTTTGCCAATTAAAAGCTCACAGAAATTCCGCATGCCGCCTCAAGTGGGTTTTTCCTTCCTCAGTTTCATTTTGTATATATTCGTGGAACAGATCAATATGTATATAAATCATTTTCTGTTCCATTTGCCGGAAGCTAAATTGTTGGCTAAAGTTTTTCGATCGAAATTGTGGAAAGCGTTTCATCGGTTCTACATAAAAATATTATGAATACGCTAGAGACTGGAGGATTGGAAGATTGAAAGATGGCTACTTTACGTTAAAAAAAAAGAAACTCATTAATTAAGAAAATAGATTGAGAAGTGGATTGAAAAGTGTTTTGATACCCTGATCAAGTGATAGATTTATAGACAGTTGCTTGGCTAATGGAATTTTCAATGATATCTGCATGAAATAAACATATTGAGAAGAGATTCTGGATAAAGCCTATAAATTGAAAGGCTTAAAGGATGGAGAAATGGATTTTTTCTTAATTATACCTTTAAAACTATACTCGATTGAAAGACTATTATTAGGGGAAATTTCGCTTATCCTAAACCACACGCAACCTCCCTTTCTACGGCAACTCACCCGCTTGCCACCTGCTGCTGCTGCTGCTGCCGTGGCTGTGGCCTCCAGTTCATCCTCCTGTTGGCTCTGCTGTTGGCATTGTTGCGTGCGATTGATGAGCAGTGCCCCACTGTGCGGCTGCTGGGCGCCAATTAGGGCGCTCGCCCTCTGCAGCATATCCAGCGAGAAGTTGGCTATGACATTGGCCAGGTTCTCCGGCGAGGCGTCATCCAGGCTGTCCACCAGAGCCCGCAAATCGTCGTCAGCCATGGGCGGTGGGTGGAACTGGATCCTTCGATGATTTACGGTCTTTTATTAGCAGATGAGGAGGCTACACAATGTTGCAATATGAGTTCTTCTGTTGGTTAGTGGCTCCTGCGGCTCCGGCTGCTGCTGCTTACGAGGCAATCCTCTCGTTTCACGAATTCCCGCACCTGAAGCTGCAACAGAAGCTGTCAATGGAGGCGTCTGTGGTCCTGAACTCTAATCCCACTCCCACTCCCACTTTGACTCTGTTTTCCTCTGTTCTCTCCGCCGGGCGCTGCGCAATTAAATGCGAATCTGTTCAAATAAAGCGCCACAAGAGTGTGGAAAAAGTAAACCAGCGTTCTTCATACGATATTAAGATATCTTATTATCTGATAAAATAAAGAAGCGAACCGAAAAATCAGAGGGAACCAGACCAAGGCGTACAATACATAGGAAAGATATGCTATACATATGTACATATATTTTACACTCGGAGAAAATAAATAGGGAATGGAGGAGCAGGCATATATTCCGTACCAGGACTCAACGAGGTCAGACTTTGTGTTAGACTGGAGATGGAATTCCCATGACTAGAAACTGTTCGATCTGAAGGAGTTTCGAATTGTTTTTTTATAAGCCTCGTACATATATAGTATATGGCCATGTCTAAATATATCTGTCCAGAAACCTTGGCTCTTGGTGTATACAATATTACGACCATTAAATCTTTTCAAATAATACACCGTGCATGCCGAAATCTCGTGACTAGATGTGAAAGTGTGGGAGTGGAACTCAGATAAACGCCAGATAAGTTTATAGCCATCTTTATGGATGACGGAACCAGAACCGGGTTGAGTAGGAAAGTACGGAATCTGCACCGGGGAGCTGACAAATGCACATCGTTCCAGTTCATCTGTCTTTATAGTTTTTTTGTACGCTTAGCACACCTGGGACCCCACCTCAATGTTTTACAGGAAATTACTCTGTAAATTGTCGTAATGGAGATTGATTGTTTGCACGCGTCTCGTGCCCATGAACTGATTTTCGAGAGTGATTAAAATGGGACAATAGACTATAAAAATGGGATTACATTCGATTGAGCGAGATAATCACACTAAAACTAATCGGCTTGTTGGGAATAAGTTAAGGTAGTCACAGAACGAGTATTCAGCGTTCAATTGGAGGAACCATCAGTTTTATCTTCCCTTAAGTATTTCCTAAACTTTACCTTGCAACATTACGATATCTGGCCATGCATAAGCCCCTCCGCCACACCGTCATCGAGAACTTTTTCAGGTACTAAACCAAGCAGAAATAGAAGCAATTAAGATTGCCAAGGGACCAAATGGTAGTTTTATCTGTATAATTGAGATAAAAGATGCTGTGACAGATGTGTGTAACCAAGACTCATGTGCGTCTCTCACCTGGCAACCTGCTGTACATAGCATGCCCCATAAGCAGCAGCATCGTGCGGATGGGAATGGGAATGGGGATGGGTATGGGGGATGCCACAGTGATTAAAGCAACGAGTGTCAAGTTATTTATTAATGAACAAATACACTTTGCTCTTTGCGTGGCATGCTCTTTGCTCTTTGCCTGCTCTGGAGGCGGTGTAGAGCTTTGTCAATGTCACAGCAGGGGGATAAACATGCCACGGGCTGGTATGTCATTGGAGATGGGGGGGTGAAAGTGGAGACTGCACGCAATGCACTCACTGCCTAATTATAGTCTATATTTAGTCGCCCCATAACCAGCTTTGATCTGTGTGGCAGGCCCAAGGAGAGGCTGGCAGAAACGTTGGCAGGGGAAACACATTGCTGTCTGCCTGCCACCTCAACTATCCACAGTGGCCGGCACGCGTTCCGCCACCTCCGCCTCCGGCCCATTGTATGGTATATCAAATATTTGACTTCAGTCCCCCCGCCCGGCTGCCGAAATGGCCAACATCTGGCGTAAAAGAGCAAAAGAGAGTCAGGGACCAGCATCTTAAGAGAAGGAGGAGCAGACCTGCGATTTATTTATGAGATTGCTGGCAAACAAGCGCAATATTTGGACGAGCGCGTGCGTGTGTGCCAGTCGCAGATCTTGATTATCATCCACTAGAGTGATCATCATTTCATTTGAGGCCTCAAATTCCGGGTTGCGTCTCATTTGTGGCCTCTAATGCGCAACAATTAGCCGCCGGAACGGGCAAATAAACAACAGAAAATGTTAGGTTTAATGTAATTATTGACCAGCTCCAGTCTGTTCAGTCGAGATCGGTTGAGTGCAGCAGGGCGTATGTGTTATATCTTCCGCCCCGCTGCGCCTTCGATGGTTTACAAAGTGTCAAAACAAATTGAAATGGATTGCCATTCGGCGCCGGTGGCTGGCAAAAACGGACATGCAATCCAGCGGCAGCCGCCTCATCAGAGATAGCGGAGGATTTCGCCACCGCTTCTCCCGGAATTTCTCCCAGTGTGCTGGTGCTATCGGGGGGCGTATCAATTAAGTGTCCATAAGCCAATGCCATATGTCAGTCGAAACGTAAAAAAATTATTATAGAAAAGTAAATAACTATATTGAAAACGGGCACCGGGACGAGGAGGCAACTTTATGAATGAACGGACGTGGCCAGCGAAGCGTGCAGCAGTTTGAGGCAGCAGCAACGACGATGACGACAATGACAGCAGCTGGCAGACGAATCAAATCGTATCGAATCGAATAGCAAGCGCAGTCAAGCCCGTATGGTATCGATGTTATGAGGTTTTCCCCCGTATAAAGGCACATTAATTGGAATATATTTGCTATGGGCAACTGCTGCCCGCCTGCCTCAATCCACAGACAGTTTTGGTGGTCATCTCCGTGGGAAGAGAAAACAGAAACAGAAAGTCAAAGCCAAGAAAAACACACACACACACCCACACACAGGTACAGGTGCACACGGAAAAGTTTAAAAATTAGAATTAAATTAAAAGGAAAGGAAAATCAAACAGAACAGAAAAAAACGCGAAAGAAAAAACTGTAACTGGGGGCCCACGGGCCGTATGAGCAACAGGATTCCCGAAGAGCATCAAGCATACGCCGCGTTGCCTGACGACTTCATTTCATATGCTTACTAATTTTATTGCCTTACAACGGGCCTAAAAAATTCCCAAGATTCTTTTTGAACATCCTCTGGCTGGGGGCGTCGCTGAGAAGGGCAGGGATTCTGGATGGGGGAATTGTAAAGTTGTCTGGTGGCTGCGGGGAAAAGTTGTTTAAAGTAACCCAAGAATACGAAATAAAACAACAATATTTTCCTTTTCATTTGCAATTTTCCGACAAGTTTTTCAAACAGAGACTGCGGGCATTTTAATGCCAGTTGCAGTGTGAGAGCACACACACATGCCAGATAATACCACCCACATACACACACACACACACACACACACTGGTGTACGAGATACATAAACATGAATGTAATTTCAAAAATTCATGAGTTTCATGCTTTTAAAGTTTGTTTTATCTGTTTTACGAGTACAAGCAGACAATCTCTGCTACAATGAAAAGCGAGAGGAGAGCTCCAGCTCCACCAGTCGAAGCAAAAGAGGTAGCAGTGGGTGGAGCATTTTCATCGGTTTTCATCCGCCCAGCATTAAGAAAACTACCCTTAACGTGGGTTACCAGCAGTCAATATTTATTAAGAAAAGGCAATTAAATAACAGTCCAGGGGGTGGCTTGTTGAGGGGGAAGAGCTGTACCAGAGATGGGCGCAGAAGTGGGGGGGTTAATGACTACATAAAAACTGCATTTAAGGTGAGAGCCGATCGAACGCAAACTCACCTGAAACGTGGAGGAGGAGAAGCAAGCTTGGAGTGCACTCGACAAATCCATTTGCCAATTGGCAAACCCCCTCTCTTACCCCTTTCCTACCTCTGCACCTGGTGTTTGTGCACCCTCTTTACACTCGAGTATAATTAAATTTTCCTATTTACCCAACAATTCCAATTCAAGAACAATTCTTAGCATTGTTTTTGTGCATTTCGAACAGTGTCTATTTTTTGTAGGTACTGTTTATTTTTGGTTTCTGGAGGGGGCGTATAGGGGTATAGTTCGGGGGATGTGGTGCCGCTGGCTGTTGCATTCGTTTATCTTTGCTCAACAAAAATAAAGAAAAACACTGGGGCAGTGGGCGGGGGGCTAAAATCTGGAATATGCATGAGATTTGCAGCACAAATATTGCAATTCTGTTTGCTCGCCGGAAGAGAATTAATTGCTAGAATAATCCCATTCGGAGATAGTTCAGAGGTTACTGGATGCTCCAGAGGTAGGGAGATGCAGGTTCACAGGACACGTTTCCCCCCAATCACGTCGGTGTTCCACACTCGTCCCTTAGAGTCGTTAACATGCAAATGGAGCAGGATTTGCATATACGGGGAGTCTGAGGGTATTCTCCGACAAAGTCCAGTGAATGCGAAACTAGAAACATCCACACGCAGAAATGTTGTTTTCGGCACTTGACGAGCAGAAAAATGGACGAATGTATGGATAATCTGACGGGCTGGCATCTTTGGGTCTAATCAGACGTTTATTCTTCAATTTAAAGTCTATTTGCGGACCCGGGCATTGTCTGCTAATGGAGCAAGCTGCTAAGTGATCGACGCCTGCTCGGATCTTTTGGGTAGGTACCCTGGTGTTCTTCGCGAAGATGTCCGGGTAGGGGAGGGTCGGCACTTGGTCGGGTGTTTGCTTGATTCGTTATGCCGTGGGTGAGGAATGGATCTTATTTTTTTGGTCTGGATTCACTTTTTGTTTGTGGCTGTTGGTGTTGCTATATTGAGGGTCATGGCTCAGGCTCAAAAACTAACTGTTAAATGCCAAAATTAGCGACCCCTCCCTCGCACTCACATGGGGTTTTGATTTGATTTGATTTTTGTTGTTGTTGTAGATGAGCTTCTGCTTCTGGCCTTTTTTTAGACTCTTTATTTCTTTTTTAAAGCTTTAAACGTTTATCGCCTTTTTATCATTATCATTTATTTGTTTGCATTACTTAACACACACACACACGCGGAGACATTAGGGAATGACACATTTGAGACTTGGGGGAAAACGTTTAGCTTAGAAGAAGAATACAACACCACACTTAAAGCATCATGTTTTGGTTCCTAATTAGCCACCCGAATCCGGAATAACAAAATCAGTGACGAACACAGAATTAAAGCCCGCGGCGCTTCTGCTCAGGCTTTTGGATGCTGCGGAGGCTGCGCTGGCAGATAATCAAAGCGCCAACGAGATTACGATTACGAACTGCGACCAAAACAGCGACGACAAAAACGACTCCGACCACACGCGGCCAATGGCGGCCAAAGACAGTGCCTTAATGCGGCCCCACTGAAAATGGAAGGCAGAGCTTTGCCAACGGTAAAGAAAAACAAGAGGGAGAGAGAGAACAAAGAAAGAGAGCTACAGACACGAACAGACAAGACACTGGGCAGAGGATACAACGGTGGCGGCCCACCCACAACAACTTGTGGCTATATGGCTGAAAAGCTTTGCTCATAGAGAGAGGTGCAAAAATGTGAGCATGGTAGAACTTTTGAAGGTACGTCCATACCGCTCTTCGGGGAGCTTAAACATCTCATATAAGCTTCAGGTTTCTGAGTTGTCCCTACCTTCTGTGGCTCTACCATAAACGAGAGGCGCTCTACCGCTGAGGGAGAGCAAAAAAGCTCTCGCTGAGACCGGCATTTTGTGTGGCATTAGCATTCCAATAGCGCAATAGACAGTCGCCGATTGCAGCGAAGCCATAACCTGTCAAATGCAATGGACAATCAAATTGAATGGGGCTATCAATGAGTTTTGTCCAATTTTTCAAGAAATAATACTTTTGATACCCTAGTCATTGGTGATAAAGAAATGTGACTGTTTACTGTTAGCCAAGGGAAAGAGAGGAAGAGAGAGAGGCAGAGCAATCTCTGGATCGGTTGAGCTTTCCTGGCGATTGACATTGAGATCTCTGCTGGTGACCTATAATTTATTAATTGTCAAATAATCACACAATTTTCTTGTATTCTAAAACTACATGGCATCGCGCAGTCGATCAGCTTGAACATTGTATTACTTTTTAGATATTTAAATGTATTCGAGACAAAACTTAAACTGACACCAAAGTAGATGATTATATTGGGCGCCACAATTCACACACAGGGGGCGACTGCACTGCTGGCGGGGAACACTTAAAATCCAACGAGAATTGACGTAAATTTCGAACGCTGAAATTGACACGCACATCGTCCCTATCATGACCGAGCACCGGCGGCAGGATGCCGCAGAAGAATTGCGCGTAGCTCAGGTGGAACAGCTGCGGTGCTTTGAATTCGCTCTCAAATGCATAGGGACGATATTCATATTTCTGGGAGTTGTGGTTCGGCCCAAAAAAGGTATCGTAGGCTAGCTGGAGGCCATTGAGATCGGCCAGACGTTCCTTTAGCGACACTGCTGGCGTCCGGGCAGCGCATTTGATGGCGTTCTGGAAGTCCTTCGTCTCGCGAATCTGCAATCCCACAAGCGACTCATTGCCATCGGCATCGAAGAGAATGCCCTCCTGTTCGAAGGCATGGGTCAGCTCATGGGCCAGGACACCGCCCATCAAGCTGAACTGGAAGATATGGTGCTGGCGGTTATCAAAGAGGGGCCACTGCAGAAAGATCAGGGGCACAGTGATCGTGTTCCGCTCGTTCTCGTAGAAGGGGGAGGTACGGGCCTTGAACACATCATCGTTGACATAGTAGCGGTGCAGGTCCAATCGGGAGTGTGGCAGCCGGAGAGCATCGTGCTGGAGTCGGGTGCGCAGACTCAAGGCCTCGAGGATGTTCCCCAGAAAGAGGGAGTCCGAGAAATTGGCGCTTTCATAGTGGCTGTCGTAGAAGGCATGTGACGTCTCCTCTGGAAGATTCCCCACTCGCAGCTTCATAGCCCCCAGCTTTTTCATCACATAAGATAGTTGTTCTGCACTTAGCTGCAGGCGATTGGCATTCAAGTAACTGCCGAACATAATCTTGAGGCTATCGAAGATCAGCAGCAGCTGTTTGGTGTCCAACAAATCCCTGTGCTTGTACACATAGCGTTTATACAGGTAGTTCATGCCCAAGGGGAGCAGGGCCCGCATGTGGTGAATGCATTTCTTGGGGTTGCGCATGGCTGGTGCCGACTGCTTCAGCAGAACGGTGAGACGCAGTCGGAGATAGAGATTAATGGTGCTTCTACTGGTATTGCTCAAAAGCTGGCCAAGCTCACGCAAGTAATCCACATCGCTGACCTCGAAAAGCACCCCCTCCAGATGCCCCGACAACAGCTCATGAAAGTAACCTTGCCAATTGATCTCTGCTATGTTCTGCGTGAGATCGGCCAAGGACCAGGACTGTACCAGAGGCTCCTCTTGGCGGTGCTTGGCTTCCAGTTGCCGCAGCTGATCCACCAGCCTGGAGATTCCTTCTACGCTTCCAGAGTGATTTCGTTGAAGGACCTGCAGGGCACGTCGCTCGCTGTAGTTGTTACTGAGAGCGGGCATCTTGAGCTGCACCACCGGACGCAGCGAATCGTTGGTTTCGACATCTACGCGCTCGTCAAAGAACACTGCATTCAATCCGTGTCTACGGAACTTAGCCGTTTCGAGCGCCCAATCGTTGGGCTCCAGCGAATGGAGATCTGCCTCTGACCAGTCTATCTCTTGATCCTTGGTGCAGGCCTTGTAATAGGCTCGCATCTGGGCCAACAGTCGCGCCGCTGGTTCTTCATTCAATACCAAATCACTCTCGATGAGCTCTCCCTCACTCTCCATGAACTCCACCATGGCCTGGGCGTACAGATCCTCCACCAGCTGGAAGTTATCCACATATTTGGTGCCGTTAGCTGCCGAATAGTTACCGCAGGCATAGTTCCAGAAATTCCTGCAGGGATCTTCAGATCCGTTGAGGTTCTTATGTATCTGGAGAGCCGTGAGCATGTTTATGTCCACAAACGCTTGGATGGGAGCCAATTCCAGCAGAAGGAAGGAACACAGCAGATTCCAGCACCATTTCATGTTGTTCACTCGCTTGCCACTGAAATGTGTATGAGAATTGAAGCTTATCTCCATGCTCGGCTGACCATGACTAAAGCATGCCAGACGGCTTTATCTGTGCTGCTGAGGGGGTAACGCCCAGCTGGAGCTTGGACTAGGGCTGGAATGGATATATCGCTATATACAAACAACTAAAGCCTTAGGCCTGATCGATGCAAATTTGCAGTGGAAAAACCCGCTTTCTGATTACATTAATCCGAGCTTAACGTTTATTGAATATGTTCGTTAATTACAAGCAACGTTTTAGTTCACAATCTTCAAACCGTAGCCAAGGCAATAGAAACAGTTCGCGGTATAAAACAGATCATCGTTTTGGGGGGTATTCAGAGACAGCCTCTGGGACTACCCCCCAACCATTTGACTAGGCTTCACGCCTACACTTAACCAACTACTTAACCGACTTGTATGATTTAGATTGTTCACTTCTTGAACTTTTTGCCTTTGCCTCCTCTGGGATTTGGATTTGCTCCCGTCTTTGACTTCTTCAGCTGTCCGATCTGCTTGGACTTCTGCTTCAGATTGTTCTGCCTTCTGATGGGTTTGCCCTCCAGCACGGGCACATCGTCAGCGTCGATACGCGGGGCCTTGGCCAGTTTGGCGTTTGCTTTGGCACTTGCTGCTGGCTTAGCTGTTTGCTGATTGACTTTGGCCTTCTTGTCCTTTGGCTGGAACCTTTTCGCTTCGGGCTTGGGTGCTGCTGGAGACCGCTTTCCAGGAGACGCTTTGCCATTGGACTGAGAAGGGAACTTCTTACCGGCATCCGGTTTGGATGGTTTTCCCTTCCCATTAGCCTGCGCTGCCTTGAACTCCTTCTTCTTTTGGGCCTTCGGTAGTCCGTTCTTCTCTAGGGGCTTCTCCTTCCTTTGGGCCTTCGGTGTTCCGTTCTTCTCAAGGCGCTTCTCCTTCTTTTGGCCCGTCGGTGCACCGGTCGCCTCCTGGGGCTTCTCGTTCTTTTGAGCTTTCGGTTTACCGTTCGTCTTTTGGGGTTGCTCTGGCTTTGGGGTCTTGGCCACCTTGACGGGCTTCTCGAATACCTTGGCCACATACTTCTTTTTGTTCGCCTCGAGCTTCTTTTTCTTCAGATCCAGGTCAATATCTGTGAGGCTTGGCTTGCCGGCCCGCTTGCCCAGAAGCTTGCGAGGAGCCTTTTCCGCATCCGCATTTTCTTCTGCATCCTCAGCCGCTCCCTTAGCTTCCGCTGCTTCAGTTGTGGTCTCGCCTTCGATGGGTTCATCGAGCTGCTTCTCGTCCTCCTCCTGCTGCTCCTTGGTTATGGGTATCGTGTTGGAGAACTTCTTCAGCTTGGCCACATAGAAGCCGTCCATGTTGTGGGTGTGTGGATAATAGCGCTTGGTCAGATTCAAGCTGGGATGGAACCGATGCTGCCGGAACTTGGTGAAGCCCTCAACGCCAAAGTCAAGTCCAGTGGGTACCAGCTTAACGTTGCGCTTCTTCAGCGCATAGTCGATGACCCACTCGTTTTCCTCGGGGAGCACAGAGCAGGTGGAGTACACAATGATGCCACCGGTCGATGATTTGGCATCCACACAGTCGATGGCGGTGAGGAGAAGCTTGCGCTGAAGATTGTAGCAGCGTTGCACGTCCACATCCGATTTCGTCGTCTTCACACTAGGATCCTTGGACACGACACCAGTTCCAGTGCAGGGGGCATCCAGCAGGATACGATCGAAGCCGGTCATTATTTTACGGAACTTGGTGCCGTCCTCGCAGCTCACGACAGAATTTACAACTCCCAGCCGATGGAAATTGGCCACAACGGCCTTGATGCGATCCCTGTTGGAGTCGTTGGCAAAAAGCACGCCAGAGTTCTTCATGGCGGCTGCAATGTGGGAGCCCTTCCCGCCCGGAGCAGAGCACATGTCCAGAATGCGTTCGTTCTCCTGCGGGGCCAGCGCCATCACTGGCAGCATCGAGGAGGCGCCCTGGATCATATAATAACCGCCCAGATACTCCGGAGTGGCACCCAGCGGCACCTGAGAGTTGAAGATTACCAAGCCCTCTTTGGTCCACTTGCCCAGGGGATCCAGATTTACGCCACGATTGATCAGGGCGCCGGCCAGCTGCCGGCGGCGTATTTTCAGCGTGTTCGTACGGATTGTTAGCGGACGGGCCACCTAGAAGGAAGGATAAATTGGTTTAGCTTCATTCCAGTCTCCTGCGGTGATGGTTACTCACCTCTGATGATTCTAGGTATTCCATGAGCTCGCTCAGAGGGAACATATCCATAAGCTTTTCCATAAGGAAATCATTGTAGCTATAGTACAGACAAAGATCCTGGCGCAGCCGATCGATGTACTCGCTGCGGGAGCGATCAGCCTGACGATATTTCTTAAAGTCGGACAGGACCAGGGTGACGTCCTTGATGCGCTGCTGCACGTCCTGTAAGGTGATTTCTTTCTCGGCCTCCTCCTCTTCGGTCGGCAGCTGAAACACATCCTGATGATCCACTGTCATTTGCATTTCCTCTTCTGCCTCCTGGGCTTCTTTGGCCTCGCGTTTCTTCAGCTTCTTATTGGCGCGTTCAATGGGAAGCTTGTCATCGTCATCATCATCCTCGTCGTCGTCCTCATCATCATCGCTACCACTACCTTCTTGGGCACCTTCATCACCGGATATATCAAAGTCGTCATCAGAGTTGGCCTCATCATCATCGTCGGACAGATCTGCCAACTTGCCAACTTTAGCATCATCTTCATCGGAATCTTCTTCAATCTCCTGCTCGTCGTCATCTACGTCTTCAGCCGATTCCGCGTCTGAGTCATCTTCCTGACCACTTTCCGCCTCCAAATCAGCGTCAGAGTCCTCCTCCAACTCCTCCTCCGAATCTGGCTCCGGCTGTGGCAGCTTTTTCAATTTCTGCTGCTTCTTCGGCTTTAGCCAATCGTCATTTTCATCTGTGAAGCCCTTGGTAGCAGAAGCCTTTTGTGGTTTGCCGGCTGGTACAAGCTGTGGAACCTCCTCGTCTGAGGATGCCTCTTGAGGCTCCACCTCATCCTCGGGCTCGCTGTCGCTATTGTATTTCTTTTGTCGTTGAGCCAGCTGCTTTTGCTGCCCCTTTGCACGCTTCTCCTGTATCTTAGCCTTTTGCACAACCTTCTTCTGCTCACGCTTGACGACACGCTGCTTCTGGCGGTGAGACAGCTTCTTATCCTCCTCTTCCTGGGGAGCTGCACGATACAATTCTTCAAATAAGCAAACTCTTCAGCGGGGCATTTCAACATTACTTACCAAAAGACTGCTTGCGGAATACGGGTGCGCCCTGTTTGCGCGCCTTGCGGCCAGGTCCCTTCTTCGGTTTGTCATCGAACTCAGCCTTACGACCCATGCTTTTAACTAAATTTCTTAAATTTTTGAGCAAAAACAAAATAAAAACGTGAGCTCTTTGATTTTGCTCCACGTGCGCCGCTCAAAAGACAGCGAGTACTTTGCAACACTACAACAGAGCGAACCGACACTGTTTGTGCTGCCAGCTATAAAACTGCTAGAAGCCGTGAAATATTTTGAATACATATATGTATATAGATAGAAAGAGTCTATTTACAACTACAAAGTGTAATTTAAAATTAAATAGTATGATATTAATTAAATCGGCAATTACTCGTTAATACTGTAAACTAGTTAACTTAATCTAGCTATTCGATTGTAACGGAAATAGCCAGATTAGGAAAACAGCCGTCTCAGCACTGACAGGTAATTAGCAGTCGGTATCGGGATGTTGGCTGAAGAAAAACAAACGAATCGTGAAAATGCCGAAAACTGCAATTTTTTAGCATAATTAAGGGATTTTGTGCACGCACCATGGACATTGCCGCAATTGACCTGAGCGTAGAAGCGCTCATTGGCTCGTTGCTGGCTCTGGGCGTGCTCTTTGCGTTCTGTCGCAGCATTCTGGCCGAAGATGTTGTCATTAGCATATTATCGGGGAAGTCACGTCATAGCTGGAAATCAATAAAAATCATCGAGCAGGTGCGTGTGCTCACTTGTTGCCAGCACCCCTCTGCACACATCCACGAGCACTGACAATTTCTCTCAATCGCAGGCCTGCTTCTGTAATGTATGCGAGATTTTGATGACACCCTCGGCAGGACTCTTCTGCGACTGCTGCGGCCTATGCACGCACGCAACGCCGGTATGCCAGCGCCAGGCGGACAGAGGATATCGATGCAAGGATAAATGGTTGCGCAACGAGACCTCCGTTCGGCATCTGTGGGTCCACGGCAATCTGCCGATGGGAATCAACTGCTCTGCCTGTGGTGATGAAGTGGATCATCATGCTAGCACTGATCCGGGACTGTATGGATGGCGCTGTGCCTGGTGCCAGCGCTGCTACCACGATGACTGCTACAAGGAAATCAATGTCAAGGACGAGTGTGACTTTGGCGAGTTCAAGGACATGATTTTTCCGCCATACAGCTTTGTGGCCGCCCGCACTCGGGACTCAATGCGCCTGCATCTGGCCAGTATAACACCGCCCGATATAGAGAACTGGGAGCCTTTGATTGTGATAGCCAACACAAAGTCTGGCAGCAGTACGGGTGCCGATGTTTTGTCCCTTCTGCGTGGCTACCTGCATCCCATGCAGGTCATGGAGCTCGGCTCCCGCGGACCCCAGGACGCTCTGCAGTGGGCAGCAAAGGCTAGTCCCCGCCCCTGTCGCATACTGGTGGCCGGCGGAGATGGGACCATTGGCTGGGTGATGAACACCATCTACGCTTTGAATATAAAGCCCCAGCCCTCGGTAGCCATCATGCCGCTGGGCACTGGCAACGATTTGTCGCGAGTGCTTGGCTGGGGAGCGGAGCCACCCACTGTTCTCGACCCGGTACAGATCCTGCGCAGCATTCGACGCGCCCGCTCCATCAATCTGGATCGTTATGACCTGCAAATCGAGAAGCTACACTATCGACTGCCCATTCAAAGACATCCCACAAAGACCGTACACGTGTATAACTACTTCAGCGTGGGTGTGGACGCGTACATCACCTACAACTTCCACAAGACGCGCGAATCTCGTTTTTATCTTCTCAGCAGCCGCATTTTCAATAAGGTAGCTTTCAAAGAAGTGACCAGGTTCAAGACATATCAAGACATCAACCCATACTTTGCAGCTGCTGTACTTTACATTTGGAACGCAGCAGGTCATGCAACCGGGCTGCGAACGAATTGAGGAAAAACTCACCTTGTACCTGGACAACAAACCGATCCAACTGCCGGAACTGCAGGCGCTGGTCTTTCTCAACATAGACTCCTGGGGCGCCGGCTGCAAGTTGTGTGAGCTGAGCAACTCCAATGGCGATACGCGAATTGTCAACTCTATATCCGATGGAGTGATGGAAGTGTTTGGCATCGTCTCGTCCTTTCACATCGCCCAGCTGCAGTGTAACATAAGCAAACCAGTGAGGATTGGCCAAGCCAAGCAGATTAGGGTAAGTGTTCTGTGTTCTTATGGGGAATTCCGTGTTTCACTCTTCGCTCTCAGTTGCAAGTGAAGGAAACCGTACCGATGCAGGCAGATGGAGAGCCCTGGATGCAGAGTCCGGCCGACATACGATTGCAGGCACGCAGCCAGGCTCGTGTCCTCAAGCTGGATCCAATCTCCACCTAATATTTGACCCCCAGACTAATCCACATTGTGCCAGTCACCGTAATCTCCCCTAACGTACTTATATATTTAATGAATGTACTTGACTCGAAACCGCATTCTATTTAACTTTCGAATTGTTTTAAGTTGAAAAGTTGCAATCGCATTTGAAAGCACTCCTAATGCTAGTCCCAAAATAAACAGGAATTGTGTCAGAAAGAATTTCACTTTATTCTTGATTAATAATGCTTTTAAATGTTGACTGGTGTAGCATGCAGTCGCTTGATGCATGCATAACAGCTGGGTCTGTAGTTATCGAAAGGGCGGGTAAGCAACGAAATCATAGTTTCTGCGGCGCGTGGAGAGCTATCTAGAGCATGGTGAGCTCCATGATGGCATTGACTATGTCGTTGCTGTTGTTCTTCAGCGCCTTGATGGCCTTCGCTCGCGTCGTGTTTGCCTGCGTTATAACCAGCTCAATATCCTTTTCATCGACGCCAGTGTCGTCGACCTCCTCCTCATCTTCCTCGGCAATCGGAGCCACCGATGTGGTAGCACCAACGCTGTCGACGGCGCCGGCAGCCTCTGGGGCCTTGAACTTCTCGGCGGCGGCGACCTGAGCTTGCTGGGAAAGATCCTCAATCTTGGCCTCACCGAACACGATGTAGGTGTCGCTGTGGGGATTCTTGTAAACATCCGGGTTGTTGATCACGAACAGGATGTTCTTCGACTTGCGGATGGTGACACGGTTGACGCCATGGATCTGCTTCAGGCCCAGCTTGAGCATGATCTTCCTCGCCTTCTTCTCGCCGCGAGACTGCTTAGCCTTGGACACCAGATCGATGGGCAAGCCAGTGGCTCCGCCACCCAGCTGGGTGGTGCCTGCACCAGTCTCCTCCAAGCCGGGCATGCCATCGGAGTCGCTGTCGCTGCCGTCATCTTCAACGCGTACATCCTCGACCTTGGCCTCGGCGGAGGTGGAGGGAGCCTCGTTCTTGATTTCAGTGAGTTCTGGCATTTTTATCTGTAAGCAACCAAATGATTCATCTATTAGCGTTGTATTATCAAACTAATCACTTTAACTAATGTCTAGCCCAGCATCTGGTGCCGGCAGAAAAGAGGCAAGAAAAAACCCAGCTGGGGGTCATTATAAGCGCTGTTCATTGATTTTTCTATGAATATTTTAACGTATAAGCAGCCAGCCAAGCAAAAAATAATTCTATGTACTGATAGTTAATACGGTTGGCTACAGTATTTTGCATGCAAATATTACGTTTACAACGTGATGGTTTCTTAAATTACAGAATTATTTACCTTTGGAAAAAGTGCAGGAAATGAAAAGAGATGGGGCAATCGAAGATCGGAGTTATCGATAAAATATACTGAAAATATCCCACAAATTTCAAAATATACCGTAAATATACTGACGAACTCAAGTTCTATTTTACATATTCCTCGTGTTTGATCTTCTTTTCATTATACTCGGTGGAATATTGAAATACCCCCTTGGACTACAATGGGTTAATCATTATTCGTCTAGATTTGGAAACCGAATTCCTCGATTTTGATATTCCGGGGAATATTACTAGCTTTAAAGAACATTTAGCCATGCGTTCATAATTGAATCTGATTAATGAACCTATTTGCTACTTGACTGGCATATTTTAAACAGTTGCTTTTATTGGACTTTGCCTAAAAAACGGTTTTAGCGAAAAAGTTCAACCACAATTCCACTAAATTAATGTTTGTACATGGTAACTACATTCTAACTACACAGTTGCTACATATGAAATACATTTGTATGTAATCGAAGGCGACACTGTCAGTGTGACCGCGGATTAATTGATGAAATATACGACATCTGGCCACACATCGTTCAGCATGTGCGATTCCTTTGTTTTTGTTTTTTTATGAGCTATGGATAAGCTGGATGCCCAAAAAACTTGGACGGACGAGGAACGTCTGGAGCTGGCTGCCAAGTTAGATGCCGAGCTGGATGCCTTCATCGACGGTCTTGAGAAAAAGCGGTATGAGGAGGGCTGGCCCGAGGATCGATGGCAGGAGGAAATGGACAAGCACCCGTTCTTCATGAAGAAGGCGCCACAACCTGGCGATGATGTCCATCCCATGTTCGAGGGCCTGCAGAAGCTCAAGTACGATCCTGAGGAGAACACACGCGACGAGCTGGCACTCAATTACAAAGAAGACGGAAACTTCTATATGAAGCACAAGAAATTCCGCATGGCCGTGTACAGCTTTACCGAGGGAATCAAGTCGAAGTCTGACAACCCCGATGTATTGGCCGTACTGTATAATAATCGCTCAGCGGCCCACTATTTCATCAAGAACTACAGATCCTCCTTGAGCGATGCTCAACGAGCCTTATTCTTCAAGCCGGACTACACAAAGGCCCGCTGGAGGGCAGCCCAATGTGCTTATGAGCTGGATAAGTTTGATGTGTGCACGCAGATGTGCGAGGAACTGCTGGAGGTGGATATCGACCACAAGGAGGCCAAGGACCTGCTGCACAAGAACAAGATGAAGAAGGTGACTGCGATGATAATTCCCGATGTTCGCCATATAAGCTCTGGTTTTTCTTTCAGCTGGAAACGGAGCGCAATCAGCGGAAAGAGGCTGCCGAGTCCAAGCGTCGTCTGACCCGATTCCAAAAGCTTCGGGACGCCATTGAGCAGCGTGCCATCAAATTCGACGATCAGAAGGTAGGAAAAAAGGCCAACATTACCGAGGAGTTGCTGCGTCCCAAGTTCCTGCCACTAGAGGACCACCCAGTGCACCTCGACGACGATGGCAGCACTCTAATCTGGCCTGCGGCCTTCTCCTACCCAGAGTTCCTCTTCAGCGAT
This sequence comes from Drosophila pseudoobscura, assembly GCF_009870125.1. Lineage (NCBI taxonomy): Eukaryota > Metazoa > Arthropoda > Insecta > Diptera > Drosophilidae > Drosophila > Drosophila pseudoobscura. The sequence continues at coordinate 20,984,523 of NC_046680.1, read as the reverse complement.
TTTCAGCAGCAGCTGCCGGAGACCGCCACCATGATGGATTGCCTTACGACGCTATTTGCCGAACCACTGCCCTGCGACAAGTCGCATAACTACCGAATGGGAAATGTGAATGTGTACTACGAGAACCGCAAAGCAGCCTGTGTCCACAAGGTGGAACCCGAGAGATCGCTAAGCGAAATTATCAATGAGAAGGGCTTCTTTGTCTCTGAAGGAGCCCTGCTCTTCTATGTGGTACCGAAGGATACGCGGGTTGAGCAGGAGTTTTTAAATGAGCAACGACGGCCAATGGTCTACAGTTGAGGCTATGACGAAATAAAGGGTGTCCACTATTGACACATTAAACAACTATTTTGCTTCTCTGACTCGAGCCAGATTCCATTAAAATGTTTTTTTCGGTTGCAGCAAAAACTTTTTATTAAGCTTACATCTTAGTCACGGTACAATTGAGCGTTGGTGGGGCTATATAAGCATTTAATAAATAGGACTAACCAGTTTTTGATATGTTATGCGAAGCCAAAAAGCGTAGTTCCAGCAACACACCGCCCCCAAATATCTGGGAAGGTGCGAGCCGAGTGTAATGTTACATTTTATGATTAGGTTAGAATATAATTAAAACTTGTTCAACTAAATTTGGTTATCTTTTCAACAACGAGGAGCCTAAATGAGTCAACAATATCGGATTTTGTATAATTCGTATAAAAGCGTTTCTGTAAATTTTCCTTAATTGAGCATATTCGTATGTATGTATAAATCGTAGAGTAGACAATCAATTCACAACAGTAATACTAGGAGCGCTCCTCAAATGGAACTGGATATGATTCGTTAGAGTACTTATGACAAAGCTGGATCAACATATAAGGCTATACTATATAGACTAAGTGCAACGTTGGAAAGCGTATTACATACATGGATAAAATAATATTAAGCTGATGATATCAGCTTCTCATCAAAACAACAAAAAGCTGGAGAGATCACAATCACAAGATAACCTATAACATAAATTAAGCGATACTTTAAACAATTAAAAGGGGTGTGCTTCCACAGTGACGTGAGTAGATGTTCCTGCGAAAGCATTCCTTGGTAAAATTAACTTAACTGCATAGTTCCTACGGCTGCGGCGATGGCGAATTCCTCTGCAAGACGTTGTTCAGACGCATTTTCAGCGGCGAAAAGTCAATTCTCTTGAAACGAGGCAGAGAGGCAAACTTTTTCATGCTGCCCCCAGACGGCTGCAGTTCATTGGACGTAGCCACCGACTGAGTCATGGGCTGATGGGCCACAGGCTTAGTCTTGTTCGGGGAATTTCCAAATTTTGCCAGTGTGGCATACTTCTGGAGCAATCGAGTTGCCTGCTCGGCCGCCTGATAGTGGTTCTCGTACTCATCCTCCAGTTTGGGCTGGACAATGCCCCCTTTCATGGTGGGGTATCTTGGCTGTCCCGGGGATTTATCCTCAGTGGACTGACCGTCATCGAACTTGAAATCAATATTCTTGAGCATTGTTAAGTGTAAGAGCTCCTCCTCTATTCCTTCCATATTATTGTTGTTGTGATTGTTGCTGTTTGTGCTATTGGGGCGCTTTACCGGATGAGTCACGGCATAGACTCCCTCGGAGATCTTGTGGGCGGCAGTCTTCTTCGTTGAGATTTTAGTCTTGGTGGATAATGATGATGATGTTGCTGTTGCCGATGCGTTGATGGCCTTCTGACGCTGTTCGATGATTTGCTGTGGCGACGATATATAGAGATTCTCCTTGCGTTCGCGACGCAACTTGGAACTAACAAGGTGCCTCAGGCTTGGGCCATGTTCGGTGGGACTTCGCCGCTTGGATTTAAGAGTATCGCAACTGTTTGGATAGTACGAGGGTACCTTATCGTCTACGCTTATAATGGACTTCCTAGGCGTCTGGTAGTAGTCCTCCTCCTCCTCCTCCTGATAGCTGTGCTTCTCTTTAGGTGTTCCCTTTTGCGGCAAGGCTGGCAAAGGAGATTCGGTGGGTGTGCTGGTGCTGAGGCCAATGCCTAGAGGTTGGGCCTCTAGCTCCTGGGCGGCCTTGACAGCCAAGAGATTCTCATACAAATGCTCGGCAAAACCGGACGCAGCTGCTGCTGTGGTGCTGTTCAAGGAGCTGCCATGCATGGCCTCGTAGATGTCACTCTCATTGGCAGCCGGAGCTACCAATGTCTTGGTGGGTTGGTCATCCGTGTTACAGCTGCTGGTGGAAGAGCAATAGGAGCCCGTGGAATATCCAGACGAGGTGGAGGCAGTGCTTCCAGCTGGCTGCGGCAGCACCTCCTTCTCTATTATTTTCACGATGGGCGCCATCACACAGTATCCGGTGAGATCGTCCACCATAATCTTATTTTTCTTCACACGATTGCTGTGCGGCACTGCACCATGGGATCCGATCAGATTAATGGTTGATGTATTACATGCGGAAAAGTTAAAGTTATTCGGCAGTTGCTCAGATACATTTAAGCTCTCCAGGGAGCCGGATTTGCTCAAGTGTCTCGTGATCTGTGCGACCAACTGATCCCGTGAGATTGGTTCAATGGCCGAGTCATCCAGACTGATGTTCAGCTCAACGCTAGACTCGTGGCTTTGCGTGAAAATATCCTCCCCAAAGGTGTCCAGAAAGTTGAGCTTCGAAAGGTCGGGACTTGAGAAGCTATTCCGCTGGGATTTGCTCAGCTGGGAAGTGCGCTTCAAGGGCAGAGCCACCTCTGGAGTCGGCGCATTTTCGTAGAGGGGCAACTGGTCGTCCTTCGGCTGCTGGACGGGTTCACTAACACTGCCGGAGCGTTTCTGGCGCGTACTCCCGAAGAGGTTGTCCAGCATGTTCTTGTATTTCTTCTTCTTGGCTAGCTCCACTTCGGGGTTGGTGCAGGATCGCGGAATATCGCCCAAAGGAGAGCACTCAAATGTGTTTATGCGTTTACGATATGGGTGCGTTGGTAGGGGAGGTGGCGAAGGCGTCTCCATAACAGCTGGCTTCATCTCCTCATATATGCCCGAGGCAATGGAGGCGCGCGATATCCGGCTTCCGTCAAAGATTTCCTCATAGATCTGCGAGACACGCGCCGAGAAATGGCTGATGTCCAAAGCATCTGGCAGATTTGGCAGTGGACCCAAGGCACCAGGACCCCTACTCAATCGGCGCTGCTCCAGGAAAACCTGTCTGTACAGCTCCAGATTCTTAATGGACTTCTTCATCCACTTCATGTGGCGCCGACAGGACAACTCAGTTTCCAAAGCAAAGTAGATGAAGCATTCGCGCCGATTTTGGGTCCAAAACAGCCCGTACGAGTGCTGCTTGGTCCGTGAGGTGGCCAAGCTCATGCTGACGCCGGGCACATTCACCGAGACACTCAGGGCTTTGGAAGATGCTGGCGGCTCTTCATTGTCCGCAGATCCCTGAAATGTGAGTCGAAGGAAGCAGGGCACACATTTGATGGCTTCGATTTTCACTTGGCATCGAGTCCACGTCTTATAGCGCAGCGCCATTGCGCGCTTATCGTGTGTATCCAACTTGACGTCCATACACATGGAAATCTCGTTGTGGTCCATCTTTGCCACCAGTAAAATGTTCTGTGCTATGGGCGCAGGATGCTGTTGTGTGGGTGGGTGTGCGTCGAGTGGAAATAAAAAGGTGAACGATTTAATTACGCTATTAGCAGATTTTACATGTTTTTTTTTCGAATGGGTGGAGTCCAGTGTGACCGCGGACGTAACGATAAAAGATACTGTCCGACCCTCCCAAATATACCAAAATATACGGTCTCATTTTAAAAATATACCGTAAATATACTGAAGAATTCAAGATCTATATTCCTTGAATTGTGTACTCCGTGGAATATTACTAGCTGTATGGAACATTTGGCCATGCCCACATAATTTTATACGATTTATGAATTAATTTTCTACTTGATTGGCTTAATTTAAATAATTGCTTTTATTGGATTTCTTTATATCGTTGAAAATGAAATTAATAGATTGATGAAATTGACAAAATGAAACACAATTATATACCGTAAATATACCGTCGGTTCAATTTTGACCTCAAAAATACCAGAAATATTTCAGTCGATAGTATCGATGGCCGAACTGCTTTCTTCTTCAAATCGGTTAAGGCTCTCGTTTTCGCTCTATGTGGGCAGGGCTGAGGAATTTAGTTAGTCAGCATTATTCAACGGACTATCAAAATTTAGCAATAGGAACGGTTTGATTCGCTACCGGTATATTTTGGTATATTTTATATATATTGGTATATTTTATCGATAAGTCCGATATCAACTGTTCAGCATTTTTGGCGGCCATTACAACGTGAAATTTTGTGGAAAAGATTTAATGCGTAAACAAAACGGCGAGCAAATAACACGTTCGCTTAACCATTGATAAATACGAATAACTAACAGCATTGAAGATGTCTACGGGAGCTGCAAGAGTCTACATCCAAGTCGAAAGCGAGGCCGAGCAGCAGGAGCATCTGAAGCAACAACGCAAGACACTGAAGCCGCTGCACGGCAACGTCAACGATAAGGAGAATCTGTCGGGACGCGCCTCCATCGTGGATCAACTGAGTCGCTTGAAGGCCGGCGTCCCAATTACGCCCAGTACCAAATACGGCAAACGCAAATGCGTGGACACGGCAGCAGCTGCAACATCGACTAAGGATGCCGATACACAAACTGAGGCTCAGGAGGAGCCGCAAAACGACGCCGACAAACCCATCACAGCAGACGATCTCACCAGTGAGTGTGAGCCCGGGGAGAACTATTACAAATTGTTGGCTGAACAACGGCGGGTTGCCTTGGAGGACTCGCTGACAGAGAACCGGCATCTGCATGAACGCATCGAGGGGCTAGAGGAGGAGATGGACACGATGCGGCAGGAACTAGACGAGGCAAAGAATCTGGTGGAGGTGCTCAAGGAAATTTGTGACGAGGACACCAGCGAGGTGGAGGAGGACGAGACTGAAGCCGCTCAGAACTAATGGCCTGCCCATGCTGCACATGTTTTGTTTATTTAAAATTATACAATTAGTTGTAGTTAACGAATTCCTTCATTTTATAATTTACCCATGTATGTTCCCTAACCCAACGGACTGGTCTCAGTGAAAGCCAGCAATATATTTACCTGTTAATTGCCAGTTATGATGTTCCCAATAAAACGTATTTCCTAATCTGAACCGCTGTTGATTGTAACAATTGCCAAATAAATGAATATTTTAAAGTTTATTCAATAGGAAAATACATATACATAGAGTAAACCTATGTGCTCCTATTTCAGCCAATCACTGATGATTTCCTCGCTGTCGAAGTTATCCACATCGAACTGAGAGGGGAGATAAGTTGCTAATGATTGGGAAATTACATTTGTACACAGCTGTACTTACTGCAACAGCCTCCTGGTAGGTGGGCACGCTTCCACTGACGTCCACGTCGTTTACCACAGCATTCCTGTAAGCAGCATCCGCCTCTGCTGCTGCTTTGCGTATGGCTGCCTCAGAGTCGTTCGCCTCGGCCACACGAGACTCCTTAATGGACGGTGGGTCATTCTTCTGTGCATGAGCACCCTCTACCATGCCGTGGATCGATTTTAAGTGCTGGCGCAGCGCATAAATACGCGAGTACTCCGCCCCGCATTCACTGCACCTGAATTTTCCACTAGTAAGCACCTTGACAGTGTCTTTTTTTTCAGACGAAACAATAACCAGGGTACTTTTGCTGGCTGGATCATTCTTGTGGGTTTTCATGTGATTGTTGACTGCATACAGCGTGGAAAAGGGACGGTTGCAAAACTCACACTCGAAAGGTTTGGTGTGCGAATTCTTATGAGCGTTCAGCTGCACCGATGTGCGGAAGGACTTTGAGCACATATCACAGGAAAACTGGCGCTCCGCGTCATGGATGTGGAGGTGATGTGTGTAATTTGACTGCAATTTAAAGCTACATCGAAAGGATAATTATTATTTATGATTTTTATTGTATTCTGTTGACTCACCGCTTGTTGCAGACAATGCACACGTAGGGACGAATGTCTGTGTGGGAGCGCAAATGCAGGGTGAGGGAGTATGAGACACGAAACCTTTTGCCACACGCCTCGCAGGCGTAGGGCTTCTCTCCTGTGTGAACACGTTCGTGTTTGACCTTTTCGAATGGGCGATAGAATACCTTGCCGCAGTACTGGCATGGAAATTCTGGTCTACTTTTGTCGACGGGATCTTTTTTCGACAATGAAGTAGAAGGCTCCGCTTGTTTCTTCTCATGCATCTTTAAATGCATCCGGTAGTTGGTGGAGTTTTTGAACTGGCGATTGCAAGTGCCGCACACGAACTTGCTCGGGGCTTCCGTATGCATCTTCTGGTGAATCGTCTTGAGGCCGTAATCAAATCTGAAAGAGGATAGCACTGTAAGGGCAGCCGTTTTTGGCTTATCTGAGCACCTACTCTCTTTGACAGATCTCGCAGAAAAACAAATCCAGTCCGCTATATTCCTGAAGGGCGCCCACAGGAAGGGCATCCTGAATTCGCTTGAGCTTGGGCTCGTCGTGTATGCGCATATGGAACTTGAGACTCTTTTGCGTGTTGAAAACGGTATTACAAATTTTGCAATTAAATTTTGGGTAATCTCCGTCGGCAGTTGCTCTTGCAACTTTGCGTCGGGTGGGCTGCCTGGGCATGCTCGCATTTTGGCTGGCTACATTGGCCGCCCCTTCTGGTGGGCACACATGATTTTCGGCACTGCTGTGGCTCTCGTATATGATGTGGCAATCAAAGCAAAAGTAACGTTCCGACTCTGCATCGACCTGCTGTGGGTCATCTATCACGTCCCAAAGCGGCACATCTGCTTCCACTATTTCCTCTTCCTCAACCAAATTAGTCTCCTCGGTGCCGCTTGTTTGGAATTCATCCCTGCCGATGCCGCTGAGGCAGGAGCCACTATGATGGTCCTTGTTGTATGCCTCTTCGTTCTCGTACACATTTCCACAAAAATTGCAATGTAATACGCACTCCTGGGAAGGCATGTTGTCGTCCACGTGCCTGGTAGTATCGGTAGATGGGTCCCCACGTTCGATGGAGGCTGAATGGGAGGAGAATTTCACTGTACTGTGAGTGCCATCAATCTCTGGCAGTTTATACTCACACGACATGGCATTATTTGCGCTCAATTAGTTTATTTACTAAAAGTTAAACATCTGCAGTTTACCTAGTGGAGCTATCGATATCGTTTTCTGTCCACGATCAAAAATCATATGCCTCGATTTTGATATTCCATTTGATATTACTCGCTAGCTATGATAATCAGCGCTGAACACATAGTTTTATACGGTTGATGAATCAATTTTCTACTTAACTGGCTTTTTTTTAATACTTGTTTTTATTGGATTTTGCTTAAAAAAAGGTTTTAGCGAAAAAGGTCAAACCAATGAAACGTAAGAAAACGTAAGAGAAAAATCGTTCCAATTGTTCAATTTCTTTATTCCGTTGAATAATGCTGCCTAACTAAAACCATTAGCTCTGCCCACATAATTTTAAGCCATTAATGAATACTTTTTCTACCTGATTGACTACTTTTAAGTACTTTCTTTTATTGTAAAGTGTAGAAAACAAGGTTTAAGCAAAAAATGTCAACAAAAAAACAGTGGCAAGGTAAGTGAGTGCGAAATGTCACGTCAACCGGAGTTTGGGCACAGGTATACCCTATTTTGTTGATATATATATGAAGAAACTGTTTTTCCAATCTGTTTTAAAACGAAATTAATATAGAAATGATCTCAGATTGTTATGTTTTGAACATTTTAATACATATGATTAAGGTCTTGTAAATATATCTCGATGCAGATACCCATTATTGGTTTCTGTAAGAAGACCAAAACCTTCAACATATCGTTGAAATAGCTTTGCAACAGAAACTGACTAGTTGTGGCCTTTATTGGTGCATTAGATGACAAACATTTTCTGAGTTCTATAACATCCATTTCCCAGGGTATGCAAAATGCTGCTCAATCCGCGCCATGTTGTGGAACAATGCTGCTCGATTTCACGGCACATGAGTCTGGCCCATACAAATTAAATGTTGCCAGCAACATAACACGTTAGACAACGTAACTGAGTGTGGAATTTAAGGGACATTGTTGAGGGGAAAAAGGACATTGTGGCGAGGAAAAATCCCAAAAAAGTCCTACCAAACTTGAGCGCCAAATCCAATTGAGATGGCAGTGCTTCGATAAATCGCGACAGCTGATCGCTAGTGGTGGTACCAAAAAACCGAAAAATACTTGAAAATATTCTTCGTTGTTAATCTTCCGTGGAATATTACTAGCAAGATTGATCTCTCAGCTCTGCCCACATAATTTTGTACGATTGATGAATCGATTTTCTACTTGATTAACTTGATAACGTTTAAAATTGACAAAATATACCATTATATACCGATATACCGTAAATATACCGTCGGTTCAATTTTTACCTTAAATGTTACATGATTGCTACATGAAATGTTGCAGAGTATGTAGATATTACAACGATAGTTCGCGGGAAAAATTCTAAAATATAATCGGAATTCAATTTACTTTTATTTGCTATTTATTTTCTACAATTTAAAACCACTCGAGTTTAGTTTGTTTGCTTCTTGATATGTACCTGTAACATGAAAATCATTTATGAGGCTTAATAAAACACTGGAAATTTCTATTTCCGCCTTCAGCCTGGGTGTAGAACAACAAAATCAGAAATTATGTCAACTCTTGCTAAGCATTAAGCATGCGAATGCGGGAGAGCTACAGACGTCATGTCTGATTTGGATCTGGCGAGTCGCCTTCTGAATGCCAACTCGGATCAAGTGAGCACTGGCTGGCTACTTTAGGAGCGATCATGAATAAAAGTTGGGCAGAATTACGACTAGGAAAACCCTGCCCTGCCGCATAATTGTGAATTCAACTTACACATGGGGAATTCTTCCGACGATGCAGCAACAACAAGCACATGAAATGCCGCCACCTGCCACCTTCCGCCTGGCGACGGCTTGCAGAAGAGCCTCGATCAGTCGAATGAAATTTGAATAAAAGCTCGCACAGATCGAGCAGCAAGTGGTGCATGCCAATGAGCTTCGGTGGCCGCGGATCACTCACAATAAATAGATGTCGACATTCTGTGGCCTCCACACTCACAATGGATCCACTCAAGAGCTATCTGCTGCTCCTGACCACGGCCGTCTGTCTGACGGTCTGTGTCCTGGCCACGCCCACTCTCAGCAAGTCCAAAGCAGTCGCCCTGAAGCCGATCAACCTTCCGGATCCAAGCCAACTCCTATCCACTCTGTCATCCAAGCTTGTCAAGCCGAAGCCCGCCTTTATTTCGGATCCTAAGCAGCTTCTGGAGGGCCTATATTCCAAATTTGTTAAGCCAAAGCCCGTTTTTGTGAAGCCCGTGATTGTAAAGCCTGTCGTTGTGGTCAAGCCGGTGCTTGTCGGTGGTGCCGGCGGAAGTGGACACGGACATGGTCATGGACACGGCCATCATGGCAAAAATAAGTTTACAAGTTAATTACAATTTTAGAAATTTATAATTAAGAAGATTTCGTACTCCGAATAAAGTAAGATTTAAATATAAAAGTGTCGCGGCTATAAACTATGAACTTTCACGGGTATGCAAGATAAAAAACTATATTTGCAAACAACAATTCAATTCAACATAATCTATTTGAACAGCATCAGCTCTAAGAATCCGACCTGGATTCAGTCGTTCAGTTGGCTTGAAAAGTGAAAGGGAGAAAACCTTCAAAGGATTTCAATAAGCGCATCTCGATGTGCATAATGATGGGTCCTAATGAGTGCCTTTGTGAGCAAATTGAAAGGCGTTGCTGAGAGCAGGCTGCTGTGAAGTCGAACCATCCTGTCGCCCACAGGACGTATGCGCAATTGCAATTGAATGCGAATGTTCCTCGGACGGATGAAGGACAGCGCTCGGCAGGCGACGAACATTAATACACAGCTGCGGGCCAAGTGGCGATACGAGTGGAAGCGCATTTTAATCAACCTAATCATAATCATATGACCATAACAGACATTTGGCCACAAATACTCAGAGATGTACCCCATAATTTATACAGTTTTCTTTTCTTGTCGCTTGCGTTGTCTTGGGGCCGTTGTAATCAGCAGCAGAGTCGGCCAATACTAACCGCGTATTATGCAAAACCCAACAACCCACCCCCAACCCCAAGCCACGACCCCAGACCAAAACGTAGCGCCCAACACAGACACAGATACAGACAGAGAGACAGCCCCAGCCACAACCCAACAGCCCAGCCACGCCCATGACAGCAGCCCTAGCATCCGATGGATGCAAAAGGGGTATAAAAGCCAGTTGGACAGAAGTTTTGCAAACATTTTGACACCGTTTGCGGACTCCGACAGAGTTTTGTGTTAGAATCCATATCCATACTTGCAATATTTAGGAAGTGAACGCGCAGCTTGCTAAGCTAAGGGCTCTCAGAATGGTAAGTAGATGGGGTGGATCGATCCACCATCGGGACCGAGATCTAGTGGGATGGGAACGGGATTGAAAGCTGCGGTTAGAGAACCCAGATCTATCCTATCGATTTAATGCTCGATCGTTTGCGGTTGAATGGAGATTGGGCTGGGGGATTGGCGTTAGTTTGTGTTTGTTTGTTTGTCTGTGTTTGTGCGGTGGTTGCCGCTTTGGCAATTATTTCTCAGAGCTGGCGTCGGCTGGACTGGATCTATTTTTAGATTTAGCTTCAATTACATCGCCACTAGAAACGAGTTTAGCCGCCAGAGCGCACCAGAGGAAAATCCATTGAATCGACCGTTTGGCAATTGAAAATGTTTTGAAAATGCTATTTATGCACAGGTCGCGGCTCTAAAGACATCAGTTATATCTAGATTTCTTAAGTGGCCATCCAGAGTCCGAGTCACGAACCGAGATGTGTCTGAAGAGATACACTTACGGTTCGCTATTCTCTCTCCTTACCCTGCATATCGTTTTCGGTCTGACCTTTGCGTTTCTCCAGAGCGCCGTGAAAGTGTTCCAACGTCCCGGCCCGGCCCGGCCCGACCCGGCTGGTATTTGGCATTTCCTTACAATGTGCCTAAGTACGAGTATTCTCTTTTATCATTTGCGTGTCCGCTGCCCATTTAGATCTGAAAGCGGCAATTAGCTCTGTCCGCCCCGGTCTCAGTCCCGCCTCTTGTCTTTCTTCGTTTGCGTTTCTCGTGCAGCTTAATCTCGTTCGTTCAAAGTCAATCTTCTGGGCTGCATTTCATAAGGTTGCATAAGCTGTATGCACAACAGCTTGTCCCAGGTACAGGTACAGCTACTTGATTGCCAATCGCATCGAACAGCTACCAGCTCTCAGTCCCGTTCTCAGGGCAAGTGTTCTATTCAGGGAGATACCATACCGACATCATTGAATCATACTTGTTCCATATTACAAGTTTGTTGACACCCCGCCATCGTATACGTAATATTTGTATTCCAAAAACGAAACCTGAATGTGCAATACATAAAAAAAGTAGTATATATTATATAAAGTGGCAGGGGAGGAGTGAAATGTGGGGTGATGGATGACACACGAGCCGCGGGGCAGAGTGCGAGCGCAAGCTCACAATGATCGTAAATCTAATTGTGAACAAGCCTACATTGTTCGTGTATGGTACTCTGTAGGCATAGCTACTACTACAATTTATGTACATATATATATTGAGTCTCGATCTGTCGCTGGCTCTGCGGGTGCTGCGGGCGGACAGTCGGATGGACGGAACGGAACGGAACGGACAGAACGGAAACGGGCAATAATTTGCGACGCAAACGTTTTACACACGCTTTTGCAGTGCATTTACGAGTACTTACGAGTAGTACCATGAAGATCATGGAGATCTCCAGCGGGAGCTCGAATTCCTGCTGCTTCTGCACTTTTAGGAGTGTCGTGTGGGCGGACCTGCCGCCGCCCACATGGAGAGAGTTTCTTTTAGCTCGTGATGCTCGTGATGTTCGCGCTTCTTTTGCCTGAGCGCATGACTTACAGTGAAATTCTTCAATTTCAATTTCAGTTTCAATGAGTGCGCTCGTGTTTGTGTGTGTATGACACGGTAAGCCCAGCGTCAGTGGCCAGGGGCGTCGTCTGATCGCCGAGTGCAACGGCAGGGGGCTAAGCACTGCGATAACCCAAGCAACGACCATGACTGCAGCTCTCGCTTTTGGATGGGGAACATGGATATGGATGGGGCCTTATCACCCCCTGGCTACTTCCTTTGTTCGTCTAAAGACCCCATTAGAGGCGCTTGTCTCCGCCTGCGAGTCTCGGGGAACGAAGCGGCGAGTGGGGGCCGGATTTGGGGCCGCATTGTCTGAGAGACACACATACAAAAGCAAACACGAAACAAAACGATATAAACCGCTGGCACATGCGTGCTTTTCGAGCAAGAAACGTTCTATATACAGGCGAGGGGTGATTCGAGAGTTCTTCCTTAAGGAAACAATACAAATTTCAAGCGTAGGGTGACATCTGCACCTTAAATTTGGGATATTTTCTGATCGCAGACTGCAATTGATTGCTAGGCTGCTGGGCATATTGTTCAATCAACCCTCGTCCCCTCACATATATGTATGGATGGCTGTATGTGACGATGTATCTGTGTGATGTGCATGGGCTCTGTCCGTCCGGCGCTCTGCCAGAACGGTCCCAGCATTTTGACATTTGAGTTTTGCAGTTAGTCTGCTTTCGCTTCTCATGCGGCTTGGGGTTTTTCCCATTTCTTTGGCTGCGGTGGAAAATCCTTTAACGTTCGGTGCACTTTTTCGCGATCCGATCGTATACGAATCTGAATTCGTGTCGTGCCCATTGCCTTGTCTACAGATATCGAATGATATATAGATTTAGCGCATATTTGTTTTGTGCAGGGTGAATATTTTGGAAAATTACCCAGAATCGCGTATGCATAGGGATATATCCAAATATATGTATGTGAATAATCGGTGCGAACGTGAGAATTGTGCGGCCCCTGCGACGCCAACGCCGACGCCGACGCCGCTGCCACTGTCGCCGAGTGTCAATTATGTGGAAATATATTTACAAAGATATATGCAGACATATATATACATATATGTACGTACGTGTTTGTTAGTGTGTGTGGTGATTCCCTCCTGGCACTGAATGTCACTAAATGCGCCCGCCCGCCCCCACAACAGGCAGCTTCTTTATCGCGTGTGATAGAAAGAGAGAAAGAGTGCACGAGAGGAGGAGTGTGTAAGTGAGTGAGAGTGGTTGCGTCGCGCTCTGTGTCTCTGAGTGTGAGTGTGGCTGTGGTGCGTGTAGATCAGTCGCGTCCCCCTTCCCCACCCCCCAACAATCATTCAACAAACAATTTTCATTCATTGCTCCCCCGCTCGGTCCAAGCGGCGATTCTGCTTTGCCTCTTCTCTGATCTGCTCTGATCTTCTCTGCTCTGCTCTGCTCTGTCCCCAAAGCCACGCACAAACCGACATCAGATAAGAGGAGAGAGAGAGAGAGGAAGAGAGCAAAAGAGAGCCACGCGGCGTGTGAACAAAAAGTGCTCTCGTCTCCGGCGACCATAGAACAGTGGGTTGCATAGATAGTGCCCGGGCCATGCCCCCCTATGACGCCTCTTAGGCGTTATCAGCGCACACATAAAGACCTGACCAAAATCCACACAAAATGGCGATGAACCCGAGTGCCAGAGAAACACCGCAGGCCTGAAACACTGAAACTGCCGTCGGTTCGGCTCCAAATCCACACATCCATCGACCACAAACCATCCGCCCCGGGAGGAGCGATAAGCAATCGAAAAGTTTGGAGCCCATAGCTCGCATCGAACCCGAAACAAGCGCCTAAGGTAAGCCTAAGGTAAACGCCAAGACGGAAGCATTTAAAAGCCTTAGCCTTTTAGACTCCATACCATTGGCCTCAAAAGTTCTATCCCTTAATCATCAAAGCGATCAGCTTTTGCTTAACCATTTACGAGTAACTCGGTAGGGAAATTATATCAGAATCAACGTGCTAGAGCTTTATGTGGCATGAGAACAATATACCTGTAAAGTGTATATATACTCCTCTTAAGCTTCGGCTTCCCCGATTCCAGCCTTTCTTCCATGTTTGCGTATATTTTTAGCGGTCTCACACCCTTTTTACAAGTTCAGTCTGTCTTACGCTCGGACCCTGCTCCCCGGACACCGGGGTTGGCCTGGCCTGGCCTGGCCCACTTTGAGGTTAATAACATCTCGGGTCTGGGTCTGAGGCCATGTACGATTAATTCGTAAATAGTCGCAGCCGGTGGCCCTGTCCCAGTCCCTGGCCCTGGCCCTGCATTATACGCGGTAGTACGTACCTCGACTCAAATGACAAACACAAATTTGTGTGAAAAGAAATTGTTACAAGGTCAATAGTTTGAGCGAACGAAGCGAACGTTGGGAGGAATATTTACGTGTCCATTTACAAGCGTTCCCCGCTTTCCCGACCCAGCACCTAGTTCCCCTAGACATTACATTTTTGTTCTCTTTTTGATTGTAAAAATTCAGACGTGTTTATTTTTATTAGCGCATATTTGGTTGTAGTTGAAGTTGCCGACACGTCTCTGTGTGTGTGTTTGTGTGGGTGTGCGAGTCAAGATTCTCTGGCGGTGATTTCCGGTTCCGTTATTTAAATCTGTAATGGGTGTTCCACCAACAACAACACCACCACCACCACCACCACCACCACCAACACCACCACCATTCATTCAATTTACACTCATTGATCAGATCAGGTTCGTGGTGCGTGGGAAAGCATTGCTCTACCATTGATCGTTCTCTTAAAGCAGAGCAGGTCGTAGTATAAGAGATGGGAAGCGAAGCGAAGCCCCCATTTCCTGTGGGAAATGTGTACTCTTATATGCATTTCTTTCGTAGCATCGTAGCATGACCTATCCCTCTAAAAACTTCCTGGAAAACGCATAAATACAGTCATTATATTTCTCAATCAAATTTCTTGTTGCATACCATTCGGAGCGTGGAATAGTTTGGATAGGAACTTTCCTAACCGGTTACGGTAGATATGAATATATCTATCTGCCTTTCCACTCTACTACCATACAGCTTACACTCACAAAGAGTATTAAATAGATCGTTGCATGTCTGCGACCTGTCGAGCAACTTGTATAACAGCATTACCATATCTGGAATTACCATCATAATAAGTAATTCATTCATTTGAAAGGGCATACAAATATATGTAGGGAGAAAAACATCCCAGCCTGAGGAATCCCTTCAGACGAGTGCATACTACCTATGTATATTTGATCCATTCATCGGTTGCCTTTACTATATATATATGTACTTTCCTGGAATGACTCATCGTCGTTCAGAATAAGTACAAGTCCCCGCCCCCCATTGCTGGCTCTGAATTATGCAAATTACGCGACTAACCACTAACGACTAACGATTGACAACACAGGAGCGATAACTCAATATGGCAGTGACCAAATTGGGGCATTAATTGGATTCGGTTCTGTTTAATAATATTATTAGCGTCGCTTGAGGGGAATGTCCAGGGAATGGCGGCGGCCCTCGGGGCTGCGCAAATCAGATTAATCGAGAATCCAATGCAATCGTAATTGGATGACGAGTGACGATCTACTCTCGATCTACAGTACGGGGACATGTTAATGTGTCAATTGAGATCGAGACACGTGAAATACGATTTTCTAATTGGGATGGAATCTTTTCTCTAGTTCGAAAAGGGTGTAAAGTGCAGGTACAGTTCCGGGTGGCACGGGAAGTCACGGGTCGAGTCACTGTTCGCCTGAGTTTTGGGCCAATTTTCCCACATGCCGCCAGTGAGACAATGGACTGCGATTGCTCTGCAATTACAGGTTGGAGATAATTGCGTTGATTAGCAATCGAATAAATAAATGATTAATAATGCAGAGGGGAAATCCCTTTCCCACAAACCCTCACCAGCAGGCGGAGAACAGTTACAAGTGAAAGAGAGCGCGCAGCAGCAGGCAAACGGATCACTTACACACACACACACACACGCGCGTGCACAGATGCTTGGGTCAGATACTTGTATCTGTGAGTCACTGAGAGCGCGGTATCTGTGTGTGTATCGACGCTGCCTCGCTCTGGTGGTGCTGCTGTTGCGGCTGTGGCTGCTGCTGCTGCTGCTGCGGCTGCTCTTTCTGCTTCTGGCTCGCTTATAATACAATGTTACCGCCGAACGCCTCGTAGTCCTTAAAGACGCAGCAACAAGTAAACATCGAATCGAGAGCCGCCGAACAGCTTGAACATTCAGATACAGATACAGTTTCCGAATACAATTCCGATTCAGTTTCCGATTCCGATTCTCGCTGTAGTGGCAAAGTGCGGCGGCAATAAATAAGAATCAAGTGCCCATTGAGATACTTCTCTGCAGAGAAACAGAGAGAGATAGTGTAAGTGACAAAGTGGGGGAAAAGAGAGTGCAATCATCGTCAAGTTATACACACGTTCGTGCAACCTGTAGAACGCGTGCCGTGTTGGAGTACCATGCGGTGCCGGTCACCAAAAAATTGATTCTAAAAAACCACAAACAAACCACAGCCCCGAAATTACGAAAATGTAATAAAAGTTTTAATATTTAAACTGAAACTGAAACTCGATTTTGGAGCAGCTTTCAAGATTGCCAGCAATTAAAAAAAAAATACGACTAAATGTACAAAATAAAAAAGATCGAATTTAAACAAGTGTGTGGTGTGTGAGTGGAAAATAACCGCGCTAATTCGCGTTAAATGATGGAAAATTACTAAAATCGCTATGAACTTTATGCATTTATACCGATTAGCCAAGAGAGTGACCCATCGCTTAGGCCATCGAAAGACCCCATATCCCACGGGCCATACCAAGTACCAATTGCTTATCGGATCCTCTTTAATCTGTAATCTTGTGTGCTCAGGTCCATACTCAAACCGGCCGTTCGTCTGTCCGAGCGTCCGACTGTTGACCGAATTGCCATAAGGCTAAAAACGGGAACGGAACGGAGCTACCTGCTGCTGCTTCATCGTCATCTTTGCCGCCCTGGTCTTTCTCTCGCATATAGCCTCGCATATCAATGCTGGCCCTTGCTGCTCTGCTGCTGTTGTTGTTTTTGTTTGTTTCGCATTGATGTTGCCACCTTGCAACAGCAGCAGCAACACAAAGCCCACACAGACACACTTAACAGTCTTGTGTGTGAGTATCTGGAGTCTCGGACCTTTTTGTTTCATTCTGTTTGGTGTGTGGCGTTGTCAAGGGTGCGGCAGAACAACTTTCGTTGATATTCGATCGATATTGATCCGCAGATGATGTCATAAGTGATGCCACAGCACCGAAACAGGGACAAGGGTCCGCTGAGAGGCCGTGGCTGTTGCTTTTGCCGTTTTTTTTTCTTTTGATCTTTTTTTTTTTTTTGTTTTGACGGAATTTTTTGGAATGTCTTGGACATTTCCTCGAAATCATCAAAATCGCCGGCGCGGCGTCTCTATTGCTGCGCCTCCTCCTCCTCCTCCCCTCACAATTGTGCGTATGCAACAGGAAATATATGTACATACATACATATAGTGTATGTTATGTCTATGTATTGCAGCACATAAATATCGATATATATATATGTACATATGTATATTCGATATGTGCATTTGTATGCTGGTATTTATTTATTTTTTGCGTGCAAACACTTCCGACATTTTAAATGCAGCAAACGAAGCGATCGGACCGGCTAAATAAATCAACATCAACAGCGGCAACAGCAACAGCAGCGGCAGCGGCAGCGGCAGCGGCAACGGCAACAACTACACTGCAGCATTGGCCACACAGCCGAAGTGGCAGTGTGTTGCGAGCCATATCAGCCGCCTCTCTGTCCTCTCCCTCCCCTCCCATTTGGCCATTCAATGCATATTAAATGATTTTAATCAACAAAAGTCGGCAACAGCAGCAGCAACAGCCACAGCAACATTAATAACAATAAATGACAATCAGCGATCGGGCGGCAGTATAACAAATGCCATTTAGCACATGAGCATCTGAGGTGCACATTTATTTATAATGCAAATGATCTTGAATTGGATCCGATCCCCTGTCGAACAGCGACTTTAATCGAATTAGTACATGAAAATCCAAAAAAATCGGAATGGAACTAATTTCTGGATATTCTGTAATATTTTAGATAAACCCCAAAACATCTGCGGCAAAATCAACTTACTATAAATACAAATATAAAGAAAACTTAGTCCAAACAAAACTGTGTTACACACACACTGTACAAAGTACTTAAACAGCATACAAACGCAAGTACTTAGCCAAACATTACACTCCAGCATTATACAATAATTGGAAAACCAAACAAACCAAACAAAAAGCAAACTCCGTGCTCTCAAAGAGATCTGAGACCCCAACCAACGAACAAACACGAACTCAAACTCAAACTCAAACAATCATCGCAGACAGAGATTGTACTACGCAATGAAGAAGCTGTCACTAAATGTGAGTATCAATCGGGTTGACATATACATACGTATACATACGTGTATGTGTGTCCACACAGATGGGGGTAATGAAATGCACTTTTCAAGTTCAGAAAAACGGAATACTGCAATTCTGGGAACGGGGAACGGGGAATCGTGGGCAAGCGAGGGGACCGCGTGTCATGTTAATGAACTTGAAAAAAAAGACAACCGTTCGGGAGGCAGGAGGCAGATCATAAGAGCAAGAGCCAGATCGTGATGATCGCAATGACGAAGTTTCCTCTCCTTCGATGACTGTTGAAGTTATTCTGGAACCGTTGTGAAACCGAAAGCAATTGAAAAAGTTGAGCTGAAAGAGCGGCACAGTCCATCAATTGGCAGGAAAATTGAATGGAGCCATCGCACCAGATCACGCCATTGATTGCAGATTGGAGATTGGAGTCTGACTAATCAATGATTCGATGCCACAGCTGAAAGATGATCATAGTCCAGGCGATGCCTTTGCGATGGGTTGGAATGACGACCCATAAGTGGAGCATAGAACGAGTTAAGCGAAGACTCTTAAGCGAAGGATCTTGATTGGATCTTTGGCCAATGGGTCAATGGATTGACCTTCGCCTTTGCGGATGGCCAGAGGTCTGTGTGCGGCTGAAGTGGCTCTAATTGAATTCGGCGATAAATCACTGCCACGCGCCACCTCTGCCGCATCAAGCAGATCGCACGTCCAGATCCTCCTCCCTCCGCATCGGGCAGGCTGAGAGTGCCCGGCTAATTGAAAAGCAATTGTGGCCCGCACTCAGCTATGCTCGTATTTATGTGTGTGTGTCTTTGAGTGCGCGTGTGTGGGTGGCTGAGTGGATGCGCACTCTACGGATACCCAGCCGACTTTGATGTTGGCAATTCAAGAGGCTACTGCTGCTGCTGCTTCTGCTGTGGCAGTCATTGCCCATATATCATACAATATGCACATGTTTTTCGCCATGCATATAAATATATATATACATATGTATATTTTAAGAGGCTTACATATGTTTCGTATCTGCCAACTGTTCCCCGACTGTCATTTGGCTTATTTCCTGCAGTTCAATGCCCCAAAACTCAGTTTATGGTTTCGTTTGTACGAGTATGTTTATTTGTTTCTTTTTAATTTTGTACATGTTTGCCTTTGGCTGTGTCTTTGGGACCTTAACCTGTGATACCTTTAAAGAACATAGCAATAGATCAGTATTGAAGGAAAAGAAAAGTCAGTGCCATCCTATCGGCATTGCACACAACTTAATGACTCAATAACAAATATTGAACGAAAGGGGTTATGAGGCCAAATGTTGGCCAAATGCTCGCTATCATGGCCAGCAGCAGGCAATTCGAATCGAAATTGGCTGATGCAACCATCGGCCACCGATAATCAGTTTACGGCCTGTCTGCAAAATAAAATTAATTTTCGCCTTTTATGGTCTGTGCCCCGCCGCCTGGGCCCTCTCCCAACTCGGTATTAAATGCGTTATATATAATTATTTTATGCTGAACAAATCAATTATTGTTGGCAATAAAGATCGTTAAATATTTAATGGGTTCTTATGTCAGCGGGCATATAAACTCGCATAAAACGCCATAATAAGCCATGAAAATGAACAAATAATTGACAAAATGCCATTAAAACTTCACAATAAACAATAACCACACATACGAGTATTAACGACAGCCGCGAAACGGGGGCCCGTCAAAGATAAACAGTGCGGTGTGGGGTCTCCGTCTCCTCCGCGCGACAGGTTACCAAATAAGTATATATCCGATACCAATCCGAATCCCGATCTCGATCCCGATACCGCGATCGAGCCGGGAGAGCTGGAGCCGGGACATGTGTGTTTTGGGGCAACGGCAACATTTACAAATGTTAATGATTGATTTTGTGTCATGTAATCGACATAATAGGCTAAGCAGCAGGTGGCAGGTGCCAGAGCCAGAGCCAGAGGCAGGGGAATGCCTGGGGGTAAGGTGAACACAAACTAGTTTTCAGGCATTTATCCAATTTAATTGACGTCAAACAACCACTCGAAGCATCGTCACACACAATTTCTTCCGTCCTTGGCCGTACGGGGCAACAATGTTGCTGTTGCCATTGCTGTTGCTGTTAAAGCCGAGTTGTAAGTGACCTTATTGGAACTAAAAGAATTGGCCAATACTTACTCGCACACACATACTCGTACGAGTAGTCGCATAGCTCAAACGGAATGCGAAAAAGCCCCAAAATCGAAAGATTCTCATGACTCTGTGGCATTTCTCGCATTCCTGGAATCCACGAGTCGTGTGCACAGAAATTGTGTTTCTATACTCTTGCAATGGGGTATTACAGTATCGGTCAGAAAATAGTAGCACAAAAAGGAAGGCATTTTTCGACCTCCCCCCACAATAGAACTTTCTTTCAGGTGTCGGAAATAAATGGGTTTCGATTCTTAAGATATTAAAAGCTTATATTTCGTGATTTGCCATTGGATTTCTATATTCTTGGAGCCAAGGGAATCTCATGCTTCGGCTTTGCAGAGCCTCTTCTCCTTCAGCAGGGCTTGTGCGGCCACATTCTACATTAATTTATTGGTCATTCCGCATGTCTTCGCTTGGGGCTTCGTTGCAATTGATTCCTTTCTTCGAATCGGATTGGATCGGATCGGAGTGGCTCGCACTTTGCCTTTTTTTGAAAGTGACTCATTTCCGCTGACGCTTGACAAATGTGGAATGGAATGAACATGATGTACATATTGTATGTATGTATATTCTCGCACTCGCACTCACACTCGCACTCGCACTCGCACTCATACCAATACTTGTATTTGCCAAACATTTTAGCCAAATCGTTAAAATATAGGTCGCCGCTTTTCCATTTTTGTGCTTTGGGCTTTTTTGTTTTCTTTTGACGTCAGGAAAATTAGCATGTGCAAAAATGCTGATGATTCCATATCTAAGATACATCTTTGATCACTTATATCCTTATGCTTTTAATATCCTCTCGGAAAGCTTCTCATTTCCTTTTACTGTACGCTGATGCTCCACGATAATCAGCTTAAACACTGAAAATTACCGAGTGCATGTATGATTGTGAGTGAGTGCGGATTCCGTGAATTTGAAATCGAAATTCAGCCAAAAATAAACCACACCTTGCGGTCGGCCATCATCGGGAGATTGGCGGATCGGGAGATTGGGAGACCGGGGATTGGGGAATGGGGGATCAGTGATCATCCCCCATTCCCCGCGGACAGATGAGGCAGGCAGGCAGGCAGGCATCCAGCTGCGTCGCGTAATGGCCCTATCGAGAGCTTCAGCGCACACGCTGGGTTACGTTTCATTAATTGCCCGCCAGTCGATTCGCGGATCCATAATATTCAAATCCGAATGCAATACCCCGTAAAGAAGGCAAAAACTTAATTATGTGATTTATAAGATTTTCGATTTTATTTAAAACAAAGCGTCCAACCACAGCAACACAAACAACAACAATCGTATTGAAAATTGGCACAAAATCAGCAAAAATGCGATCAACATTTTTGTATTTGTTGTTGTTGTTGCTGTTGAATATTTTTCAAGTAATTTCCTCAATGGACTTGTTTATTTACTCGTACTTATACTCATACAATCGCACGAAATTCAGGCAGCACAGCACACAAATGCACTCTTGTATATCTTATGAGAGTGTGTGTAAGGAGAGTGAAACGTGTGACATGCTTCTGTGCGCCCGTGCCTCAAATGTCTGAATCTGCCGCTGCCCCTGCCCCTGCCACCGCCTCGGACTCATTGGAATCTACGCTCCGAAAGCCAGAGAGCCAGAGTTGGGGCTGTAGCTGATGTACATGTGTATGATAATATTCGAGTGCATTTGGAAAACAAACTGAAACCCGTTCGCCATGCTAAATTGTTTTGCTTTCAATTAAACTAATAAAATGCCAATTGCCATTCGCTGTATGTATGTATGTCGGTCTGTCTGTCAGAATGTTTGTGCCAAATGGTCGCCCAACTGGCTGGCACGACGGCGGCGACCACAACAGACCACAGCACAGCAGAGCACAGTAGACCGACCAACGTCAGCAATGTGGCAGTGATGGAGGCAGCCAAGCGAATGCATTTCTTGATCGAATGTTTTTGCCATTACGTTAGCAAAACCGAGAGCTAGAAGAGCTAAACTAAGGCATAGGTCGATGGATGGAGAGTTGAAAGAGGAATTAGATTCAACAAGAACTGAGACAACGCGGCGTATGAGTGATGAAGGATGCAATGATGCCTACATCACTCGCTCTTGGAGCGGATATCCTAATATATACTAATCTTGGTATTGATTGATTTTGTTCTATCATCAGTTTTATAGTATAATCATTGCTTAATGATCATTTTTTAGAGTAACTTATTAAACAAAAATTAATACAATGCACTCCCAAATGTATGCAATGGATTTTTGGGGATAGACAGCCTCGTTATCATCAACTGATTATGCAACAGCAATTATAAAACAATTAAGAGTGGGAGGGAAGAGATAACCAAATGATAACCAAACAGATCATCATATAATAGTCATAAAAATCAAGATACGCCTTTTCTACTTCTACTAATTCTACGCAGAAATACTATAACTATACATAGATCTCTCTATTTAAACTCCGACTAGAGTGGAATCTATTGCTCTGACACTCTGATGCACTCAGAAATTTCCATTTCCATTTGCCTCGACTAGTGGAAAATTTAGTTGTTGCTCTCTGATTAATTCACTTTTTGACGTGATCTGGCAGACATAGACAAAGATGGGGAGAGAGAGAGAGAGAGAGACAGAGGCAGAGTCACAGCAAGAGAGGTTGGCTGTGGTGGAAAAACTAGTTTGGCTATGGATCGTCAGCGTCATCGCTCCATATGTCATTGGGTATTCCGCCAGCGTTCTGCCACACACTCCCCAGGACAAGTGGACGCAGTGCAGTGGTGGTTTAACGGCTTTTGCGGCACAAACTGGAAGCCACCGTCGCCGCCACTCTGATCGGCTGATGAGCAAGCACCGGTTAGGCATTCGCATCACGTATACGCCTGGGTGTTCCACTGCCAAACGAGTCGCGTCTCGCTCTCCCCCGATCCCACACAGACACAGACACGCATTGGCATGTGCACTGCCAGACTCACTGTCGTCGCTGGCTCTCTTTGTGTCTGTGTGCCTCAGGCAGTGGCAGTATGCGGCGGTGGTGTGTGTGTGCGCCCGCCCGTCTGATAAGAGCATGAAGCAGCAGCAGCAGCAGCAGCAGCAGCTGCGATGGCAACTGTATGGCGACTGTGTGGCACAGCACCTCGACAACCTCAACAACCTCAACAACCGATGGCGATCTTCAGTGTTATTTTTGTTGGCAACACGAGTTGATTGCTCGCGCATGTCTCACTTTTTCTGACGCTTTTGGCTCTCGTTTCTCGCTCTTTGGTGTCGTGTCTCGTGTTTTGACTGACTTTTGTCACTTTGTTGTCGCTCTTCAAACATCTTTTGGGGACTCGAGTCTCGTGTTTGCCCAAGACTTAGCCCACCCGCCCGGACCAACTGAGAAGTGAACAACCGAGCGTGAACCAGCCGAGGGGCCAATTTCCTTCTGGCAGATGCCAATCTATTACGAAACCCTTCGCCATTAATCTCAATAATATCAATTGGATATACACACCCATACACACTCACACAGAGCCACACTTAAGTGCACTATCAATTGACTGGGAGCCATGCATCGCTCTGATATCTCCAGTAGTCGCGCTGGAAGCCATAGAAAGGCTCTGGATCAGCGCACTCGACAGCAGCAGCACCGCACTGCAACAGCACCAGCAGCATCAGTCAATGTGAGCGAAACAAAATGCATAGTCTAATGGGGGCTTAGGTTTAGGTTCAGGCTAAAAATCGTTAAGAATAGAAGTCTGCAGACCCCCACAAAAGATCTAGTGATCACATGCAGAATCTATAAAAGACCTCAACTTCCAGGTGCTTTTAGATCCCCCAGATAAGTTTGAATCAGTGCCTTTTCATGGAATCCCAGACTTAACGTTGTACAAGTATTATCTCTGCAGTATCTAAGCAAACTGATAGCCATGTTCCATGTGATCTCCAGCTAATATATTTCTTTGAAATTCGTAATGTGTGAATTAAGATTTGCAGGAGAAAGAAAGAGTTTACTAATAGACGTAGAGGTTTCACGATTTTAGAAACGTTTTCTTCAGTGGATACTGGCTTCAACCGGCCAGAGTAGCTCTCATACAATATTACGCGTTTCTTTTCGCTGTTTTCCTGTTTTGCATTTTTCTGCCACACAGCACAGGCGATACCCAGAGATTTTTCATGAATAAATGAATATTAATTGAATATACTCGAGCATACCGCGAGTCTCGCCCCCCATGCAAATTGCTTCTTGGGGAGTGCAGGAGACTCTCCTGCATGTCCATCAAATTAACAGCAGCGTTTAGTGATCCACGCAGGCGCAACGGCCGCAACAGCAGCAACAGCAGCAGCAGCAGCACTTGCCACTTGCTGGTGTGGTGTGCCACTTTGGTGGATTGGTGGTACCAAGCAGTCTCGCCATCGAATGTTTGCTGCCGTTGTTTTTGCGTTCCTAAGCACATTTTAGTTTCGCTGTAAAAAAGTGTCTTCATATGGCCATTGGCAAACTGTTGGCCCGCACGGGGGAGCACCGAGCGAGGGGCACAGCACTGAAGAGCAGCCACTGGGGGGGGGGCTGGGGGGCTCTGGGGCTCTGGTTGGGGCTGGTAGTTTGCGTTTCGGCTTTCGGCGGCCTGCCATGCTTGCGTAGCCAAGCGTTACACAGACAGACAGAGAGACAGGCTATATCGCAATATGTACATATATACGAGTAAGTATGTACCCACTCTCCTGAGCAGTACATATGTACTTATGGTGTGCATGTACAATGCACGCGTTTGTTTGGCCACAGTTTTGCAGGAATAGCATTGTCGCTGTCACTGTCGCTGTATATCTATCTGTATAAGCCGTATAAGCCATGGTATACACACATGAGTATATCTTCCGATAACACTTCTCGCATTCCAAGACAATTCTAAGGGGGTAAGCTGATAAGAAGTCCCCAAGCGACAGCCAGCTGGACTTGAATCTATTCTTTTAATAGAGCAAAATAATAAGGAATATGAATCGACTATAAGATGACCCCTAATGAGGGTTTATTCATACACAGTTCTAATATTAAACGAGTGCTAGAGTGGAGTTAATTCCGTGTTGCAGGGCGTAAAGAAAACAGTGTTGGTATTTCCAGTTGATCTCTTGGCTCTTTCTGGCTGTCTATTACAACGGATAACGATTCTTCATCTTCATCGAAACTTCAGTGCTGTTGGGCATTGTTAAAAAACGGTGTTTAGTACTGCTGGGAACATCCCCAGAGACCGCCTGAGACATATACCCTTCGCGGTGTGTGGTAGCCGGGTACTACAATAATTATAAACTATTGCGCAAAAAAGAATTCACAGTCCGTTTGTCTGTTATAATTGCCATTATTATTTTTGGCTCATGACTTCATTCAATGTCGCCTGGCCGGGGCAGAAACAAAAACATCGGATCGGCCACACCAGCACCAGCACCAGAACAGACCCAGGCAGCACAGCAATCAAATCAAAGTTGAATAGTGAACAATCAGACAACAATCAACAACATGGCAATTGAGAGCCAGAGGCGTGCGTGCGACTCGCTCCAATGATTCAGTTATATGTATACACATACATATACATACATACTTATAGTATATTCACGTACAGATTGAGTGTGGCATTTGAATAATGGGAAGAGTTGTATGTAAGGCACGGCACACTCTCGACTTGAATTGATACAAAGCGTCGGCCGACAAATAAAATCAATTGGCAGCTAATCAAAAGCCAAATGCAAACAAATTGCCAGCACATGCTG
This sequence comes from Drosophila pseudoobscura, assembly GCF_009870125.1. Lineage (NCBI taxonomy): Eukaryota > Metazoa > Arthropoda > Insecta > Diptera > Drosophilidae > Drosophila > Drosophila pseudoobscura. The sequence continues at coordinate 20,958,105 of NC_046680.1, read as the reverse complement.
CCAGCCATCCAGTGACGCTGACACAGACGTTGACGTTGACAGCGACAGCATCAGCATCAGCAACAGCAACAGCAACAGCGACAGCGAAATCGACGATAACGATGATGATGATCGAAGACATGATCGAAGATCGATTAAGGCAATCGCGTTCGTTGGCTCCTTTTTGTGGTTTCTGTGGTCAACGATGAAGTCATTTATTTCATTCATTCATTCAACAGTGCCATTTAACAGCTCTCCTTCAACTTTCCCTTGCCCTACCCTTGATGGTCCCCCTGCTCCACCAACCGCCCTCCTGTTACATTATCTCTGACGCTGGTCGCATATCGATTATACAATTTATGCGGCCGGCAAAAGAGCGTTAAAAATAAATGCATGCACCGAAACCCAAACATGCCGCAGATGCCAATGATGCCATAAATCGTGCAACTTGAAGCCAATTAGCACTGTCCAAGTCGAACTGGAAATCGAACCCGATACGGTACGATACGCTCTGAACCCATGCCCATGCCACCGCGGAACAAACCACACAGTATGTACTGTGGAAATCCGACTACTGAAGAGCTTCCTCATGCCACAGCCCAGCTGTTGCACTTTACACGATGCGACACCAGCTCGCGCACACACTGCTCTGACGTACCGTGCTCGTGCTCCCGCAAATACAAAAAAACGCGACACTTGGCCACAACTTGCACTTTTCACTGCCTTACACGTGCGCTCTCCCACAGCTGCTAATTAAGTCTATTGATTGCTCAAGATGAAAGCTGGAAATAGGGGGTAGCAGTTAAAGGTTAATTATGATGCCGGATCGAATTCATCCTCAATGTTGATCGACAGCCTACTTTTAGGGGCTTGTAGGGGCTCCCAATTAATAGTCACTCGAAAATAGAGAAAAGACTCATTAAACGATCGAATCGTTGCTCGAGATACAAATATATACATGTTTATACGTATATATGTATGTATGTTATTGGCTAGGCCATTTGGCAAGCGACTGATGAACTTTCTTAGAATTCCCATTCGCATTCCTCAATGCCCATATACCATATACCCATATACCCATTCCTATAAATCAAAAGCGAACTGAAAATGCGCTCAACTTAATTGAAGACATCAACAAGGCAATAAAAAATCAATTTTACTTAAGAACAAAACAGATTCCCAGATTCGACAGCCGAAGCATCTCGCGACTTGATTTTTTAAAGCAAAATATATGTACATATGTATGTACATATATGCCATGTACACAAATGAGAATGAGCATGAGAAGTGCTCCTTTCATGTTGGCGCTGCTGCTGTTGCTGCTGCCAGAAATAGTCGTCGCAGCGTCGTGCTGTCTGGGTTTTCATTCAGCTTTTCCATCTTTCAATCGCCGGGTGCTGCGGAGCCTGCGTACACAAGAATTCCCCATATTTCATCACCAAACCAAACAAACAATTGGCTCAATGCGCAAATAAACAAATTTGTAATTTTAATCAAATTATTCAATAGTTTGGTATGCTCTCCTCCTTTTCCGACTTGTAATTGAGACTCTAGAGAACAAGAGTGACAGCAGAGAGAAGAGAGAGAGAGAGAAAGCCCGCAAATGAATAAAATATGCAAAGTAAACAAATTTTACGAGTATTTGGGGGCCTGTCTGTCCGTCATACGCATCTGTGTGTGGGGAATGTGAATGTAAATGTAAATGTAAATGTAAATGTAAATGAATGACCCTCTCTCCTTCGGGCAGCCGCCGAGCCACGAAACCACGAAACTTACATCATAAATAAAGCGAGCCGACAGATTGCAAATAATGCAATAAACATTGAAATTGTCTGGCTATTTATAGAGCTGTCCTACGATAAGATCGTCTGCAACTGCAATTGCACCTTTGCAGACAGAGCAGACAGAGCAGACAGAGAAGGGGTTTACGAGTATTTTTAGCCGCCAGTCGACTGTCAGGCGGTGTCTATTTATAGCGGCCAAGCGATGCCAATCGCTGCAGTTGCATGGGCTGGGGCCTGGCCCCGAGGCTGCCCTTGCCCCTGTCTTTTCTCTCTTTCTGTCCCTGTCCCTGTCCCTGTCTTCCAACACAAGTGGCGGCTCCGTTTCAAGGCTCGGCTTGGCCCATATCTGAATACCCAGATGGCCAAGAGGGCCTCGCGGCTAATTGAGGTCCCATTTTGCTGGTTGGTTTCTTGATCTACAAGTCAATATAAGTGGGAATCTATTTATAGTACATTTCCGGTTGGTTCTCGCCTGTTTGCTTATCCACCTCTCGTTTCTGGTTGGCATTTGCAGATGTGTTCCCGCAACATAAAGATCTCGGTGGTGCTGTTTCTCGTCTTGATACCAATCTTCACAGCCTTGCCACACAACCACAATCTGTCGAAGCGCAGCAACTTCTTCGATCTGGAGTGCAAGGGGATCTTCAACAAGACCATGTTCTTTCGACTGGATCGCATCTGCGAGGACTGCTATCAGCTGTTCCGCGAGACGAGTATACATCGGTTATGCAAGTAAGTTAACGATCCCAAAATACCACCCATGTACCCATCGTATTATTAACACAACCCTGAAGCAGAGATCTCCCCAAAATAGCGGTCCGATCGATTTCGAATCCGATTTGCCCGAAACTGAAAGCATTTCAAGGCGAACGAAATGGAAAATACATTTTCTTGGAGTCGGATTTCAAAACTGGGGCAGAGACACCCTGACACAGATCAGATGGGAATCAGGGCAAAGAATGGTCCTTGGCTTAAAGCCTTGATGCTGATGCTGATTGATCTATTCTAAACATTTTTTTTTGGAGGCCTTTCCTTTCCGATTCTGTTCTTTGACTTTCTCGACTTTCTACATCTGTGGTTCTTGTCTATTCGATGCAGGGCCAATTGTTTCGCCCACGAAACCTTCGGGGACTGCCTCAAGGTTCTGCTGATCGACGATGAAGAGATATCGCAGCTGCAGCACTCTATGAAAGTTATCAACGGATCGCCCTATCCCTTTCACAAGCCTATATTCAAATAGATTACTTATGTTTCTCCTTCCTTTCTGTTTCTATTTCTGTTTCCGTTTCCGTTTCTACTTATATTTCTATTTCCGTTTCTGCATCCGGTTCCGGTTTCGTTTTCCTGCTTTTATTTGACTTGAGTTTGCTTCAATTACCATTATGTTTCATTATGATTTTCGTGTTTAATTTTAGGAAAGACTGCTTTGATTCAAAATGGTTTGGCGAGTGCCTGAAAGTGCTGCTCATACCAGAAGAAGAGGTATCGAACTTGCAGCACTTTCTGAGGGTAGTGAATGGTTCGCCCATATCCTTCAACATGACGCCGGGCCAAACATAACTCTAAGATCCTGAACACCCCCACAGAGATCAAGAGCCCGAACAAAAACAAACAAATTTAATAATTTAAAACGCCCAAATTTAATTCGTACTTATTTATTACTGTAGTCCTTACAGTTTATACTATATGTGTTTTTTTAAAAACGAATTACTTTTATTAATTTATTGAGAACGTTATGCGTTTGTTGTAAGTACCATAAATCGTAGGGAAACCACCGCATGGAGATGGAGAGATGTAGAGATGTAGAGAAAGTAACGATAGAGAAAGAGAGAAGGAGTGGGTGGGTGGGTGGAAGAGACTCTACCGCCTGGAATCGAAGTATTTATCTATAAGTATTCCTAGCTTGTTTTATTATTATTATTATAATTAATATTATTGCGTTATGCGTTCTGTATATACAATAAACAAAAGAAATCCATTGTTTTACATCCATGTAGAGTAGAATTATTATTTGTATTTTTGTATTTTACTGTAAAATCAGCATTTAATTTTACATCTTACACACGATAATCCGCGGAAACAAACCCCCCTCCCCCTGAGAGTAAAAGAGAAGGCGCACACCTAACACACCAGACCGAAAGTATTTTGCAAATGTATTACAATTAATTTTGTAACGATTAAGCCCCTAATTAGAATAAATCAGAGAAGCGAGTGGAAATATACATATACATATGTATCTATATATGGGAATCTATATCCGCATATACCCAACACTTATCCGCACCCATACTAAACTACTAAACGCTTAGTCTTAACGCTAAAACGCAATTTGTGCAAAACACAAACAAAAAACCTTTGGTAAAAGCACACAAAAAAAATGAAGGAATACATTACAAATGTAGAAAAAAAAAACGGAACGAAACATGTGAATGTAAAATAAACGAAATCATCATTCGCTGGCTATTGAGAGAGGAGAGCATCAAAATTGTGATAAATGAGAATTAGAAATGCGAAGCAGACCAGCCAGAAATCCCAGAACCAAACAGAAATCACAACCAGAACCAGAAAGAGAGCGGAACTGAGAACGAGAGAGACCATAGTCGGAGACGGCGAACTACGCGCGCGTTTTACACGCGACTAAAAACGCTCGCTTACCGTTTTTGTTTTGGTACGTTTTCATTTTATTTTCAATTAACTTTTGTTAAATTTTTGTTTTTGAGCTGTCGCCGTTTTGCATTTTTTTACATTTTCATATGCATACATCGGTTTGACGAAAGTTGACAATTTTTGACTTTTGAATTTTGGCTCACATTTTTTTGAGCGTGTCCAAAAATTCCCTTAAAATACCATCCATATCCGATATCTAATATGTCCACTGCTCTTTCCCGAACAGGCAAGAATGCTTCGGATCGCCCTTCTTCAACGCCTGCATAGAGGCTCTTCAGCTGCACGAGGAAATGGACAAATATAACGAATGGCGCGATACCCTTGGCCGAAAGTAAACGGGCGCTGGCACTGGCTTTGGCACTGGCACAAGCAGCTACTTAATTCTATAACCTAATCATACTATGTACTACTACTATACATCTAGCCACGAAAGTGGCAGAACCAGAATACGATACGGCACGAAACAATGGCATCAAGGAAACAAACGATCAAACGACCCGAGAAGATGACGAGAAATGTCTAAAAACTTGAAATACCTATCGATTAAGCGAGAGGAACAAAACAAAACCAAACAGAAATGTTGCAAAAAATATTAACTAAATATAACTACGACTATGAATACATATATATTGTATGCATGTGGCGGAGAGTAGAAATTCGAATTCGTTTTGTTTTTCTTTTTTTGGTTCTGGCCGATCCAGCCATCGATTCATCGATCCGTACAACAGTCTCGTGGAGCATTGAGTTTAGTTATTAGAGTATTATGATAGTTTCTTTTAGTTCTTCCATAGAAAAACCAGCAAAGCAAACGAACAAGTGAACAAACGAACAAGAATCAAAATGTCTGATGTAAATAAATTATTTGTCTTCTTTTTAAATAATTATATGCGTATGCACTTATTTATAATGCTTATATATTTTGTACATTTCCTTCATTTGGTAAGCTTAAGTTATTAACCTGTTACGGCAATGAGTTTTACGTTCTACCACCACGCGATAAACCTATACAATAGTAGACACTTTGTAAGAGTACCAGCAATCCCCAGAGAATCCACGCAATAGAATCTTAAAATTCAAATCAAATCTACTACACGACATAATTCGATGCGATTAAGCCTACCATTGCATATGCATAACTATTAATTAATTTAAACTTGTTTGGATCTAGTCGTAAAATATAAATAAAGATTGTATATTTCAAGAGGAGTCGGAGGTGATTTTAATTGCGGTGCAAAACTTTATTATAAATTCAATATACTCTCCAAAATCAACATTTCAAGTGACAAAAAATCTCCATTAGTATATCATAAATGATGCTGCAGCACCATCCCATCACTTGAGGTGAATGAAATGCCATGTGTCGACTGCAAGAACAAGAGGAATATGAGTTTAACGATATTTATTTCATATTTAAAGGCATATATACAAGAGTTGAAAAGAATAAAGCAAAGCCCATTACATGTAGGTACATATTAGGATTATTTACAGTGGGAGAGTTGTAGTTTTTTGGAGTTTGTGATAGTTTAGTAGCAAATTAAAGCATGCGGGTTGGGTTGGACTTTCGTGACCAATTTGTGTGCATTTTGTGGCTTAGGCGAGGATTGTTCGAATCGGGATAATGCGGGGAGACGCTGACAGCGGTTATAATTTTGATTTAACATAGTAAACCTTACCTGTGTCGAGCACTTCCTCAACCTGGCCACCCTCTGGCGCCTCGGCAAACAATTTGTCAGCTTCGTCTTTTGGGATGACGAATTCGGAATTGTGATTGGTAATGTTGGTGCTGCAAACAAAAATAAAATCGGTCATTATCGGGAGATACCGTCATCGTGCACTCATAGATAGCACAAAACTCACCAAGAGATTGAGTGGTCGCCCACACTGCTCTGGTGGATCAGAGTCTGCCAGAACTTGTGGGTCTCGGCAATGATCGAAGTCGCGAAATCGGCATTCTTCGCATCTCCGTTGAAAGCAAACTGGTTCTCTGGCTTGCCATCGGGGATTTTGTAAATCTATCGGGTTGGGAGTACACCAGGTTAGTAAGAACAGGAAGATGTACCCGCTGATGGGTCCTACCTTGAACCACTCAACAGTGGCACGCAGCAAGCCTGGGAAGTACTGATCCACATCGGAAATATCGTTGACCTTCGAAGCCAGCGGATCGTTCACATCAATGGCGATGATTTTCCAGTCAGTTTCGCCCTCATCGATGAGAGCAATGGTGCCCAGGACCTTGACCTGCATGACATCGCCCCGCTTGGCCACGCGATAGCCAATTTCAATTACATCAATGGGATCGTTGTCACCCTTGCAGCCGGTCGAGGGCTCAATGTGGTCGGGGTTCTCCCAGGTCTGCGGCAGGGCACCGTAGTTCCAAATGTAGCCCTTGTGGGGGAAGCAGTTGGCCACAAAGCGCAGCTTGCCCTTCTTGATGTCCTGCTTAATGGGGTTCATTGGCGTCTTCAGGCTGATCTATATTGTTGGACACGCAATCGTTGAATTATGTCTAGCCAAGATTTGTCTTTGCTTACCTCCATCTTGGCGTTGGTCCAACGTGGAACCTCCACCACCATGTTGTAGATGGTCTTCTCCTCATTGGCGTACAATGGAATGTCGTGCATCGGTGAGATGACATTGCCGCATTTATTTTCTGTTAAAAGCAGAATAAATTATACCTATTAACAATGACCCACGGGACACGCAATCCTCCAAAGTTGATTGATAGTCCCTGTCTGAGGTGGCATCCAGACAAAGTTCACACCCATATCTTTGCGTAACAAATTTCATCATCCAATTTAATTTCCCCAAATTCTGATATGAGCGTATATCTATATGTATGCAAACTGATAAGTTTAAACAAAAACCGAATCTAGGTATTCCCCTTTTTCCGTGCAGCGGCGGCAGCGCTGCCAACAGCTCTTTACTGATAAAGCTATGCGTTAAATAACCAGAGTCCGGATTGACTTGTTACATAACGGCCTATATGTAGCTATGATTCTACATTATCCGTAGTTTATGAATGATCTTCTTTTCTCGCACAGATGTCCAGCGATGGCACCGTCTGGGAATCGCCGCCGGGTCACATTGACCGGCCATAGTTCACACACATAGAACACACTTTTCGTACTCACTGAAATAAAGGCTGTAGCTGGGCGAGTTCTTGGCTCCCTTCTCAGCGGTTTCGTACTTGGACATGTCGACTTTTAGCGTTGGCAGACTATTTAGTTGAATATTCCTTCGGGACACTGCACCAGTAGCTTTTGCTGACGTTTGGAGAATGTTGTGAAGGCGGCCGACCACTACACGTGAATTTCTTGTAAGTGCCAACATTTTTTACCATTGCAGCCCTGCACTTATCTTTAAAATATATACGAAAATATACCGTCTCATATAAAAAATATACCGTAAATATACTGACGAATTCAAGTTCTATTATACATATTCCTCGTTTTTTATATTCCGTGCAATATAACTAACTAAATAGAACATTTAGCCATTTAGCTAAAACGTATCGTTTATTCGACGCAACATCAAAATTGAGCAATATGGTTTCCAATCCTTGACGTAGAACAATCAACCAATTATAAGCCAAGGGGGTATTCCCATTTACAATAAAAAAAAATGAAAATTTAATAACTTTAGCGCAGTTCAGGTGAAAGATATAGTGTTTTTTTTTCTCAAGCTCAGAGAAAAGATGGCATGAATACAATCGTTAATATTTTCCGCCCTTTGAACATAGTTAATAGAGGGGGCTTAAGTGGGCTAAGTTCGGTTTTTCATCATACGAGGCGCTATATTGTTGTTGAGGAGCAAAAACAGCAATCGCCGTAGCAAGAAAACACGTCAAGTATTCAAAACAAACCGGCCAAGTAGAAAATTGAATCATTAATCGGATAAAACTATATGGGCAGGACTAAAAGATCTAGATAGCTAGTAATATTCCACGGAATATTAAAATTGAGGAATATAGAACTTGAATTCGTCAGTATATTTACGGTATATTTTTAAAATGAGACGGTATATTTTGATATATTTCTGAGTGTCGGTCGCATATTGTCGTCGTGTTTCCTCGTGTTGGGGAAAATATTAAATAAAAGTGTTTTTGTAGGTTTTCTTTGACGTAGTGTGCCTAAACTCAAGCTGTGGCGTGGTCCGCATCTGAAAAAACCTAAGTTCACATCCCATACGACACAGCTTTGCTTCTTTTCGGTTCGCAAATCGAAGACCTTGGCAACAAGTAAATTTCCCCTCTTTCCGACAAAATGCAAAACTTCAAGCAGAGAGGTACGAACAGGGGCAATCAGCGCCGACCAAGACCAAACCATGTTGGTGAAGCTGCTCCAGTTGTAAAGCCCGCAGAGGTTTTACCTCTGGACACAAGTAATGATGACAACGCCTGTGTGGTCTGTTTCAAGAACTTTGACATATACTCCATTGGTGATTGCGATCATCCTGTTTGCTATGAGTGCTCGACGCGAATGCGGGTGCTGTGCCAGCAAAACGAATGTCCGATTTGTCGGCATGTTCTGTCCAAGGTAATTCCGTCTTTCATTCACCATCTGCACCTGAAATAAACAATTTTTCCCTTAAAGGTTCTGTTTACACTGGAGAAGCTACCGTATCGGGAGCTGGAGGCAAATAGCCGCTCGGACTTCTACAGTAAAAAGTATCGCATTGGCTTCTGCACAGCCGAAATTCAGCAAAAGTTCTTTCAGCTGCTCGATCATCCTTGCCCAAAGTATGTACTTATTTTTGCTCAAGGTGATTACCCTCCTCTGACTCCTTTGCTGTTGCCCACGTAGGTGCGAGGCGCCTCCATATCGGACGTTTGCAGGACTTCGCAATCATGTGCGGAGCGAACACAACTTGCATTACTGCGATCTGTGTGTGGAAACTCTGAAGATATTCACCTTCGAGCGGCGATGCTACACCCAGAGCGAACTGAGCTTGCATAATAACAAGGGCGATCCAGACAATCGCTCCCACCGCGGGCATCCGCTGTGCGAGTACTGCAAGAAGCGATACGTGGACAGGGATGAGCTGTTCCGGCATTTGCGACGGGAGCACTACTTCTGTCACTTCTGCGACGCCGATGGCTGCAACGAGTTTTACAATGACTATAGCGATCTGGCTGACCATTTCCGGCAGGAGCACTTTCTCTGCGAGGAGGGGAAGTGCGCAACGGAGCAGTTCGTCGGAGCTTTTCGCAATGAGATTGAGTACAAGGCCCATGTGGCCAATATGCATGGCAAGTCGCTGAACAAGCAGCAAGCCAAGCAGACACGCACTCTACAGCTTGAGATTACACTTGGACCGCGCGGACGCAGCGGGCAGAATGAACAGGGCATAGCCAATATGAGATCGCGGTGAGTGGGGGCACAACCCGAAGGCTGTATATCTAAATGTTTTTGGTATTTTAGAAATGATGAAAACCACGACTATTTGGATGATTTTCCAACGTCGACATCACAGCGCGGGCATGCAGTCAGCATCGATGCTGGCAACGAGGAGCAGTTTCCAACGCTACGTGGCGCTGCCACAGGTCCCAGCGTATCGTTGGTAAGGCCCCCGCCGCCTTCGATGCGCAATCTCAGTGGCAGCTCTGGACTGGCACGGACAAAAGAGAACTTTCCAGCCCTTGGCGGGGGCATCAGTAGTGCTGTAGCAGCTAGTAGTAGCAGTCTAGCGGCCAGAGCTGCTCAGTCCCAACATCCGGTGGCAGCTGTCTTCAAGAAGTCGGCGAACGCTGTCTCTGGTGCCAATCGATCTGTTCCGGCCAATAACGGAATGCTTTTGCATGTATCAAATCGTCCATCGGCGACAAAGAAGCCAGCGACTGCGCAATTCGATTTCCCCGCTCTGCCTCCCGGCAAAGGAAAGAAGAACATGCGCAATTTGGAAGAGGATATGCTGCCTAGTACCTCTACCGTGCCCATGACGAACCTTTCGGCCAAGCATCGCACTCTGGTCGATGACTATGTGTCGGTGGCCAATCCGAACACATATCACAAGCTCCAAATGGTTCAAAAAGAGGAATCCGAAGCTAAGGCACGAGCGGAGGCAATGAAAAAGAACGCTCCAAAGCTAACATCAGCCGAGTTTCCCACCCTCGGACCATGTGCCAGCACCAGCAGGGCGGCCGCCTCAAGGCCAAGCAACGGATCGGCTGCTTCCTTAAATTGGTCCAAACCCACATCGGAGAAAAAACAGCGGGAGCTAGAGAATCGCAAGGCGAAGGTTGCACCTCCACCAGTGCTGCCGATCCCCAAGAGCGTTCCAAAGGCCAGCAACAACAACCAAGAGCAGCAGGCAAACAAAAAGGATAAAAAACCAAAGGATAAGAAGAACAATCAGGAGAACCAATCAAAGGGCGGCCAACCTAAGCAGAAGGAGAAGAATAATAATAGCGAACAAAAGCCAACACCCAATGGCACTGCATCGACTCCGGCGCGTACTCCACCTGGACTCGGTGCTGGACCACCACTCAAGCCGCCGCCTGGATTTATCTCAAATGTTAAAGTTAACTCGGTGGCCAAGTTACCCAATAACCTGACATTCACCAGTTCGCTGGGCGAGTCCTATGACATTGTACCAATGTCATATTCCTATACCGATCCACCAGATACCACAGCCAGGAATCAGGTAAACCCATACATATTACACATATAAATGGCTATATCTTCTAATTTTACTTTGCATCTTTAGAATCTGGTCGACAAGTTCAGAGAGATACTTAAGACGCCAGAGGCACTGAACGAATTTAGATCGTTGTCTTTCAAGTTTCGGGATGGCTCCTGCAATGGTCAAGCGTACTATGAGCACTGCCAGTGTGCAATGCTGGATTCATTTCACGCCCTGTTTCCGGAACTCCTTGTGATGCTGCCCGACATAAGCAAGCAACAAGTAACCGCCTTAAATTATGAAACCGTCTAACTGGAATGTGATCCTCTATCTTCTCGTACTTTTGCAGGAGCTCTATTTGGTGTACAAGCAGAATTTGAGACAAATATCACCCGCCCAGCGCAAATCTCTACCCAGCCTAGAAGTGTGCGCCGTATGCAAGCAAGTCCTTTTGGCTGGCGATATGGGTATCCATCGGAAGGCGCATGAGTTATCGCAGAACTTTCCCAAGCTAGGAAGCACATCCCCGAATCTACAACGTAACTAAGAGTAAACAGCAGAGGACAACAAAAGCTTTATCCTGTATATTTTTTATGTATATATTTGAATGGATCATCCACTCGACACGCCCCTGAATATGTTGTATATGAAAATCAAAATTTAAAGATAGTCCTTCTATGATTTGGAACAATAAGTGGACTGTTTATGTGACGTTGTAAACGTTTCATAACCCAAAGTCCTGGCAGTAATTGCGTTTTTAAATTTTAACTAGTGAGCTTGTGTGTCTGAAATACCCCCAACCGAATACAGTGCAAATCAATAAAGTCGTAATGGTAATCAGCCCACAGAAATTAGTGTGTCAACCAACATAGGGTCGGATCCTAATCAAATGGTAACAAATGGGAAGGGAACTTGGTGATAAGCTTATCATTTAATCAATATTTGCCATTTACATTCCCTGCCTTTGCAAAATATTGATAGGATAATGAAAGACGTATAATGATAGTCAAACATTTCTATTTTATTTTATCCAATTTAGTGATTATATCAAAAGAAGAAGAGTAGGGAAAACCATTTTGAATTTCGATTGTTACCGCGCTACGACGCGCTAGACCATTTTCCTTCAACATTCGGCGTACGCGTTAAGCCATTTTAACAAAATGGAGCGGCGCGAGGATGCACTTCGGCAGGTTTCTGGATATTTTATTTGTTTTATAGGGAAATAAATTACAAAATTGGTTGGTTTCAGGCCATCGATGATAATGGCAAGGAAACGGATCGTTGGCAGACATACAAAACCGATAATGAGACCGCCATTCGAAATTTGGAACTGTTCGCCAAGAACCTCAGCGTGGAGGTTATGGTGCCCATTGGCAGGAAAGCTCTGATGCCGGGCCAGCTCATACACACAAATGAGCTACTGGTGAGCCACAACGAAGGATACTTCTCGGCATGTTCGGCGCATAAGGCTAAGGAAATATGCCAACATCGCCTTAGGCTGGCGGAGGAACGCTTGAAAAAACTTGAGACCGAAGCTAACCTGTGGCAGTAAGTTGATCTAATAATTGCACTTGGCAGAGCTCAATGCTTACGATCGTATTTCAGAAACAAATTGAACGCGCCAGTGACGGAGGGCGCTATGGCGGAAGCTGGGCAAGTGGAAATCATTGAAGCCTACAATGAGGAAGCTGAAATCAAGTGGAAGGAGCAACACAAAGAAAATACGCGCAGGATGAAACAAGCGGAGCGCAAGGAACGTGAAGCAAAACTCAATATGTGCGAAGATAAGTTACAAAAATTGGATGAACTCGACATAATAGAAGAACTGGGTCTGGACCCTGACAGTGTAGATCCCGAGATGCTCGAAGAGCTGCTGACAAAGATTGGAGACAAACCAGCTGAAAGGAAAGCCACGGAAGAGGAGCCCATTAATTTAAAACTTACTGAGGAGGAGGAATCCCAAATTCGGAACACAGACCAACAACTGGTGCATCAATTAATGTATGGTGAAATAAGTCAAAGTTCGTCGAAAAAACGTGTAGCAAGAGCTCCAAATAAAAGTGATAACGACACCCAGAGTGTGAATAATGGCAAAGTTAATGGCCAAGAAGAGATCCAGACTGTTGATGATAAAGCTGATGTCCAAGAAAAAAAGGCGCAAACTATTACGGAAAATGTATCCTTGTTGCCCAGTGTAGAACGTGAAGACGAAAGAGAAAGTGTGGAAGATGAACCTGTCGACCAGGAAGAGGAGGTGTATACCATTCGAAATCAGATATCGCTGTTGCCCAGTGAAGAACGTGAACCATTCCTGAGGTCCCAGCTGGAGGTTCTAAAGGCGAAAATGCGTAAAATACAAAGAGTTAAATTTATAAGCGAAGAGCTGACTCGTTTAATGAATGTGGTTGTCACGCTGGAAGATGACCTCCAGGAGTTGATGTTTGAGAACGATCTGGTGGAAGCTAGCGACGATGAGGAGGCTTCCATTGAGGAAGCGCCTGACGTGGCTCCTAAAGTGGACCCTAAAAAGCGGCGCATTTCCTTTGCTTTGTCAGAGGAGAAGCTTGAATTCCATACCCACGAACCCGTTGCCGAAATGGTGCCAAAGGCAAAGCAGCGGGCCCGTGAAGTTATAAAGCTTGATGAACCAGCGATTCAGACATTTGCTGCAGTGCATCAAGAGAAAGTAAGCAACAAGAGCTCGGAGATATTGCAAAAGGTTCAGCAGAACGTTGATTATGTCCAGGAGAATCAGAGTGCCCAAGATTTTGATTTGCTTAACCGAATACTTGAGGAATCAACTGGACGCATCAACACATTACACATCAGCTTCAAACATTCCGATGCGGTGCCTGCTGCGATGCGTGAATGCCTCGAAGGAACGCCTGGGACGCCGGCAGATTTCTACGTGCAGTATGAAAATGCGTTGGCTAAGGCACAGCCCACTTTTCCCATATACGTGAACGGTTTCGAAGGCGAGCACGAACTGAAAGTGCCCATACTGAATGAAACTGCGCGCGAGGGGGCCTACGAGGATCCTCGAGCTCAGGTAAGGCATATCCATAAGCCAGTTAATAACAAATCGATAACCACTTTGTTTTGCAGTTTTCCAAGCCAGATAAGAGTGCTACCGAAGCCGTTGATGAACCGTTATCGAAGTCAATTCTGAGAAACAAGTCTGCTGTTGAGCGCGAGTCCCACATAGGCACAAAACAGACGAAGAAGGCAAAGAAGGGCAAAGTCAACAGGCCAAAGAAGGAGCGCACCCTGGACGATGATCTGCGTGATATGAGTGCCTATCAGAAGGTGATGCACGACCTGGTGGAGACTAAGGAACCAACTGCGCCTGACCCCCTGCCCAAGGAAAATTTCATAGACGCGCATACCCCCAAGAAGCGAGTCAGCCGCTTCAAGCAGCAGCGTTCGTCGCTCCGCAAAACGTAGCAAAATAGTTGGAGTTTCTTCAATTTACTTTCTATGTATATTTGTTCAAGTTTAATGTGGTGATCTATTACAAACACAACGACAAACAATAAACAACTACTGGTGTGGTGTACATAAATTATTAAATTAAACACTAGACGCTAGCTAGTCCGTTTCAACGGAATTTATTTTTAAAACATTTACAGTAGATATCAATTTACATTAGATTAGATTTAAGTCGTGAGATGTTTTTGATTACAATTTCAATGTATGACGATGTGGGCGGGTCGGGGGTCTGGAGTGTGATTGGGGAGAGTACTCAGCGAAAGCTGATCTGTGCGCGATCGCTTAAAAGTATTTAAAGTTAACTACTAATACATACATAAAGTACAGATCTTATACATAGGTGCCGTACCTAGATACATCTACATCAATATGTAACTGATAACTGTTTCAATTGCTTTATTTTTGTTTTTTTGTGTTAAGTTGTGTGGGTTGGGTTCCGCCTTCGAAAGCCTCGCAGACATTCTAAATGTCAAAGTCATCGTCAAATAGTTAATCTTCCAGCCCCAGAAACTCCCGCTCCAGAGCGGCTCCCATCATATTCCATTCGCCATCGTCCTCATCCTCTTGATTGTTTTCACTGTTCGAGTCCGAACCAATTTCCAAATCTGACGGCAGCTCCTCCCCTGAAAGAAGCCAAATTGAAGTTAAGGAATTGATAAATTATTGGTAAATTTTAATTATTTGAGAGCCAACCTCGTCGGAATTTAGCGCTTGGAATCTCATCGTCATCGTCCTCTTCGTCTTCGTTATTGTCATCGCGCTCGCGATCATCCTCCTCAAAGTTAGCTAGAGTCGGCGCTCCCATCATCACATCTCCAGTGCGCATAAAGAAATCGTGGGCCCGATTCGAATTCTCGTCCTCACGCTTACGTTTCAGCAGTTTCTTGTCCATGGGTGGATTTTCTAAGGTTCAATATAATAGTCGCAAATAAATATAAAAGTTCTGATAGAATATTTTGGAGTGGGGCCTTACCAAAGTTGACGGGTCCTTCGTCACTGGACGAATCAGACTCGAAGAACGTATCGTAGTCTTTATTCATGTCCGCAATCTCGGCATTTGATAATACCAGCAACGGATTTAGGGTTTCCCGAAAGTTTCCACTCTGCTCCTCCTGTTGCTTGCTGCTCGACGGGGATATCTCCGATCTCTCGCTGTAGTTGACCACATGTTCGGGACTGTGGCAATGGGCGGGCGGCTGTCGGCCTTTATTGCGGACTTTGCGATCCAATGGAAACAGCTTCTCCTCTACATGTTCCCAACGCTCGGCACAGGTCCACAGCCAATTGGCATTGACCACTCTGATGTTGACCTCCTTCTTGGCGGCATTTACCTTGTAGGTGCCGGCATTAACGGCCACCAGATGTGTGCTTTCCTTGCTGATGTTCGGCTGAACTTCGGCCCCCAGGCTCTTGGCTATGAAGTAGGCACGAGACTGCTCCAGTCTCATTTGCGTTGGCACTAAGCCAGAAAACACAAGATTCTTTCCGCGCAGCACTTCACATCGAATTTTAGGCACAATAATCTTCAAGTCTGGTATCTCCATGGTCTCGTCGTAGATCGCATAAAAGCGCTTGTGTATATTGCGCAGTATTACCTCCAAATAGAGTAAGTAGTCATCCGGGTCCTCAATCTCAATTAGTTTTCCTTCGTCGTGGTTGACTTTGACGATTGGACTTGTTGAAGTGGTGGCCGCATCTTCTACGCTAATTTGGTTCTCCTTATCCGTTAGACTAGTAGACGACTCCACCAGGTCATTCGTTTCGTTCGCTTCGGCTGAAGCCTTTGAGTCAATTTCCGTGTTGCCATCAACTTTAGGCACACTTGTGCTATCCTTGGAATTTTCAGATACCACATCGTCTACCACTATGTCTTCGCTATCGCTGGCTGGCTTTTGTGGATCAGGCGTGCCAGATGAACTATTATCTATAAGCGTATCTATTTCCGTATCCGCCTTCCCGTTGAGCTTGTCCGACAACTCCTTTGATTCTGTGATAATTGTGGTGTTGGTCACTTCTGCATCTTTTGCGTCGCTTTCCTGCTCTACTACGTCAACGGATTCTTCATTTCCATCCTCATCTTTGCTTGTGCTTGATACAGTATTATCGCCTTTATCGGGGTCTTCAGTTTTTATTTCGCTCTCCACATCTGCCTTATCTTTTTCTTCTTCTTTTTCAGTCATATCTGCAAGAAATAAATCCTATAATCATGTTTGCTGATGATTTGGATCCGGAACTAACCTTTGAAGTCGACTCCTTCTCCATCCAACTCGTGCTTGGACAGTCCCGGCGGAGCATTGATGTCGCCGGTGTGCTGGAAGAAATGGTAAGGCTTGACTTGGATCAAATTAGACGCCATGTTCCAGACATCCTCTCGATCGTCAATGATGCACACCATCGAATCACCATTCGGAAATAAAGCCCTGCAAATTGTCCATTAAATTATTGCCCATAAAACATATTCAGGGGCTTCCACTCACTTTAAGTTGTCCGTCTTGCTGGTGGCATTGAAGCATTCATCGCGGGACAGTATGCGGTGCGAGAAGAACTTGCCGTCCGGGTCGAGCAGTTGAGCAATCATGTGTGCATAGTTCCGGGCGCCGAATGTGCAGATGTGTAGCTCGTACAGCTGGGACATGCGCTCCAAGAACTCGGCTGTGCCAGGGCGCAGTCGCGTGTGGTACCAAGGCGACTGCGGGCCATATAGCTGGAAGTGATAGATACCCTTGATATTCTCCGGTACGGTGTCGTTGGTGGTATGGATGACCGTCTGGTCGAGATCAACGAGAAGCACCAACTTGCGGTCAGCAAGAAGTCGGCGTGTGTCGTCATGGCCAAGCTTCTGGGCCAGTTTTTGGGTGACTTTGAGGTCAGGCATGGTGTGCACCATCGGCACCGAGGCCTCAGAGGTTTGGCCCTTTCGGAGAGGGAAAATTATGAAATTAGTTCATGTTACTCAACTGGGAACGTTCAAATTTTGACACTTACATTGTCATCCTTTCGCAAATCGGCTCCGCAGTCCGCGCACATATCCTTGATGACGGTTGTGTGTATGCATTCGGACAACTCCAGAATCGCATCCCTGCAAAAGCAAATAAAAACAAAACCATGCTCAAAATGTGTGTATACCCCCATCTGAGCGACGTTGTGCATAATTGCATTCCACCCACAACCCAAACCCCAACCCCACACCAATAAAAACAACAGCAAAGCCCCAACAGAGTTGGGAAAACTCACCCCTTCACTATCATTTCGCCGTCTTTACGAAGCCGCTTTTTGACAACTCCGGCCCGATTTGATTTGTATTTTTGGACTGTCATGTTGCCGGCCTTTGAAGGCTTGCCGTCGTCCCCAACTTCCTGGTACAGAAACAGGATTTGTGCGGCCGACACGAATTGCCCTTCGCGTACGCGCCATTTATTGATTCGTATGCGTGTCTCTGTATCACTGAGTGCTGCATTTACAACAATGCCGTTCGCGCTTCCGCCGCCGCCGCCGATACCGCCACCGCCGCCTCCATCATCACCATCCTTGCTGCTATTGCCTGCAATCCGGCTGGAATGCGCAGTTTCTTCCTGGCCAAGCTTCTCCATCTTGTATTTACAATATTTTTAATACAAATATAATCAAGATTGTTCAAATCTCTGTGCCATTCTCTGTGAATACGTCGACATAAATTGACATTCACTGGGAATCAGCTGATCAAAGGTGGCGCTGCATCCCTGGCATGCAAACGGCGCTAAAATTATTCACGTTCTCAGAAAACTGCTTCGGCTTGTGTTTTTGTTTGTTGTTAGGAAAATAGCGTGCAAAATGAGTGAAACAAACTCTAAGGAGGATCTGAAACGGAGCGCCCCAGCGGAGGAAGATGAACAA
This sequence comes from Drosophila pseudoobscura, assembly GCF_009870125.1. Classification (NCBI taxonomy): domain Eukaryota; kingdom Metazoa; phylum Arthropoda; class Insecta; order Diptera; family Drosophilidae; genus Drosophila; species Drosophila pseudoobscura. The sequence goes on along the minus strand of NC_046680.1, from coordinate 20,939,692 downwards.
AATGCTGAACCTGCAGGAGAAAACGATGCCGATGGTGAAGATTCAACCTGGATTGGGCCAATGCCTTCGGAACAAAGTGCTGTGCCCGCCAAGAAAAAGAAGGGTAAATAATCAATGTTCTGTCAATTGTTTGATTGCTTCTCAATGAAATGGTTATGCTTTGTGCAGTGCTGCCGTATGAACACATCTTCCTGGAGAACCTGCCAAACGCCGAGAGCTATGAACGGAGTTACATGCATAGAGACGTGATTTCGCATTTGGTGTGCACGAAAACGGATTTTGTGGTTACCGCCAGCTTGGATGGGCACATCAAGTTCTGGAAGAAAGGAGAGCTGGGCATTGAGTTCGTCAAGCACTTTAGAAGTCATTTGGGTAGGTGGACAAGTAGTTTCTTTTGACATTCATGTTCACAGCGTACGGATATTTATAGTTCCAATCAAGTCGTTGTCTGCAAATGCCAGTGGCACATTGCTCTGCTCGGCGGCGACCGATCAAACAGCCAAGGTCTTTGATGTGGTGAACTTTGACATGATAAATATAATCCGCCTAGGCTACACTCCCCAATGTACCGAGTGGATAAGCGCTCCAGGAGATGCCGTCCAAGGACTGGCCATGTAAGCTGGTTCATTGAGAGCTGAAATGCTCAATGGAGTAACTTCAATGATTATTTTATATACAGCACGGATGCGGAAAGCAACTTTATACACATTTACGATGGACAGAGCGGGGGTCAAGTTCTGCACACCTTGGAGAAGATGCACGCGGCCCCTGTGGTCGCCATGTGCTTTAATGTGGCCATGGAGACGGTTATATCGGTTGATCGTAAAGGTATATTGGAGTACTGGCAAACCCCAAAGTATGATTACAGATTTCCCCAGCGCCTGGTGAATTTCGACTCCAAACTGGACACAAGCCTCTTTGAGTTTGCCAAACAGAAGACCCAAGTAACTGGAATAGCAGCTTCGCCGGACGGCAAGCGTTTCGCCGCCATTTCCACTGATCGCAAGGTTCGCGTATTTCAGTTTAATACAGGAAAGATGATAAGAGTATTTGACGAAGCGCTCTCCACGTATACGCAACTACAGCAGACGCCGCACGCATTGCCGAATATGGAGTTTGGTAGAAGGTAAATGATATAATTTTTGATTTAAATATTAACATTAATGGAGGGTTTTTTAGAATGGCCGCCGAACGCGATCTGGAGAAGACGGCGCAAAATACAACACTTAACATTCTTTTCGATAGCACTGGCAACTTTTTGCTCTATCCAACCATGCTGGGCATAAAAGTGATCAATGTGGTAACAAATCGGTGCGTAACCATTCTGGGCAAGACGGACAACATACGGCCCCTGCAGGTGGCCTTGTTCCAAGGCAGGGTGAAGAGGCAGAAGGCCGCAATAACGCTCGAACAAGAGGCGAGCGAAAACCCAGCGTTGCACAACTATTTTAATGATCCAACAGCTTTTTGCACAGGTTACAAGTTAGTTTCAATGTTCGTCACAGACTGTCCGATTTACTTATACGTGTCTCAATCGTTTCTAGGAAAAACCGCTTTTACTTGTACAGTCGAAGGTTGCCCTCGGATCTGCAGGATGTTGACCGTGATATATTCAATGAGAAGCCATCGAAAGAAGACATTATTGCAGTGCCCGAGGCCACAGGTATTCACATATTTCTCTTCTATTTAGTTAAGTGTTCACTAACAACTTTATTTTTTCCCTAACGCAAACACTTTTTCAAGACGAAGGTTATACTTACTCATATGTATGCCCATTCAAGATATATATTCATTCAAACTGCTTAATCATTTTAGTCGTGCAACGTATATATGAGAACGTGGTGCTACACACCACCAAAGGAGACGTACATATAAAGCTATTCTTTAAAGAAGTACCGAAGACAATCGAGAATTTCTGTGTTCATGCGAAAAATGGGTAAGATCTAACATATACTCAGTCTTTACTTTCCTTTTACACGGTCTGCATTATCCAGGTATTACAACGGGCATATATTCCATCGTGTTATCAAGGGATTCATGGTCCAAACGGGTGATCCCACGGGAACTGGAACTGGCGGTAAGTCAATCTGGGGTCACGATTTCAAGGATGAGTTCGTACCTAGTCTGAAGCATGATCGTCCGTATACGGTTAGTATGGCAAACGCTGGCCCCAATACAAATGGTAGCCAATTCTTTATAACAGTTCTGCCTACTGTAAGTATTTCAATATTTTGCCCAACTAGTTGACACTTTTTAAACCATAATTCTTTGTAGCCTTGGCTGGACAATAAGCATACTGTTTTTGGTCGGGTGTACCGAGGCATGGAAGTCGTTCTTAATATTTGCAACACAAAAGCGAATCCCAAAACGGACAAACCCTACGATGATATCAAAATAATATCAATACATTTAAGTAATTAGGCAAATTTTTAAATAATAAATGTGTGCTTTTGTCCCTCAAAATATTCTCAAATTCAAACACAAGATTTATAATTTTCTAATATTCAAATAGCGTTGTAATCCTACATCTTCGAATCCCTCTCACTTCCTACATCCCTCTCACTAAAGATATCATTTTAGTTTGTCTAAAAAGACGAAGTTATTATATATACAATTGGATCCTATTCAACATCTGTTTTTTCAGCTCGTCAGTTAGCAAAGTCTAGTGTCATACGCCCAGATACTAATAATGTACTTGAATATGTCTGAAGAATATAAATTTGAGAAAAGGTCTGTATACATTACGAAATTATTTAATTATCGAAATAGGGTATACAAAGGCCTATACACGAATCTTGTCTTTAAATACCAGCAACATTGCGACTGTTTTTTTTTGTTGAACTTGTTTGTTTAAACCTTAATTTAGGCAAAATACAATGAAAGCAAGGACTAAAAACTAGCCAGTTAGCTAGAAAATTGATTAATCAATGGCCTAAAATTACGTGGGCAAAACTTAAGGTTTTAGTTAGCCAGAATTTTTCAACGGAATCTCAGAATTGAACAATATGGCTTTTAATCCTTGACGGAGAACGATTATATTATTATAGGCCAAGGGAGTATTTCAATTTTGCACCGAAAATAATGAAAATTGACTAATTTTAGCGCAGTTCAGTTGAAAGATATAGTGTTTTTTTAAGTTCAGAGGAAAGATGGTATGGTTCTACAAGAAGAATTTGCAATCGTTAATATTTTTCGCCATATACCTCAAGTAGTTGGACCATTTAAAGATAGGGGGCTTAAGTGGGCTAAGATCGGTTTTTCATCATAACCTGTTGTTGTTGAGGAACCAAAATTGAGGCAAAAACAATCAAAGAAATCGCTGCAGCAGGAAAACACGTCAAGTATTTAAAACAAGCTAGTAAAGTAGACAATTGATTCATTAATCGGATAAAAATATGTGGGTGTAGCTGATGGTTCTGTCAAGCTGGTAATATTCCACGGAAGATCAAACACGAGGAATATGTAAAATATAACTTGAGTTCGTCAGTATATTACGGTATATTTTTTAAATGAGATGGTATGTTTCGGTATATTTGTGGGACTCGGAAAGGCCACACTGACCAGCTGTTTTTGCATTGTTTTATTATTCCTTTTGTTCGTAAAAAACTTTATTAACATATAAAAGTAATACAATTAGATAGCGCTATTGAAATATTATTACTGACTCCTGTTGTGGTGTTTTTTATACTATAAGATCAAAGTGAAACGAATACTATTAGTTAAGGTAAATAGATTTGTATTCTTTTTGTGAATGATGCGGGTCAGCAGCTATAAAATTGTTTATGGCCGAAGAGAAAATAAAGAAAATGCAAGTTTTCGATTATTGATAATCTATAAACTGCAATGAATACGTACAAGAATAGTTCTGAGTTCTGCTTCCGATTGCGAGCCTGGTTTGTGGCTCAAGTTTACTAACGTACATATGTATACATATAAGAACATAGTAAATATATTTGTAATTCGGTATAACCCGTATTATGTGGAGACTAATTCAATTCTTATCGGCGTAAACCTAATTGACTATTCATTTGCCTTTGAGTTAGTCATACATGAGCTCCTCTATAGGGGAGCTCGTTAGCTCTTTAGAGCTAACCTCCTTTCCCTTTGTTCTGATTTCTTACTATCAATCAAAGATAAACACAATGTGGGAGTTTTTAATTGATAACCAATATTCTGGTGTCGTTTTAGCGGATAATAAAGATGAGCTAAGTTTAGTGACAATCAACTGCCATGCCTCAAAGTGATTCAGTGGATGCCCGAAACGCTGCTCAGTTCATTTTGTCGAATGCGCGACAGGGGAATAATGCCTATCACATGCAATATGATATGTGTAAGTACAGCTACAGCAAGTACATATTCCATACTTTGCTGGGTTAACTCGGTCGCATTTTAACTTCAGCGCGAGCACATTCTATCAACTTGATAACCGAGGACTTTCTTGCCGGTTACATGCAAGATGGACGAATGTCTGTGGTGCGACGCTTCTTCTGCCTCTTCGTTACATTCGACCTGGTGTTTGTGTCACTGCTGTGGCTCATTTGCATAGTGGTATGTCATTGATTGTGTTAAGCAAACGCGGTGACAGCAACGTTAAGCTTTGATTTATTTCGATTTTCAGATTGATGGCGATAATATATTCCAGGCGTTCCACAAGCAAATTGTGGAGTACACAATCTATACTTCGCTTTTCGATGTGGTTGCCATAGCGCTCTGTCGATTCATAGTCCTAATCTTTTTCTATGCCATGATGTACATCAATCATTGGTCCATTATAGCAGTATGTTCATATCTATGGAGATTGGTGTTCTGATACTGATAAGAGAATCCTTCCTTGCAGCTTTCAACGAGTTGTTCGTGCTTGTTCCTCATCTCCAAGGTTTTTGTTTTCAATGTAAGATATGCCATACTGCACACCCAAAGGGAATTTTTAAACAAGCATGACCTTTATTTTGCCCACAGTGGCTGCAAGCCAAGCAACAAGTTTTCGAAGTCATCCTCATAATCACATCATTTATACTGGCCTGGGGCGAAGCCTGGTTCCTTGACTGTCGGGTCATACCGCAGGAACGACATGCCCAGCACTATTTTAGGTGTAAGTGCTGTTCGGCTCCCTTCTTCCTTCAAGGTGTTAATTATTGCTATTCTATTGTAGCCCATATTTCGAATGATCGTACACCTTTGGTACAGCCGTCAATCTTGATTGAAAATGAGCGACCGCCACAGAGTGTGACTGATTTTTATTCACCGCTGGACACCGCTCGCCACTCTGACGAGGAAGATGAAGAGGTAAGCTATTCATGTATGCGCATTCTAAAAAAAGTTTTGAATAAAACATAGTTCGCCTGGCGACTATAAAAGATTCTGACCGATTCATTTTGACGGTACTAAAAACACTGTTTCAATGTTTTCGGTAGTTGTATGGCCACAAATAGCAATTGTTCTTCCTGTCAACTAACTTGCCCCTGTTTGGTACCGTTTCAGGATGAGGAGTATCACCAAATGGCCTTGGATTGCCTGCGCAAAGCCTATCAGATCATTGAGTCCAGTGACTGGAAGGTGGAGAAAGTAACCCACAAGGGCGACACCATTCACAGCATGCAGCGGGAAAAGACAGGAAAAATATACAAACTGACGGTGCGTTAGACTCCGCTTTCTCTGACAGATGTGTTAACAGGAATTTTTTTCCTTTTGCAGGCCCGCATCAAATATCCCGCCAAGGCTCTCATGGAAACTCTATTCTACCGCATTGAGGACTGTCCAAAATGGAATCCGGCCCTACTAGAATCCAAAATAGTGCGCGTAAGTGCATGAACAAGTCTCCAGAGAATATCTCTAATCATATACAACATATTTTTCACTCAACAGAAAATAAATTCTTACACGGACATTACATACCAGGTGTCCACCGGAGGTGGTGGTGGGATGGTAAAGAGTCGCGACTTTGTCAACTTGCGGTCGTGTCGTCTGTTTTACAATGGCCAAATCTGCGACGACGATGATGTGGCAAAGTTGAGCAGCGACGATGACGATGACGACAACAGCACCCTGAACCGCTCCTGCGAGGGCAGTGTCAGCACCATATCTGATGGCGACTCACAAACGCCCCTGCCCGGCAGTGTATCCAGTTGTCGGGCAAAGTTTCCCAACGCATCTGTAGGTCCCTCAACGCCCTTCAATACACTGGGCAACAGTCTGGGCGCAAAGAGTTTGGGGCCAGTTGTAAATTTTGATGAAGACCCACCGCCGTTGGACGAAGATGAGTTTTCAGATGCCAAAGAAAAATTGGATGGCGAGGCAGATAAAGAGACCGTGACAAAGCCCAGCAGCGTTGGCAAGACCACGGATAAGGTTTGGATGAGCGCAGCGATTAGTGTGCAATACGCTGCCGTTCCGCCCACATCCAAATACACAAGGTGAGGCTGCACACAAAATGGAAACATTAGGTGATAAATTCATTCTCACAACTCAACGTCCAATTGCAGGGGCGAGAATATTGTCACCGGGTTTGCATTTCGGGAAATCGTTGGAAAATCGGACAGCTGCATCGTGGAATGGGTCCTGTGCCTGGACCTAAAGGGGTACATCCCTCGCTACGTTCTGGATGCAGTGAGTAGTCGTTAATATTAGTCATTGAATGCCGGCCATCTCACATGTTTTTCCTTTCAGGCACTCACCTCCTCCATGACTGACTACATAACGAATCTGCGCAAGCATGTAAACGAGCTGCGACAGCGGGGTCGTGGACGAGTGCCGCGGATAAACTAGACCCTCAAGTGGGAGCGTGCAACCGAAATGGGCGGAAGCCCATATTCAAACTGTATTCTAATTGTAATCTAACTGCATCTCACGAGTGTGCTTGCGTAGAGTGGCCAGCAAACGATCATCTGTAGGAATATTTCAATAATTATAGAGCAGGATCAAGTTCATTGCAGTATGTTTAATGATTATATGTATGTATCTATATGATAATGCGTAAGTTTTATGCATATGCACGGCTTATAAATGTAACATTTTACATGATTTTATGTCTCGGATTTCCCCATTTAGTCGCAGCTGCAGCCACAGCCGCAGCATCTGCCTGCCTGCTGCTGATATTGTATTAATCGTAGGCTTGAGATCACTTCTAGGAGGCGCAGTCGGAGGGCGTGGTCCTATTTGCTATCGTTCTGTGGAAACCACATGGGACACGCCTCCATGGCCACCTCGCATACGGCACTCATCTTGGCATTGTCATAGTCTACATGAAAATCAAGAGTCAAGTCATTTAATGATGCCAAGGAGCAGCACCGACACTTACCCAAGCCGTTGCGCTTGCCAAAAATGCTGCCATTGAAGGGTGGCTTCCTGTAGGCCGCCTCGCTGGAGCTTAGCAGAATGGCTGTCGCCAGGATGGTCACCAGCAGCAGAGTGAGTGTGAATCGGAGAGCCATTTTGAAGTCTTCAGTGAGCGTTGTGGGCAGTGTTTGACGATTGGTCCTGTTGTGAGTGCCTGAAGCGAGCGAATGATTCTGTGTCCAACCAAGCAGCGGTCACGGCTTTTATACTGACAAAAAGGTCCGGCTGGCCCAGGATGTGATTCCTTCCTAATTGAGTTACGGTGATAATTGAAACGGGATTGCTTGGGGACTTGTACCATAAAATTTAATTGCTGTTCATTTATATACATTGGTGTGTATTCTAGATAAAATCTCAAAACTACGTCTGGGCGTTCCACTCCAACACCTTGTTGAACTCTTTCTCCCCGCAGCCAATGGCCACCGACTGCTCCATGCAGCTGGTCTGCCGCTTCAGGTTGTCGATCATGTAAAGCTGCTTCTTGTAGGCATTCAAGAGGTCGCCTCGCTGCCGTTTCAGAGCCTTGATGCGGCTTTCCTTTGTCTTTAGTTCATTGCGGTGCGAGTCCAATTCGTCGCGTTGCTCCTCGCGTATCTTATTGAGGGCCTGGCGGGCGGACTCGGCTTCCTCCTGGGTGCGTGTCAGACGGTTCTCTAGATTCATGTTGCCCTGCTTCAGCACCTTGTTTTCGCGCTTGAGTTGCTCCAGCTCCCGCTGCTGGCTGGTGAACTCCTGCTGGCGCTCCTTCAGGCGCCTGTTGGCCTCTTCGCACTGCTGCTCGGCCCGCTGCACCTGCTCCGACAGGTGCTTGTTGGAGTGCAGGCTCTGATCCCGCTGACTCTCGGACTTGCGCATCCCCTCCAGGGCCTGGTCTAGCTTCTCCTTCTGGCGGTCCAGTTCACTTGCATGCTGGGCATGATCCTCCTCGAGTATGGCTACCTTTGCCTTCAGGAATCTGTGGAAGGTAAGGGTGAGTAGCTCTCTTTATAGCCCGTAAGCTGTCTCACTCACTTGATAAAGTTATCCTGGGTCAGCTGCTTCTTGGCCTGGCCATTGACCACAGTGGTGCTCTCCCGTCTCTTGGGGACCTCCATATCCATTGTGTCCGACTGTACGCTCACGTTGTCGAGCAGTATCATGTCCAGCGAGGTGCTATCACTGAAGTTGGGGTTCCGGTACTTCACGATCGTCGCCGTCTTGCTGCTCTGGCCCCGCGTGAACGTACTGAACTTGCTGTCGAAGCGGGCCGTCGTGGGCGAGGGAGTCCCCGTGGACTTACCCTTCTTCCAGTCCGACGTCTTCGAACTGCTCGGCAGAGTGGACGCGGGTGCCGGAGGCGGTGGCGAGTTCCTGGCTGATGGCGAGACAGATCCCGCTCCCATTGCCTTTGGCGCCAGCTTTGTCTGGGCACACTTCTTCTTCAGCAGCGTACTCGGCCCCTTCTGCCGGTGGAAGGTACCATTTCGCGTCCTGGTCAGCCCAGCTGTGAGGCCTGACGGTCCCTGCGCCGGGTAAATGACGTCGGCCATCCCGGCCGGGGTCAGGGTCAACAAGTTGAGCTCCTGGTTCATCTTGAAAAGTTCCTTTTCGCGTGACAATAACTCGGCCATTTGTGAATATTAGTCGTAGGACGCACTCAGTACTCAGCTCTGCCCTGTCCCTCGCTAATATTTCAAACAATTATACCGATAATTTTCACAAGATCTCGTACACATAGAATTTATCCCCGAAACTAGTATTCCTGGGCTCTCCCGTGGCTATATCGAATGAGTTGTCGCCCGATGATGATGTGATGTGTTCGCCCCGAAGTAAATAAATCTCCCTGCCGCCAACCCAAAACAGTGACAGTTACCCCTGGCTACTTCTGGGAATGGCATTGCGCCCGTCCCTCCTGCTACCGGTGCCTTGAGTCCATGACAATGGGAGTTGTTGGGGGTTGTTTTTCCCCGTTTGTTCGATGGTCCGACGTGGAGATTGTTGCCCCGGCGGACCTCCCCGCACGACAACTTCCACTTCCATGAACCATTGCCCGGGCTTTGATGAACTTAATCAACTTTTTGGCATTGAAGTGTGTGGGTGCCACAAATTCACAGAAAATATCAATCAATTTAAAGCGTGGGCGGAATCTTTCCATATGCTAATGTTCTTCAGAATTTGCATGATGTAATTCAACTATGAATAGATTTGTAAGAGCTCTGAAATAAAAGAATTGAACCGTGAATTTCCCCTAGTCTTCGGTTCTTCTTATAGCCATATGTACCTGTCTCCTCCCATATTTCTCCCTATATGATTGTTCATTGTGAACATTTCATCCATATGAAATTCTCTCACGTTTTAAAACCATAATTCTCCACTTCCACTGAGGATCAACAAGAAGAACACGCATAATAATCATAAATATTGGTATAACTAAAAGTATAAACTGAAACGCACGACTTCAAGGGAAATGCCCAACAAGAGGACAACTATTCGAACCGTACCCTTCTATATGTGCCACAGCTACCTGTACTTGTAACCGTGCCTCTATTTGTGCTCGAAGGGAGCTGGGATCCTGAAATGTAAATGTAAACGCAAGTACAAGATTTATGGAGAACAGAAACAAAGCAAACAATAAACAAGTAAGAAACTGTCCCCTAGCCATAAAATTCCCGAACAAAGCTGATCAGTCGATTAGTATTACCCATGACTGTGGCTGTAGCTATTGCTATATATGCCGTCATCAAGGTGTTCTGGTGACAGCCCACACATTTACCATAAAATTGCACCATGGACGGTTGCCAAGTCGGTTTCGAGCAGAACCTGGCTGGCTGGCCCCAAGTTTAGATGGAGCTGTGGCCAAGCATGACGACGCCCTGGCCTGATATGGGGCTGGAACCTTTGTGGGATAGATGTGGCAGAAGATGACCAGTGGCCGACTGGACGCCTGAACCTCTAATTATGCGAAGGGGAGGCACTCATTAGAAAGACGATCCCGAGTGGTAGGTGCAGCAAAGAGAGCCACCAGAGCGTGCAGCTCGGCTCGAGTGTTGCTGCTGAAAAACTGCCAACGACACCGAGGCAGAAGCAGAAGCAGAGACAGACACAGACACAGAGATAGAGACATCGATAGCCAGACTTAGACTCAGTTAAGACTCAGGCTGGTATTGGCTATAAGAGCGTACACTAAGAGACAACTTGCCAAACACTCCGAAAAACCCAGGCCAGGGGACTCCGAAAAGACTCTTGGCAAGACCGGTTGTTGGCCCGCCGTCTTGCCTGGGCTCTTCGGAGTGCCGGAGTGTGCGCCTCGACTCGATCGGCGTCGGCTTTGGGTCTATCAGTCTTGGCCAGGTTGGTGTGCGAGAGACATCCACATTGCTAACGAACGCGGATCGCACGACAGATCCGATCCGACCCGACCCTCGCCGCTCCGCTTCGCTTCGCTCCGATTCAATGCTATCCCATCCTCGTGTACGCGAGTGCCTCATCGATCCCAAGTTCTGAGTGCGTTTAAAGATTCGAAGAATAAGTGTTTACCCGGTTCTAATTGGATCGTGCAAACCCATTGGCAACGCCAACGGAGATTTTGAATTTTTTGGATTTTTGGAAACGTTGCTGCCGTTGTCTGTCGTCTGGGTTTTCTGATTGTTGCTGCCCTTGGGAAGATATTACGCTCGACGGGTGGTTGAACCGAGGGAGCTCGAAAATTCGTGCTGAATGATTTGTGAATCGTTTGAATATTTCGCGTCGTTTTGGGGCAAGTGTAAAAGTCGGAGAGTTTGTGGAGGTTTCTGTCGAGTTTTTTGTCTTGCCACGGGCAACGTGCAACAGGCAACGGGAAACAGTCAACAGGCAACATAATAGCGGCAACAACAGCGGCAGTTCGAAGTGCATATTTGCAACAATCCACTTAAGAGTCTCTCGCTCTTTCTCGCTCTCTCTTTCTGTCCGTTTCTCTTCGGGATCTCTTATGTGTGTGCTCCTTCCACAGCTTTAACATGTAAAACCAGTGCTGGCCACAAAAACGGAAAAAATAAATAGAGGAAGCCGAAGCGCAAAATTCATTTAATGCCAATAACAAAAGCTGAAACTCATGTGAAACGAAAATACCCTACAAATATTTAAAATTCATCATCATTTTGGCCAACTCCAACCAGTTTGAACCATAGCGAAAACAAACAGCAAACACCAAACGCCAACCGCCACACACAACCAATTGGATTGGATTACACAAGAAGGGCGAAGTTGGACAACCTGGACAGAGGTGAGTGTTGGCCAAAAGCCAGGCCGAACCGTTAGCAGGCCACACAAATTCACATTCAATATAAGCGTACGATATCGAAGTTTTGCCAAAACAAAAAACCTCGAAAAGATGACTTCATAAATCGCCTTACGCTGCGGATCTGCCAAAAATCCATCAGCCAAACCGGTTCGCTATTTTGTTTCGTCTGAAAAACTTGATGAAAATAGGATTGGGAGAGGAGGAGGAGCTTCAGCTGGAGCTGAAGCTGAAGCTCTGAAGCTGGAGTTGAATTTGTTTTCTGTGCAAATTAAATGGACTTTTTGCTGCGTTTCTGAGCAAAACTGTCCCCATCCCATCTGCATTGAACCTGTTTCCCAAGGTTGGCGCTGGCCAAAATTGGCTGCCAAGTTCGCAGATGGTTACATCATCCGCTGTCTGGGGACAGGACACAAATATGGATGGGATGCATGTGGCATGCCTCAAATAGAAGCAGCAGGAGGGGTAGCTGCAGTGGCTGCAATTGCTGTTTGAACAGCCACATCACGGACATCCGTTTTGTACCCGCTTCCCACCTCCATTTCTGGATGTGTCCGGCATAAGTAATGTGTCATCGCGTTCGGGAGTACAGGGGTTACGGGTGGCAGAGAGACCAAAGTCCATTCACATTTTCCAAGCACATTGTGTGGCCAGATTCTGTTGCTAATTGGCTGACCAAACAATTTCCCAGTCTCCACTGCTGTGCGCGTACAACATTAATCATTTACCCGAGAAAAGCCAGGGTTATGGCTGAGCTAGGCTGAGCCGAAAGATGGAGCTTCTCCCTGTCGAACTTTTAGCACTTCGACGGCACATCTACTGCCCAGGCGGATGGGGTCATAGAGTAATTATGTTCGTTTCGAGATCGTGTATGCTGGGTTGGCGTCTAAAAGAAGCAATTCGAAAATTTGATTGATGGACATTGAGTGAGGATGAGGCTGACTCCGAACACTTACATCATCCGAACGATGGGAACTTGGGTTTGTGGAGTGAGCCTTGCCTTTCCCTTTTGAGGCATCGCCTATTAATTGGTTAATTTGTGGTTTGTTAGCCATCAAAATATTGACTGGCCAATATAATGCTCTAATGTTTGTGTTGAATGCAACGCCTGTTGCTGTGCCCCCGCAGCATTCTGTCTCCGGTTAGTTCTCTCATCTGTGGGCTGGCTGGCAGCCACAACATTCTCAGAATGCTTTGTTTTGCCCCCGAGTTTGAGGAACGCCAACGCAAGCGTAAAATTTGTTGTATAATTAAAAGGCGAATCCGCGAGTGGCGCGGGCTCCAGAGCTGTGGCTGTGGTTGTGCTGTGCTTGAATACCAGTTTCTTAGCCATCGTGTAGTTTTATATAACAACTGCTGCGAGTGACCTTGAAGGAAGCACAAAATAAAATAAAGACGGAAAAAATATGTATAATTTTTGGTTTTGTATATGACTCTTTGCGATTATGTGATGTGTGGACTCACTTAAGAGAGAGGCAGACTCTTCTATGTTCCGTCTCTTTAAGGGGAAAACAATGATGACGAATCTTCCACTGGGAGAAGGTTCATGAACTGAGCTCCAGACACCGTGTGGGCTTTGCGAAGGTGTGCTGAGGGGGAGAGGCAGCCTAATAATTGATTTATAATCTTTCGCATCGAGAACTTTGGCCGGAGAACAGCGAAAGAAAGCTCCGAAAGAAATGTGGGTTCATTCAACCGAATTCAAGATCTTTACAGCGTTAGATTTCCCGCTCGTTCGGCGTTGCTTCTTTTCTTTTTTGCAACACATTGATTTACAGTTGACACGAAAGACTTGGGCAACAAACTTGGCTTCATCGGCGGCCCTGTCTTCCCATGCGCATTACTCATGCGACACGTTGGCGCTCGCCGCTAATTATGCAAAGCCCAAAATGCCGCTAGCGAGAGGCGTGCCGTGCCCCCCATGAGGGGGGCCATGAGTCACATGCCCGATCTGCTCCCTGGCGCGGCCTGGACAGTGTGCAGCAAATGTTGGTGTTTGTTTTGGCTCAAAATGAAAAGTCGTCTGGCTAGTTGCCCCAGTCCCTCCTCCACCCCGGAGTCGCAGTCGGAGACGGAGGCAAACTCAAGCTGACTTAATGCAGGCTTTTACCTTAGACAAACCCCACGCAAAAACCCCTGAACTGAACTGCAATCGAATAAGAGCTGTAGCTCCAGCTGTGCGGGTATTGCTCGACTCGATTCCGCAAACACTTTCAAATCCCAGCTTCAAATGGGGTGTGGCTAATGCTGACTCTTGAACTGCCTTGAGCGGGTCTAAGTTTAGCCCAAAATGAACAAGGAACTGTACTGTTCGTAATTAAAGTTAAATAAAGAAAATATCCACTCGCTTATGCCAAAGAATGAGATCATTTTGTACTGCAAATGAGGAGGCTTTCATCAGTGAACGAGGCAGGGGACACTGGGATAAAGTTATTATGAGAAGCATGGGATGAGGTCGCTCGGGCACCAAGTAATCAGCATCGCGCGGGTCTGTGGCTCATCAGCCCAGCGATTCTCTCATCGGATTTAAAGTACCCCACAATAAATGGGTTTTAATGACGAATTAGTCGAATGAGACTTCATGCTAAGCTCGTTGACCAGCGGCAGCGGCAGCAGTAGCCGATGCCAATGTCGCTGGGAGCCTCCATTTTAAGTACTTCTAGACAGGCCTGAACAACAAACAGACACAGAAAACCTAAAGCTACAGCAAAAACGGAACTACAAAAACGAGTTTTTGATCTGCCTTCAGGCAAGGCAAATACAGAAAAAAAAATAAATTAAAAAAAAACAGCGGGCAACAATGGGCGCCAGACAAAAAGGCAAAGGCAAAGGCAAAAAGCGCAAAGTAAATGGCTAAAACTGAAATATTGTAGACCAGGCCTGATAAAAATCAAACACATTCATGTCTACAGCTTAGCCCGAGTCACGTTCAATGCGAATTTCTTTGCCGTTTGTTTCGTTCGTTGTAGTATTTGTTTTCTGTTTTCTTGTAACCCACAAAATTAGGCGTCAAAAAAATACTTTGAGGCTGAGGCACTGCTTGAGGCTGGTTGCGGGTTGTGGGTTGTGGGTGTCCAATAAGCATTTTGCATATTGCCAGTCAGCGGCGGCTGAGCCAAATTGGACATCTTGACAAATCAACACGGCAAAGGAAAAAAAATTGGCAGAAAACTTACATAACCGCCGGAGAGACAGAGCAGACGAAATTGGGCAGCGGCTTGCGTTTGGTCTCACCCAAACTTGGTCACACACCGCCCGTCCGGTCCACCTGTCCGTCCGAGATGTGGCAAGATGTCTCCACGCTCCAGTTTACGGCACAAAGCTGCGTTTGGCAACGGCCAGAGCCGAACCAGGGCAGGTCCAAAGCATTGCACAAGGACAACAGCACGCACCCCGAATGAAGGGGCCTTTCCATTTTGGCCACAAAGGTGGCGTGGTCGATCATTTAGCCGCTAACGATGCGCACTTTGCCACAAAATTCTCACTTTGTCTTAATTGCAGAGTAAATTAACTACTGCTGCTGTGGTTGGCCAAATCAAAACCTATAAACGTGGCCAGCACAATGGGAATTGGCGTTGGCGTTTATTGCAATTGGCCAACAGCGAATTAAAGCATTGTTAGCTCATTTGCGCATTGTGTTGGGGACTGAGATACGGCAACGACGACAGCGACGATGAGACAATTGCAATGACCTTGACGCAACGCCAGGCCGTAAGGGGGGCAACAAAAAATAGACTTCGTTCCGATTCGTTGGCTGCGTTTGCTTTGGACCTGAGACGGGAGCTGAGACGGGAGCTGGAGCCGGAGCCTGAGCCTGGCTACCTGCGATCGTTCGATCCCCAATCAAGTGCCAGCTAATTGTGATGTCTCCACATTTGAAATTCTAATTCACGGCCGAAGCCCCTGCATACACAAGCAGGTGAAAGTCGATTCTTCAATTGCCATTGATCTTTAGTGCTTGATTAGCACGCAAAGTCGATGCCACAGAGAGACAAAAGCCACCTGCGGCGGTCACTAGAAGTTTTTGGGTAAAAGTAAAAGCTAAGAAACAAAAAACCCAAAACTAAAGCCAAGCCTGACCCCATTCAAACTGTAAAACCAAGAAATATATGCGTGTGGAGAGACAGAGACTGCAGCGCATTTGACCCTTTTCCGTTCGAGCCGACTCGTTAATTACCATCATTAAGAACAATGCGGGATAATCAAACAATGGTGGCATGGGGATAGGCATAGGCCAGGCCAGGCCCAACGCCTGCATCTTCCAACATAACCAGCCCCAACTTACTTTCTATGGCAGCGAAATTGCAGCGAAATTAGCTCTACGCATCGCTATGCTGATTGATCATATTACAGGCTCTGTGCCGACCCGAATACGAGAGTTCAAGAGATGGTCTTGGGGAGATTTCTCATTTTTATGGCACTTCCACTCGTACCGTACCTGCCCCTCCCTTCTTCCGCCCAAAACACACACACACAACTCACGGCAAACCGCAACGCAACCGAAAGTTAGGTTCTCAGTCCGTCCGGTCTCTCTGTTTCACTCTTTCTTTACCCGCTTGCTCGTTTCAAATGGGTCAGCCATGTTTGTGTTGCGGTTAATACTGGTATATATACATATATATATACTATGTGTGCTTAACACGGTTTTTTGCATGTATTTTCCGTATAGCCGTTGGCAATTTGCATCGTAGCCAACATCTCGAGATGGGAGTCGTTTGATATTCTAATTGTAAGCGGCTGCTGCTGTTGCCTCTAATGAAGTCACCCATTTATCGGGGTTCGGGGTCCCTCAGCTCTTTCGTTTGATTAATGTGCCCGCACACACAGGTACTCGTATGTGGAGCAACCTAATTTGTCTGAAGAATGAATTGATCCATAGGCGGCAGCGAATAATCAGATATTAGTCTTGCCTTGCCCAAAAATTAAACGGCCAATTAACATTTAATTTTCGAATTTCAACTTGGGCGCAATTTAACGCACAGTTACGCGCTTTTTTCATACCCTTCCTTTAATGTCTTAACAAACCTTTTTTTCGGCTTTTCCCAACAATTTTGCTCGAGCAGAAAGCTGTAAAACTTAAGCATGCATTTCAAAACGGCTCTCTTTGTTTTTGCATACTCGCGTTGACTATTTAAAAACAAATAAATTACGTTGGCTGTTCGAGGGAAAATGGCAGCACGCGAGGTCACTTTGCCGCCACATTAGCAGGGCACTCCACACACACATCAACGAAAATGCAATTGTTTAAACAAAATAAAAGTAAAACACTAGACAATGTTGGCTCTTCGCTGGCACGCAAAACACACACTTAATTTATTCAGTTGCACGGACCATTTTGTTGGTTTTTACCTCGTATTTGTTTACGTTTTTGTTGCTTGCTTGATCTCCGAAATGTGTGTCAAATGGATTCAAATCGACACAAAATATCCGTTGCAGTTGAGTGCACACGCACAAGCACGCATGCTCTGTGGGGATCGGAGTGAATAGTCAATGAATCATGGCACCGGTAAAGGAATTACGTACATCATTTCCATTCTGAAGTTGTTCTTCATTTCCATGAGGAGAATACAAATTGAAGAAGGAACTTCAATTTCCTGTCTCAGTCGATTGTAATTCAATCATTTCATTGCTGTTCCCAAGAGTCGTGAAAGTTGTACTATTGATCCAATTTGTTGCAATTTCCCTTATCGCCGACGAACGTAATTGAAGGTCAGACAGAGCTCTGCTCTCCCATTTCCAATGGCACTTTGGCATTACTTTTTGTTGTAGTAGTTTTTTTTCCCCCGAACTGGGTAACGAGAGCAGATGCCAATCAAAGTCATTATTCATAATATTCGTTGGCGTGCTTAGCCGCATTTTCCAGCTCATTTTTTGTTGTTGCGTTGCCTGCATGAGCTGCGTTTTCAATTTGGAGTTTTTTTTTCCACCGCTCTGTGTCTCTGCTAGAGCAGGTTGCGTCATTTTTGCTAATTTTAGCTAATTTATTGCAATGCCAATGGAAGTACTGAGTCTGTATTGCCATTGTGGGTTGGGATGGGATGGGATGTGAGGTTGTTGCTGGCGTCAGTTGGCAATTTGCATTCAGCTTTGAGCGACGATCCAATCCGATCCGATCCGCTCTACTCGGAGCCGCGATCTCAATCTGTATTGAAACATTGGCTTATTGTTGAGGAAGTGTGGGCCTCCCAGCAGTGACAAATTGGTGATTGTTGATTAATGTGTGTGTGTGTGTGTTCAGCGCATAATTTTAACAATTTATCATTTCCATAAGATAACTATTGACCCAGTTGCAAGCTTCTCCCCTCCCCAATTTCAATAACAAAACAAACCCCTCAAAGAGATTACAGCTCTTGGATAATAACTGATCCAGACGCAGAGCTGCAGTCGAGTGCGGGCCGTGTGACATCATTTCTGGCTGCGTTGCCGTGGAATGAATGAAATGTGTTGGCAGCAGTAGCTGCAACAACAAATCATTGCCTCCTCCGGCCATTATCGCCTTGCCTGTTGGCCATCAACGTAAGCCGCATGTTGTTGTTTTGGGTCGCCCCAGAGATAATCATCTAACTGGCAACAGCGGAGGTGATTTTGATGTGGATGTGTCTTCCTGGCCATGACTCGCACCCAATGTTCTCACACAACTGGGTCCGTGTGTCCGTTGCAGGAAGCTGAAAAATGCTTATCATGAGTGCAGCGTGCCCGGTTGGTTATTGATATGTGTTTAATTCCCCGTAATATGTACCCCCAGACCAACCAACCTCTGCTTCTGTTTGTGTTGTAATAGCGGAAATCACAGTCATGCCGCAATGAGTCCCCGGCATGAGTTGCACTGACGGATGTTTGTATATCTTCGGCTCAGTTGTGGGGGGTACTTGAAGATGCTTCTGGGCACTGGCCTCCAGCATCAGCTCCTCCTCCTTCCCAGCCTCTGTTTAACCGTTGTACACAATTTATGCCGATGTTAACCCATTTGCAAGATCCGCGCACGCGATGCTGGTTCCATTGGAGCCGAATTTCGGCTGGGCTGTTGACTTGACCCAATTGGCAAACAGAAAGTTTGCCCGCCGGCAACGAACCCAAGCGAAACCCAACAAAAATTCATTGCAGAACCGCTGTACGAGTTGTATGTTGTATGATTTAGCATAATCGGATTGATATACGTGTATTGTGGGTGTGAAACCGGTTATCACGGATATCTCTAGAGTCTTGAGCACCACATTAATCTCCGTCTTTCTCTCACCTTTTCAGCTCGCACCATGAAGTCGAGCACACAAATGGACGTACTGTACACGGCGCTGCACTTAATCGTAAGTATTATCCAGGGTCCAAAATCCGTAGCCTCATTCTGGGCCCATTGAAATGGAAAATTGGCAGACCAGGCCAGGCAGAGAGCCGAGAGACCGAGCAGCAGCTAAAAACATCAATCAGCCAGAACCCCGAATGACAATTGCATGCCAATGCGATTAACCTGGATATGAGGTGGCCGGAGACGGACCGCCAGCCGGCCAGTCCCGACCCGACTCTCTCTCCGTATGCTAAACGCGATTCGGTCGCTCCTGCTCGCTCGCGCCTGTTGCCAAGTTGCCAAAAGTGGCACAACACTGGACCCATGCCTAGCTCCGCTTGATTCTGAGCCGCTTGGCCCGACTCAACCCCAGCTCCAGAGTCGACTTTGACTGGATTCAGGTTCAACTCTAACCCAGCGCAAGAGGCTGGCGAAAGTTTTCGCCATCCGCAACTGCAAGGCAGCCTTAGAATCGTGAGAATATAATGTTTCCCCATATCTGCCTGCAACACGAAAACGAAATTTCTGCTGCATTTCTATCCACTTTAATTAAAGAAGCTTACCTACTGCCGGGTCTTGGCCGGATCAGGCTGGGGCTTACTGTCGGCTTGCCGTGATTTACGTCGACGCTTTATGGCCGGCCTGCCACGGGGTCTGAGCAGGAGACCGGGGGTCAGGCTACTACTATCCCAACTATGCTAATGAGTGTCTTGTCTCCACTTTCTTTGCAGACAATCGCAGCTCTGACGACGCACGCAGCACAGATACCAACGGCAGTCAGTGAGTACAGACAAATCTATCCATTTATAAGTCTTGATAAGTTCTATTGACTCCAAATCCTGAATTATGGGAAAGCTTGTTCACCCATTGGTTGAACAGATATCTGGAAACGAATACATAAATCATTAAGCTGGAATCTTAAGTGTTCAAATGAGCTCTACAAGTATTACCTAATTAGTTATAAGCACAGCACCACTCGGCTTAAAAGACCGCATTCCTCTTTAATCTGCCATTGTTGTTCGGTAAAGAAACAGCGTTGGGTTTTTCGTGGTGTTTTGTCTTTGCCGTTTGTTTGGTTGCTAAATCTCTTGACTGTTGGCCAAAAGTGTTGCCAGCACCAGGCACATAATCGCATGGCAAACAAGAGTCCATTCATGTGGCGCCTTAAGCTGCCTTATTGAAAAGCGACAGCAAACATTGCGGCATGCTTCCTTTCGGCTTCGTAATACGGCTGTATCCCCTAGATGGCCGACTCTGGCGACTCCAGATAGTTGAGGACCAGCTGGTAGGTGAGCCTGTGGTTAGCACGGCTCCTGCTGCTCAAAACGGGACGGCAGCCTGCGGGATCGTTGCGTCCGGGTCAAAGTGCTTGGTGGAAGCATGCCTGGAACGATAATAGAATTGTGAGGACTGGCGATGCTGGTGGGGTTTCTACACTTCATGACCCTCTCCCATTCCGAGAGTCCAGCGGTTTCTATTCGGTTTGCATGAAACTGAGGACACGGCATCGGGAGCTGGCCAACGCATTTCATCATCTTCATCGTGTGGCAGCTTCCGCTTGGGCCAGTCGTGGTAGAGCCAGCGGATTACTGGCATAAATTTCTAGTGGGAGCAGAGATCAATGATCAGTTGGGGCTGACCTCAATCTCGCTGTTGACTCCCACATTATCCATGCTGAGGATTTTAACGAAGTCACAAATCCGAACGAGCATCAGAGTCGGCAATGCGGAAATGTTCCTATCACGAAAGAGCTCTTCAGAACCGATTTAATTTGATTTAATGTGGAAGAAATCCGTTCTGTCCATTCCACGTCTGCCATTTTCTTTTCCTTTTTCTTTATTTCTCCGCCAATCCCTTGGCAAACACGAGCGAAACAAGGACAGCAATACTTCCAGCTTAGTGAATATTGCCAGCGCTGCTCATTTGCTCATAAAAGCGCGCAGTTTACTCATTTGAGCTCTTTCTTGTTCTTGTTACATTTGAGATCTGCGCTTGGTAATGCAGTTCTTCTCCTCAAATTATACATAATAGAAAGCCATTAAATGTTTTATGTGCTGGCCGCAGTCAGCAGCAGGAGAGGAGGCTCCATAAAAACCGGCTCCAGCCACGACAGCGACGACGTGGCCGTGTTGCATGCAATTACTTTGCCCAGCACATGCTGGAATAGAACAGAACGGAGGCAAGTGATGCGAAATGCTGTAAGGTTCGTTGAACCACAGTGGAGGCATCACATCGACTCGCATCCCATCCAAAGTGTACACACAGCCAACTGGCAGGGCGAACGTGCCGCAGCGGAGCAGAGCTCTTCCTCGGACCAGTTGTGTACCTTCTGATGGGCCCACGAAAGAGTGCAAAAAGAAGAGCCCAAGCATGCGAGCCCGGGAGGTGGAGGTGTCAGAGCAACAACTCAGCATGGAGTTCTTGGCAATGCAATGGCTTTCTGGTCTGGTTTGGTCTGTTTTGGCTTTGGCTTTGGCTGGGATTCGTGAGCGCTGGCATCGAGCAGGAAATGCCAAGAGCAGAGCCCAACCTAATCCCAGGCCATGTCTCGAATCGTCTGCTGAAGTTCAAGGAACTTGCCATCTTTCTAATGGCCGCGGATCAGGCCAGGCCCACGAGCGCTTCTGTGCTGTGTCTTCCTCCCGGTGAGTTGGCGCTGTTGTTGCCGCTTCAATGGCTTTTCAATGTCATGAACGTACCGTTGTTGTCGCTGGTTGTTGGCTCTTCCGCATGCTGGCATAGCTTGGAGCGCACTGCGGCTCCAACCTCCACTAAATACTGCTCCCATGGGCATCTGTTGTGCCATTGTCTTGGGTTTTTTTTGTGCGCTCATGTCTTGTGCTAACGGCTCTTGAGGTTTGTTCAGCGCTGAAGAGAAGCAGCTGATGCTGATGCAACTGCAACCGCATCCTCATCCACATCTAACTGTAGTTTGCCAGCTGCACAAACATTCCATTTTGGGAGCGTGCCTGTCATGTTTATCTGAGACTTCATTGCATTTCATAATTTCCTTTTTTCCGCTTGCAGAGGATGCACAGAGCTCGCTAAGCGACGCCATTGCGGCAGCCGAGGCGGAGTCCGATGGGGGCTCACCCACCTCCAAGTCTGCCATCGAGCCGACCGTGCGCATAAAGTGCCTATCGGGGTCCATGCTGATCACAATCAAAGATGCCCCGCCAAACCACGAGACCGGACTGTTCAGTGGCATGATCTACCCGAAAGGCCTATCCAAGAACTCCACATGCCTCAGCGAGTACAGGTGAGTGAGAGCCGCGTGCAGATCACAATTTAGATTAGATCGTTGTAATTGCTAACGCTTTTGTCGTCCCCCGCAGAGATCACGTGGGCTCGCTGCGGTACAAGCTGCCTCTGCGTAGCTGCAACACGATGCCCAAGGAGACGGTAAGTCACAGCCGATAGCCTAGAACGGAGATGGGTCTTCCATAATGGGTGCCAATCAGCCAGCAGACCAGACTCTAACTTGCTCTCCCACTCAAGCAGATGTCCACGCAAACTCGTTCTGCCTTTTTCGCATGCAAATAAAAAAGCATTACACCTATAAGGCAACTCCGAGTCATTGGTTACAAGGTAAAATCCATATGCCAAGATGATTAGTCAATTGAAAGGTTGATGTGACGCTCAGCACACGCACTCAGTGACTAAGCTAATGGTGGCTGGATCGCTTGTACAGCGTCGAGACTTGTTAACTAAAATAGCAGTCATTGGGCACGGCAAATGGCACGAAGAACCTAATGGATATGGCATCATCATTTTATATTAATTCTTAAGGCCTTTAAAAAACATATCATGTGAAGCTAGATTTCTTGAGATGTCATAACATAAAATCCGATCAAGCGTACTATTGATCAGCACAGCCCGAGCGAGCGTGAAAACCGGCCTGCCATGTCCCTGTAAACGATATCGAATGATCCCAAAGATGGCCCAGATGTGCCATATAAATTTCAGTCAGAGTTTGTCCAGCTAGCTCTAATGTTTTTATGGCTTGGCTTATTTATTGGCTCATTCGATCGATTCATTCGATCACACAACGAACTGCCTTTGTGCTGGGATCTGCTGGGATTTTGAAATCTCAATTAGCACTTGGCCCGGCTAAATGAGGCTGCAGCTCACGCATCAGCAGCACAGCAGAGGCATGTTTATGGTCTATACCTGGAGCAGAGCAACAGCCACAGCCTCACACGCTTATAAAGTCCGTTTGTGATACATGTTTAACGTAATTTTCCCAGCATTTATGGGGCCAGCATTTTGTAATTTACTGCTGCTGTTGCTGCTTCGACTGCTTTTTCCTTTCGCTCGATTGGATTGACACAATTTTTGAAATTGCAAATGTTAATTGCAGTTACGACAAGCGGATCGATTCGATCGATGTGGCAATGCATCACAGTGTGCGCTAGAAGACTGGTATATACTTTCCACACGCACTGTACCTAGCTGGCATGTTCTTTGGGACTGCGACCCGAGTCTATCTCTCTGGTGTTGTCATTGCTTTGTCCTTGGCCAAGCCGCCTTCCCGTATTGACTCAAACAATTTGCGCAGAGCATTCAATAAGCCAGAATCGATAAGATAAACAAGCTACAAAAACTGTTTGCCACGGACCAACAGCGGAAAAATCAACAGACGCAGTCAAGGCTGGACTCGAGATATGTACTTTTTAATGTTTGTCATTAAAGACGATGAGCGGCTCTGAGCCAGCATGCGCTCGGCTAATGGCCACCGCTTGGCTGGCATCCTGCCTGTCTTACGTCATCTCTGCTGAGACGATGAGCTCAGCTTTCCAAGTGCAAGATGAGGGATGGCGAAGAGTCGCGTGACAACTTGCCACAGCGCTGCCATTGACTGGTGACTGCCACCCCGAACTGAGGGTCGGGGCCCAGACGATCCGTGCTGTGCGCTGTGCGCATGTCAGGCATAATTAAATCAGCTACGAGCAGGTGGCCTCACAGGGCTGTGGGAGGAGGGGCTCTGAAGCGAGAAAAATAATTTTAATTAAAATTTGATTGCCGCCAAGACGATGAGCTCTCCGACACCGTCGCCAGCTCAGAACTACAATTTCATTGCCAGCTTACGAGTACTCTCGTACACACATCAAATCACAATTTCTCATGGCCCAGCAAGTAGCGATCCAATTAGGGACCCCTCCCCACCATCATCTTCCCGGTCGAAATCAATTTGTTCTGACGCTGGCAACGTTGGCGGTCGGCAGTGCGGCGTTCATTGGCCGCCAATGCCGCTGGCTAGATGGCCGTGAAAAGGCCAAAAGTGTTCAACGACATGTAAGCGTTTTATGGCTGTTATTGATATTATAATGCGGCTGCTGCTGCCGTGTTTGGAGTGAAGGTCAGTTGGTCGGACGGAGGCAACTCCCACGCATTCCAGCTTGAACCTGTTTATTCAGGCCGAAATATCTTACAGCTCATCGGGCATTTACATCCATATATTGTTCGCGTTCGCTTCCAAAACGCTCACATCCATGGCTCTCTTGTGGAGCGGTGGAAAAGTGTCATAATGACATAATAGCTCTTTCTACCGTTAGATTCTTTTGACGCTTGTGCTTGAAATCTTAAATGTCATTTTATTATGCTTTTTATTGGCCCATTGTCTTGTTGACGCGCTGCTGGTGATGATGCCGCGATGCTGAGAACTTATACTTATTCGTAAGCCTAACTGTCAACGGTTCTTGGTTCTTAGAGGCTGAAAGAAGCCCGCACACATCTCTCCGCTCCCCATCTCCGTCTCTGTCTCTGTCTCACAGCTTGTTTTAAGCCAGACAATGGCAGCGACGGAAACGCTTCAGAACCAGCGTTGGGCAATAAATCGCATGGGGTCTTAGCCGGCTTCTTAATGCCTTTCGAAACAACGCTACCAATTAAGAGTGCCCCCTGTCAGAGCCCACTTAAATGAAGAACTTCCGTGCCCAAATCTGTAGAGACCCAATTACAAAACTTCCGAGCCCCTCTTCGTTTTTTGCCATTACCTTACGATGAAGTGTATGTACCGTCGCTATCGAGTATGTGTACTCGATTTGTTGGTGTGGTGTGGCGTTGTCAGTGGAATTAGCACAAGAACCAATGGGCAAATGGGCAATGGGCAACAACCGTTAACTGCTGACAGAGGAATCTACCAGGGATGGAAGCATAACAAACCAAAGTTGGATGCCCTATCGCCTACGAAATGGCAATGTTTCGGGTCCAGACAGCGGAATTCATATTCACGCCCATTGCAATCACAATTGCATCATGCCAGGGCCCACAACTTAAATTCAACACGCAAAACGTTGCCAATTTTCGAGGAGATAAGGCCCGCAGATCTCGTGTCTTGGGCCTGGCGGCGAGACGTCACACTTGGTTGATCGGCTCTAGCACCATTCTATGACAACATCAGGAAGTGCTCCGCAGCCCACAGTCCACGTATTGTTTGTCTTGGATCGCACATTAACTTCTGGCTGGCGAGGCTCCAAAACGATTTCTGGCTGCAGCGGAGCGTGAATCTGAATGCATAATGAGAAGGGGCTGTGCTTGGTAGCTGGTGTTCTCCAGTCACTAATATGGCTTCTTGACAACAGCCGGCGCGCTGGCCAATGAGAGATTCAGTACAAGTTTCTACTGTTTCGTTTGCCAGCGAGTTTGCTGTCCAAGTCTTTTGTATTGGGTGATTTTCACTTAAATGCAAGAAAAACTGGCTCATACCCTGGGAACTGATCTACACATAAAAGTTCCATTTTCCATCAATAATTTGATTATATTTCCTTTCCAGGATGATGGCGGCATTGAATTCTTCAACACAATCGTGCTCCAGCCTCACTTGAAGCTCATCACTGATCTGGGCCGTGGCTATCATGTGCGCTGTGCCTATAAAAGCCGAGACGCAGCCATCAAGCCCAAGAAGCATCTGCGCAAGCACTCTCAAAAACCCCAGGCCTTGCGCAGCGAGGATCGCCGGGACTATGGAAGGTCCTTGGACAAGCAGCGCGACGATGAACTGGACGAGGAGGATGTCTACGACGTGAATGCCCCGCTCGACGAAGAGGATGTCAGCAATAACGAAATACCTATGCCCGGCTGCCATATGAAAATCTACAACGACGAGCACAAGATAGCCGACGACGTAAAGATTGGTGATCCGCTGACCATTGTCATCAGCATCGATAGACAGCAGATCTATGGTCTCCACGTTACCGACTGCATCGTGCGTGACGGCTTGGGTTGGGGAGAACAGCGACTGGTGGGAGAGGATGGGTAAGTGTAAAGGAAAATATATCGAGTAAAAAATGTTCTCACCCACATCTTGTTTGATCGTGCAGCTGTCCCATGGACAATGAGATCATGGGACAATTTAACTACACACAGGATCGTTTGGCCGCTAATGTGACCTTCCCAGCCCACAAGTTCCCATACACCACTTCCGTCTACTATCAGTGCAATGTGCGGCTCTGTGCGCTGGAAGATCCGACCTGCCAGGAGGCGCCTCTGTGCAGTGGCAAGCGACCAAAGCGTCAGACTGCTGTCGATAGCAAGGACGAGGAAGGCTTACCAGCCACTATCGAGGTATTCTCCGGCCTCTACGTCAACGAGAACGAGAATGCCAATGACAGCGACGATGATGCGGTCTACAAGGAGAAGGTAAGACCACTCATAATACGATCTCCACCATTTCTGAACCCTCATATCAATTATAGACTCTGGAGGACGCTCTGTGTGTGTCGCAGCGCACCTTTGCCATAGCCATTGCCATTGCGGGCCTCATTTTGATGCTGGCCGTGGTCGCAGCAGTGCTGTGCATCATGGCACGCCGCAGCACGAAGACGGTATCCAACTCCGGCAGCTCAATCTACAGTGGACCCTACACGAACACCGCCTTCTCGCACAGTAGTTAAACGCAGGCCGGGTCCCCCCTCAATGTGAAAATTCAAAATTCAACCTATCCAAAATTATGAAAATGGAACACTCAAAGTGTTTAAAATCAGTTATCAGGATGAGATTCTGTCGCGCAGGGTGCCGCTGCGGTAGTCAACGTCAACTCCGTCGAAGCAAGAATGGGAGCAAATTAGTCTGTAAGGTCACAGGAGCAAGCGGTCCTTAGGTTAAGCGTAGTCATAGGTTTGCAAAATGTTTGTGCAGAGATTACCGGGCAATGGCTATTGCCCTTTAATGTCGCAGAGTTCTTCGCGTCGCATCGGTCACAGATGGAGCGGGAACTCTGTTCCGCACAGTCGGTGTTGGACTCGCCCTTCTTTGAGAGACTCCACTTTAAGCAGTGGTGCAGTCATTAGCGTGTTTCTTGACATCTCATCCCTCTTTCACACTTATTATGCTTACCCTACCTACTACTATAATTTAAACACTCGAACTAACAACGAATGCAGCAGCCGACGCTCAGGTGATATTTGTACTCGTATCTACTTAATACTTTTAACTGCTACACGTAATTTATTAATTTATCGGATCGGATGGGTTGCCTTCCTGCCAAAGGTCCACCAGAAGCACAAGCAAATCCACACATCACGTTCTTAGTTGAATTTCCTGAACAACTTCTTGTCATTGTTTAACTTAAACTACTGCACTACACTCTGGACTAGGGTAGCAGCAGCAGCCCTTATTAGAATGCAGCCGTCCCAAGCAGAAATCTACTAGTATACTTAAATTACAATAAATATCTTTTAACCATTCTCAAAGTAAGCTTAGGACTTTGTACTGCTTCAAATGGAGCATTCCGAATGCAATGCCGATGGAATGCTCTTCTGGAGCCGTTCAATTTACGCGTACGCATAGAAATGGCAACCAATTTAAATCTTAAACTGCGTAGTTTACAACTAAGTTAATATAAATCGTATTGAACAATAAACTCAAATTGACCATAAACAATTGTAATCATCAAGTGTCAGCTTTTGTTGTCCATGTCACTCTTATTCAGGGACACTCACTGGAGACCAGAGTAGTCTGCTGCTACTTCTAGCACTTCTAGTGCAACTTTGTGTGTGAACTGTGGTGGGTGTCCCCAATGATTATTACTCTTATATTCCTGTTGCTACAACTGCTGGCGAGTCTGTCAATGGGATCTCTGAATTGTCCCACTGACGAAGCGATTCCACCGCAGTTTCATTTGGTGCGAGAGTGTCAACGGGCTTCAGCAGATGATGCACTATCTCTAGAAAACACATCTTCCTTCGAGGACTGCGCCAACTTGGCCCGGGAATTGCACGGACTGGCCCTAAACTACGCTCCAGGAGGTCCAACGCGACACAGGAATATGTTTATTCAGTCGAATCATGGCAGTCATGGCAGAATCTTGCGCAGTCGATTGACGGTATTTGAACAGCCCGCAGAGTTCTTCAACTGCCATGTACTGCAGTGCCCGCAGAATAGCACCTTTGGGGGTATGGTTAATGACAGCCGCTTCGACTACTACAGCTTGCATGGCAGACCAACAACTCTGCGGAACTATAGCTGTGTGCCAGAAGTCGGCTTATTTTTGGTGTACACCAATCCCAGCAGTTATCTGAATGCATCCTTGCAGTGTAGCAATTCCAGTGAGTTCTCCGGGAGCCTGGCGCACATTGCCTCCGAATCACGGACGCGGGCCTTGTCACAATGGCTGATGGACTTCAACAGGAAGTCGCGCCCTGTCCTGGAAGCAAAGCCTATGCCAATCATTTTTCTGGCCTATGTGGGACTTGCGTTTAATCGCACGACCTCCCTCAACGCTCATGATTTTCGTAATGCTCAGCACGAGAGCTTGATATGTTTTCTTTACAGGGCATGGGATGTTGGTCATCCAGCTCTTGGGTAAGTATAGACAACGATTACAGCAGACTCCAGCAATTTGTTCTTCCACAATTACAGGCAGCAGAAGGCCAACGAGAGTTGCGTTGCATTGACGCCGCAGGGCACCTGGCATGCACTCAGCTGCGAACGCCAGCTACCTTTTATTTGCGAAATATTTACTGCGAGTCCAAGGAGCTGGAAGCATGAGGCTGAACTGGATATCGGCCCGAATTCTGTGGCAAAGTGTCGTAATGATTGAGTCTGTGGTGCAACACTGTTATTCGCAGCCGTTTTATTCACTTAAGCCGTTTTGAAAACACAAAAGCCAAATGTATTAGTATTATGTAGTGTCAGCCCACCATCCGCACTCTATCGAACGTGTATCGCAATGTTTGAAGGTTTTAAAACAAATACA
This sequence comes from Drosophila pseudoobscura, assembly GCF_009870125.1. Lineage (NCBI taxonomy): Eukaryota > Metazoa > Arthropoda > Insecta > Diptera > Drosophilidae > Drosophila > Drosophila pseudoobscura. Next base: position 20,910,619 of record NC_046680.1, on the reverse strand, counting down.
GTGAACACCATCGCAGCTGGAGCTGAAGTCCTCTGGGTTTAGTGGTACTTGTAGTTCCTGTGGTGCTTCAATTTGGTGTAGTTGATCATATAGAAGAACGTCATGCTGGCCACGGTCAGCTGGAAAAAGGGTGCAATGCCAGCACGCTTGGGAAAAACGTACTTATGCTGCCAGCGCCACCAGGCACGGCTGACGGCACCAACCATTGCGTTGGGGGTCTTGTTGCGGCGACCGAACCAGGAGCCCAACTCGCCCAATTTCACCTGTCCGAATGGGACATCAGCTGCAAGTAAAGATAGTTAATTATGTAAATTACTCTGAATCTCTCATATCCGTGTCAATGTGCTCTGCTCGCACTTGCCTGCCGTGCCGCAAGAATCTTGCGCTGAAAATTACGTAACTTTGAAAAATTGCTTACCTTTGCCATAAAAGCGGGCAGGGTCGTAGGGACCATGCACCTTGGGGTTGTATTCAGCTGGATAGTCACCGAAAGCCATCTCGCTGTGTTAAAAAAAATATATTTTATATTTTTCTTATGAAACGAAAAATGATGGCCTGCTACTCACAAGTGTGACAATCGAAATGTAGGGATGTAATCGATATTACGACTGTGTTGTACTTTTCATCACTAGAACTAGATCGCTCTTTGAGTTCAGATTATATTTTCTGGCTTGTTAGCAGTGCTGCCAACTTTTTTACAGAAAAAGCTGACAGCAGAAAAAAAACGAAAGATTAGCTGAAAACTTACAACAAAATCCAAAAAAAGCCCAATTATTGGTGTTAGAAATTTTGTATTAAAGTGATATTTAATATGTATTTAATATTATTTTCATTAACTCATCCGCATTTGGTCTTCCAAAAAAGCCAGATCTGACGGGAAAAAGCGCAATCGGCAGCACTGTTTGTTAGTTAAATATTTTGATCGCTGAACAGTGAAAAAACTGAAAAGTTGGACTAATAAATTATTTATCTAACATTAAACACATTTAAAATTATTCGTTATCGATGGCAATTGAACCACTGTTCGATTCACTTCATCGAACTAGTTCGGGCAGGAACCACGCAACTCCAGTATATACAGAAATCAAATACGATTTTTTTTTGCATCCAGCCTGAAATTCAAATCAGAAACCAAGTAAATAAATATTAAAAGGAACAATAAATAATGAAAATGGAAGATCTCTTGACGAAGGGTTCGTCGTCGCCGCAGGAGGAAGACGACGAAGATGAGAAGGCGGAGCTGAAGGCAAAAGTCGCAATTGCCTCTGATGAGGGGGTGGAGAACGCTGAGGATGCTGTGGAGGAGTGCGCTGAAAAGGAAAGCGCGGGTGGAAAGAAGAAAGGCACGCGCAAAAAACGCTCCCTCAACTGGGAAGAAGCGGAGAGGGGACTACTGCTGGAGGTTATCAAATCAAAAGTGGCGTTCGTTGAGAACCGTAGTGTGGATGCCAAGAGTATCAAAGCCAAGCGTCTGGCCTGGTCCCAAATCACCAAACAGTAAGTGTAGATTGCGCAACACAAATGTGTATTACTGTACATATACTAAGGGACATTTCCATTGCAGATTTAATGCGTTGAACTTTCGGCATCGACTGCTCGAGCAAATTCAGGTGCAATGGCGCAGCATGAAGAACTCGGCGAAGCGCGAGCATCAGCAAAAGCATCCCAAGTCCGATCCCCTGGAGGGCATGCGTATGATTGAGTTTATGGAGGAGCTGCAAAAGGATCCGGTAACCGCGCGGAGCCAAACCCGCGGAGTCAACACCAATGGCGGCACCGTAAGCACACTCAAGAAGGAACTACTCGATATTGACGAAGATGAGGATATGCCGCTGGCCGCCTTGCCAAACTCGACGAATGCCAGTGAGGACACGTTGCAGACATCCACCATGGCCATACCATCGCCACCCCCATCCACCGCTGGCGGTGATGGGGACTCGCAGCAAGAGAGCGCTCCTTCACAGCCGCCCACTCAACGTCGCAAGCGTGCCAAACCCAAGTCGACGGTTAATAAAAATGATTCCGGGGATATGGGAGAGGACAACGAAAAGGTAGCTCCAGTGCGAAAGCGGCGACAGCGCAATGTAAGTTGGAGGATTGTCCAAGCAGCTATGAACACGAGCAATGCTAATAACGAATCGTCTTCCCCGGGACAGCTCTCGCAGGCTCAGTCAATAATATCAGATGAAAATGAAGCGTCCACAACCGTTGCGCCTAGCACAACGCCCCAGCAGTTCTCGTCGGCGGCAACAACGGTTCCCGAAACGAATAGCCCGCCAGCCGCCACGCATGACCTCATCAGCAGCACGGATATGGAGCAAAAGTATAAACATGACCTTTTCAAGCTGCTGAAACAGGCCCGTCTGGCCGAGATAGACTATGCACGCCGCGAGCACGAACAGAAGTTGCGCCTAGAGCAGATGGAACAGGAAATAAAAATGGCATACTACCGGCAAGAGCAGGACTTGAAGCTTCGACACATGCGGGAAGAGCACGATATAAGGCTCCGGCAACAGCGACGAGAACACGAGGCGCGTCTTGGTATTTACAGCCTCAAATGCAGCGGACTAAATGGAAGCATACAGGAACAGATGCCCCTGCCCTCAGCGAAATGCAACGCCAAAATGGACTACAATAATGTCCACATGGACGGTGACACTGTCAAGCCATCGACCAGTGCAGAGGGGAAGCTGGCTCTCAGTGCAGCCTGCAATTAGTGGGCGTGGTAGGGGGGTCAGATACACGCTCGCAATACGAATTGCCAGAAATTAGCCTGTAAGTGTATTTAGAGGAAAACATCATCCAATACTTTAAAATTTAGCTTGAAATACGTTTAGCGAAATGTAGCCCGACCAAATCACGGTCAGATGAATGATTTCGAAGACAAATGAATGAATACGAATACTCAAAAACTACACTCAAGATGCCACTCGGGCGCCGCCTGCCACGAAAAATGGACTGTTTTTTTGTGCATTTCGCACCACACACAAATACGAGCATACAGACAATGCATTTTCAATATAGTATTACATATATATTTCTAACGATTAAGACTCCTGAAAAACATGATCATTTCAAACGCGGTTGTGTCGTACGAAACAAAAATACTCAAACACACTCTGAATAAGTTCCCTATTTGCAAATCTTTAAAACGCATACGACGCCCCAAGTCAGTCAGTATTCTTTATTGCCACTGTATTATTTTTACTTTTTACATTTTTTATTTGTAAGTTTTTTTTTACAAAACTTACAATTTAGACATAGGTACATGTCGTAATTGTAAATCCCTGTATGTCTGTTCATACATTACCGGAGAATCTTTTATAATTCTTATAATCATAAGTTACTGTACATCGTGTTCTATAGCGCAGTAATGTCCTGTCACTTTGCTTCTGCTTAATAAAAGGCATGATTAAGGCGAGAGCGAAGTAAAGTTAAACTAGATAAAGAAAATACAAATACATAGTGTGTAATCAACTCTTCGAATGTGTTTTAATAGCTTTCAAATCTCTGCCATTATACTCAAAATATCCGAAATTTGTGTATGATCGAGCTTTTTTTTAAATTGTACGTCAGTATATAGGGGAATTTCGAGTCTTTCTTTTAGTTGTTAGTTTTACTTATTATTTACTATTTTTTTAGAATCGTACAGTTTTTTCGTAGTATATAGCAAATTTTTCGCAAAATGAAGAACCTTGACGGAACACTTGACTATATGGAAAATGCACGGTTCAATTATTTATACGCGCCTGAAATTGCCCGTTTGGAAAAGGAAACCAGCTTTAAGCACACCGAACTGACATGTGTCGTGATGATATATCACAAATTTGTGTTGGAGAATGGCGAGCGCGCAAAATTCATGACATTAATGCAGCTCAGTAGCCTTGTTGAAAACGTATTTGGAGTTACTGATCAAACGATTAACGCTAACGTTGTCTCACGGATAAGTTTTGATCCGGACTTCGATCATCCAGACTTTTCCGCCGATCGCCACTGCAATTTGCGGTCATTCATTAAGCTCTTTGAAATTTATTTTACCGACGATCTAGAAAAACGTATGGTTTTTTGTTTCTCAGTGAGTAAAATCCAATATGTACAAGTGGAGTGGTAATATGACTACGGGATATATCTATAGGTATATGATAGGACTGATTTTAATTCTCTGGATCGAGAGGTTGTCCAGCGCTATGTGGATAAATTCTTCGAAGGCGACGACGAGGATGAGGTTTTTGAGTTGCGTCAAGTAAGATTATTGCTTGACTATATAATTCCCATACCATTTCACGTCTGATATATTCGCAGGACATGGTGGAATTGATTTTCATAAAGTTCGACCAGGATAAGGACACTTTCATATCGGCAGAAGAATATTACGATGTAGTGCGCCAGCAGCCCATGCTGTTGGAGTTCCTTGGTCCCGTGTTTCCCACAACTCGTCAAAAGGACATTGTGGCTCATTGTGCCAATATCATGTCCTGCTATGCTAAAAACGAGGGAAATTATGAATGATTTATGCATTTACATATAACCAAATTAAAGTAATAAAATTTGAGTGTAACAGTTATTTGACTATCTGTCTTAGCTGAAATATACAGATGGCATGATACAGAACACTAATTGTCCTAGTGTCATAAGACCACTAACCTTTTTTTTTTTTTTTTTTTTCTTTTTTTTTTTTATTAAAAATCAGCTTTACTTAAACTATGATCTAATTTTAGTGATATTTACATTGGCTTACTACATATTATAAGAGTTTAATGATTAGGTTTATATATACATTTTAATGATGTGTTATTCAGCAAATTTTTCTATTTTTTATGTTCAATGGGTGGAGACGTTTGAGTCTGCGTGGGATTTGGGGGTGCAGTAATCCTCTAGCTGTTTCATTTGGTTTTCATTCCACTAACCATACAGTATATATGTACTATATGTGCCAGTCCATACACCGAACATGTCGCAAACGAACTTTGGATTAGATCCCGGGTCTTCGACGCTGGCGTTTGTCTACCGCCGTGTAATTATGAGCCAGCCTGCTTTATCTCATCGGCTTGGACCGGGTAAGTTTTCCTTGTTTCCCCCTATTCATTTGGTTGGTTCTTCATTTATTTTTGTATTCCTTTCAGCTCTATTGGCCGAGACCCTCTCTGGCCACAATCTGCTATGCCATTTCTATCCGATTTCCCCGTGCCAGATGGAGTCCTATCTAAGAATTATCGAGGCGCATTCGAGACAGACATTCGAGGTTTGATATATTCGCAGAACATGATGGAATTGATTTTCATTCCTTGGTTTCGTGTTTCCCCCAATTCAACAAAGGGAAATACGTGTCCATATATTTAGATAGTAGCTACAAATTGTTTATTTATTTATGCTAAGATAGGTTATGATAAATAAAATTAAAATAAATAAATAAAAGATTTCAACAATGCATTAAAATATGAACAAATTTCAAAATTGCACAAGTACTACTTATTTTGCCAGTTTCGAATGCATCATGTGAAAGAATTTTCTCCGAAGTGAACTTAATAAAAACAAATACAAGAAATAGATTTAAGAATATAAATGTTTCAAATCTTTTATATGTGAGACAAGGTCTAAGGAAGAACAACGGTTGCGAGAATTTTGAACCGAACACTGAAATGCTGTTTAAAAATCCCAGCGACATCGTTAGTGACGATAGTGATAGTGTTATTGATTAGTATATTATTAAGACTTTATTATTATTAATAAGTCTTATTAAGACTTAAGATTCTTAAATGAAATGAATGAAACAATTATTTGAGTGCGCACCACTCGTAACCAGTCGATAGTATCGATAATCGAACTGGAATCGGGTAAGGCTCTTTTACCCGATTGACAACAATGCACACATACCCTGGGGGAAATGGATGTTATAGAATTGTGAATACGTTTGTCACCCCAGGCTCCGTAGGTATCAGGATCGAGATAAATATATACAAGATACTAATAATATTCATGAATATGTCTAAAGAATATCAATTTGAGAAAAGGTCTTTATAAATCACGTTTCATCTTCATATAAAATTAACAAAATAGGGTATACATAATGACTCTTTTTTTGTTGGACTTTTTCGTTTAAACCTTTTTTCGCGCAAAATCCAATAAAAGCAAGGATTAAAAACTATCTAATCTTGTAGAAAATTTATTCATCAATGGGATAAAATTATGTGGGCATTGCTAAGAGATTTAATTAGTCAGCATTATTCAATGGAATATCAAAATTGAGCAATTTCCTCTCTCGTTTGTTTTGATTGACCTATTTCGCTACTTGTTTTTTGTTTGACTTATTTCGCTAAAACCTCATTTTAGGCAAAATGCAATAAAAGCAAGTGTTTAAAATAATCCAGTCAAGTAGAGAATTGATTCATCAATCGTATATAATTATGTGGGCAGGGCTGAGAGATCTATATAGCTGGGAATATTCGACGGAAGAAAGATTAACCAAGAACTAGTCGTCATCACCGGTTCTCAACAATGAGTCCCATTCCATGCACACATACCCTGGGGGAAATGGATGTTATAGAATTGTGAATATGTTTGTCACCCCAGGCTCCGTAGGCATCAGGATCGACATAAATATATACAAGATACTAATAAGGTACTTGAATATCTCTAAAGAATATCAATTTGAGAAAAGGTCTTAATAAATTACGTTTGATCTTCATATAAAATTAGCGAAATAGGGTGTACAAAGGGCTATACACGCATCACGTCTTCACGTATATATTTCTGACAGTCGTATCGATAAATCCGCGGTTACACGGGTCTAAATTTTAGTAAATAGGCTCCAATCACAAAAATTATGGCCACTGAAGAGCATCAGCGTCTGGCTAACATAGTGAAGAGCTGTCATGAGAGCCTGCGGCAGCTTACGAAGGAGCATGGGGCCCAGGTGGCCTGGCAGGAGCACACAAGCCCACAGAATGCGAAACGTCTGCTGGAGTACGCCAACGCAATGCGGGAGCTAGCTGGCATATGGGAAAGAAATGACAGCAATATGGAGCTGCAGGCACGCAGCCGCATCAAGTGGGCCATTGACTACATAACCAAGTACTTCTTCACCGAGGGAATATACATGCAAAAGCGCCAGCGGGAACAGAGATTACTAGAATGTTACACCAGCGAGCAGCAGCTGGGTGAAGTGACGTGCGAGTTCTTGGAGGAGCCACCAGACAGGTTGCGGGTACTGGACGTGGGAAGCTGTTTCAATCCCTTTGCCAATTCCCCGCATCTGGAGGTGACAGCAATTGATTTGTGTCCCGCCACCAATGACGTCCTCCAAGCGGATTTCCTGAAAGTTGATGTGTCGCCAGGACTCGCAGAGCCAGATCTTTGCGAGGGCAGCGTGAAGAGTCTGCCTGCCAACCACTACGAGTGTGTTATATTCAGTCTTCTCTTGGAGTACATGCCCAGTGCGGAACAGCGCCTTCTTTGCTGCCGAAAAGCCTACGATCTCCTACGCCCCGAAGGTATACTTGTTCTCATAACGCCCGACTCTCAGCATGTGGGCAAGAACGCGCACCTGATGAAGAACTGGCGCTACTCATTGGCCAAATTGGGCCTCCTCAGGGTACGCTTTGAAAAGTTGCCCCACATCTCCTGCATGGTGTTCCGTAGGGCCATAAGCATTGACCTTTCTCGCCACTGGGCGAGCATTCATCGAGAGGAGGGCATGTGCGAAGCCATAAAAATACCGCAGGACGAAAATTAGATAAGACAAGAGTCTGGCCGGCCATCTGTGTGGTTGTAAATATGTCCACGTCTACTTATTTATGACTTAACTTATCTGTGTTAAATGTGAGTTAATAATAATGGTTGACGATTTATCTATATCGTAAATATTCAAATGCTATTGCTTCTGCAACTGTGTACCAGCTGGCGCTGGTTCCGATTGTGGGAACAGGGACGCGCCGCTCTGACGCTTCTTCATGGCTGTGGAGGCACCCTGCGAGATTTTCATTATATTGGGGGGCAGGGGCTTCTTACGGTCTGCCTCCCATTCAGCGCGATGCAGGCGCTGGCGATGTTTGTACATGTTGGCATTCGAAAAGAACGTCATTGGACAGTTGGGACAGGTGTAGAGGACCTCTCCGGTGTGAGTGGAGGTGTGCTCCTGCAGGAGAAACAGAAGATGGATTAGAAATACGATGATAGAGGACTAATTAGTCGACGTACTCTTAAATCTTGCGGTCGCTTGAAAGCCTTTTCGCACATTCCGCACTTGAACTTTCGCTCGCAGAGATGATTGTGGTAAATATGTCGCTTGAGAGCTCTGGAGTTGGTTGAAGTCTTGTTGCAAATGTGACAGCGGTGCTCACCCCCCGGCGGCTCATGCACCGTATTCATGTGCTGCTTAAGGCCGGACAGATGCCGCAGCCAAGTGCCGCAAATCTCGCACTGCACGGGCTCCGGTTTGGGACGGGGCTCGTCGGAATGTTCCAGCTCATGATGCTTTTTGAGATTCGTTTGGGAGCGCAATGTCTTGCCACATTTATCGCACATGATCGCAGTTTCAGGGTCATGCATATAGCGCAAGTGCTCCTTCAGCTTGCGCTCTGTGGGAATTCTGGAACAGTAAAAGAATAAACATTAAGTTTGGGTTTACTTTAAAGTCGTAGGACTAATCGTAACTAACTTCTTATTGCATTCTGGGCAGGTGAATTTGTAATCGGACTTGGCCACATGCTTGGATACATTGTGATATTCGATGGCTGCCTTGGTGGTAAAGGTTTTTGGGCACTTTTCGCACTGATAAACCCGCTTCTCCTTGGGATCCGTACTGTCGGACGGATTCGTGTGCGATTGCTCGTGTATTTCCAAGGTGCGGGAGTCCGGAAATACTTTTCCACATTGGGAGCACATAAAATGATCGGGGTTTTGATGAACCATGACATGTTCCGCCAATGTTTTACGTATCGTAAACTTCTTTCCACAGCAGCTGACGTAGCCCGATTCGATGTTGTGCGAGAGGCGGTGATGCCGTCGCATGTCGGCAAAGTTCTGGACCAGGAGATTGCATATTTCGCAGGACAACTTTTTGAAGAACTTGATGATAATTTCATCATACTCATTTTGCTGGAGCTTGCGCCGTTCGATCTCCTCGCGGCTCATGCGGACAGGTGGGACCAAGGGCTTGGGACGCTTTCTGTACTTCTTCGGCTTGACTACGACCCGCTTGGGTATCTCAGCGTAACGCTCCTCTGGCTCAAAGTCCGGCAAACTGTTGTCCGAGTCTTCATCGCTGGTGTCACTGGAGGAGCTGGCGCTGTCTTCCGTTCCCAGCACAGCCTCTGCGGCCACAAAGTCATTGTCATCATCGTCATCTGAGGCCAATTCTTTTTTCAGTCGTTCAGGAGACTCGAGCTTGGGCATAGGTTTCCGGCCACGCCGCGTACTTCTTCTCAGTTGGCGCTTTTTGCTAGATCCGTTTCTTTCGGATGATCCGTTTGAATCATTTAGGAACTCCGCCAGGGGAACGTCTCCATCTGAATCACTACCAAGTGCCTGCTCATTCTTTATCCGACGCTTTGGATTGGTGGGCCAGTCCGAATTTCCACTGGGCCTTTTCGTAGCAGTTTTGTGTCCATCAGTGTCCACCGGGTCCTCGAGAAACTCCAGCTTGGTCAGAGGCTCCAATTCGTTCACCTCCACCTTAACCGCGCTGGGGGCAAAGAAACCCTCGGACAGGGCATCTAGCTCTGCCGCAAGCAGGGGGTTGATGGCCTCTGTCTCGCCACAGAACTCGATTGGAATACTTTTCGAGTCGCTCTGCCGCTGCTGGTGCAGAATGTACACTCGCTCATGGAACTCATTGAAACTGCTCACGTTTTTCCAGCAGTCTCGGCATATGACCTCCGAATTATTATCCGCAATGGGCAGCTGGGAGGGAGGGTTGAAAGATGAGCCTTTATATTGGAATCGGAATCAACTGTCCAGTAACTTACCTCAAAGAACAGGAAATGTTTGTTAATGGTCTCCCTTATGTTGAGACGCATCCCTTCATCGGAAAACAGTCCATAGGAAGCATCGGAGGAACCCAAACAAAGTACACAGGCTGTCATGATGCTATACCACCAAATGCATGCTAATACAATCTTTCTACGAGTCCAGCTCCATTCAGAAATTTGTTTATAAAAATTCTCATAAAATCACGCACTATGGTATTTTTTGGTGAATTATTCGTCAGGTGATAGCGCGTTTTCGAAACACCAAATCGATAAAATAAATAAATCGAAATAGGAGTGACAAAAATCAGCTGTGCGCATTTTATTAAAACAAGCGAGCAAAAATTACTAGTTATCCGCATTAATTTAATTAGTATACATCCTATTCTTTAATGGCTAAACGTAAGAATAAAAGGACCCCAAGGCGGATACATCGTCATCGGCACAAAAACGTACTGTCTTCACCCAAGACCACGCGGATGCTGCTCAACAAGTCGGCCCTAAGAACACAGGTAGATAATTCTCGCGCCGAAACGAGAATCACGGTGAGTGTAGCCATAGAATATTAGAATATATTATTATTAAATTAAATGCATAGTTTGTTGTACGAGACGCGAATCGCGATTAACCCGCTTATCCCGCGTATGTTGAGTGTTGTGTTGTGTTGTTGTGGTACCTTTGTCAGTGCGCAATCGCCGTAACCAAGCAGCACCGAAAAACTTAAGTACAGACAAAAATTGAGCAAGTTCCAGAAAAACCTTGACACGAATTAGACCATCGCAGACGAGCAAATCGAAGGCAGAAAAAGTCGTTATCAAATCCCAGTTGCCAAAAGCAGTTACCAAAACCCACCAAAAATCAGCGAAAAATGGAAGAGATCTGGAAGAAAGTCTGCAGCCACTACGATGTGCCCGAGCAGGTGGCCAATGAGTGGTTCACTCGCATCCAGGAGCATCTGAGTGATGAAAGTCCCTCGCGGGCCTACCACAACTGGAACCAGATGATGCAGCGCAAGGAGTCGCACCTGGCCGAGTGCACCAATCCGAACATTGTGCTGGCTGCATTCTTTCAGTATTACCACTTTGATGGCAACCGCAGCTGTGTAGAGGAAAACTGCGAGGTATTCCAGGAGTTCTGCAAGGAAGCCACCATCGAAGATGTGAGTAAGAGTCCGACATCATTTGACGATGGGCTATAGCTTGTGTGTTGCTGCGTGTCTTAAACAGGATGATACCAAGAGTCTGGTGTGCAACCTGTTGGGACGCAAAACTCCCGAGAACGAAGTGCACTGGTGCCACGACGATGAAGCCAATTTGTTGCAGGATGTGGATTTGGTGGTGCTGGCGTAAGTATTTTTCCCTTCCCCGAAACGAAACGAAATTGTTGCTTATTTGCTCCATTGTCTGATGATCCACAAGCTCCTCACCGGAGGAGTACAAGCACTACACAACGCTTCTGCGTTCGGAATACGCAAATCTCGATGATGCGACATACAAGGCCATGCGCATTAAGGTTCTGGAGACACTATTGCTTATACCATCAATATATGCAACTGGGGAGTACCACGACAAGTACGAGGAGCAGGCCCGTGCCAATATACGCAGCGAGATACTCGAGTTGAAGAAGTAAGGCGTTTACGCGACTTGCTCAGATTTAGATTCCAAAGGGCTCTTTATTTGCTGCTTAGCTGTGTACTTAATTGCTGTTTATACCTCATTCGAAATGCATGAAATTACTACACAACCAAGACTGCTCGAAGGACAGAGGTTCCTTGACAGATTGGGACGTCTTTTTTTAACAGTCCCATGCATGGACTCTAGATAAATTGTAACTTAATTCTGAACTGAATTCAAGTTTAATCAAAATTTGTCTACTAGTTCGATTTTATGCCAATCTATACGTAAGCCCTTTTAATATAATTACTACAATATTCCCACAATAAACATGATAAATATGTATATCAAAAACTATTCAAAAGCACGCCGTTTTACTAAAAGCACATTTTGAGAACTTAAATTTGAAAACCTCTTGGGTGAGGGGTACACAGTAAGTAGGAAAAGTAACATTGGATTACTTTTCTTTTTTTTCTTTTATCAAAACTGAGCTTAAAATTTTTCATAATTTGCATTCCCTTTCACCAGGCTCATCAAACACAGCAAATTACAGAAGCCGCCAGCGACAGAACCGCAATGCAGCCAGAAGGTAACTTTACAGAGCGTTCCGCGATGCCATCAGCAGACCAAACTGCTCGATTCAAGAAGTTCACAGATGATCGGAGCAGGGTGAGACGGTGGATGGTAGCTTTGAGGAAGTATTGCATTTTGATTATTTCAGAACTCTCCCAAGCGCTTGCAGCCGAACGCACAAAAGAAAAAGAAGAAAATGGATCGCAAATACATCCAGAAGCTGCTGAGCTCGATCAAGAAGAAATACCGGATGAACAAAGGTCCGCACTTTAAGCGCAGGTTGGAGTTTCGAAACGATCCGCCGGCTGAGGCAGTATTGCCCAAGCCCAAGTTTTATAGACCCCCGAAGGTAAGGTTGAGATTGTGTTGGGACTTTGACCACTTATTCACATGCAACTCAGGCGAATGGGAGCTCAACTCCAAATCAAAATGATACCATTGAGGATGGAGAAATAGTTGAGGGACTAGAAATCAGCGATGATGATGATGACTGCGTGCTACTGGAGCCCCCAACGGCCTTCATAAACATCGATGATGATGAGAGTGATGACGAGCCCTCTACCAGTGACAGAAGCTTCAAGGCTTGCAAGCGTCGTGCTGAATTGCTTGCCTCATCACCTCAAATACTGTTCGAAGACTGCCATCGCCAGACGGCGCTTCTAAGGACATCGAAACCAACAAATCAACTGCTTTATTCCACCATGGCCAAGAAGGCCGTGTCAGAGGCTTCCTACATCGTCTCAGACGATAGCTTCGAAATGGCCAGGCCGAAGACAAGCCTAACACATGCCGATTCTGTCATTGTTATCGATGACACTATTACGGAGGAAGACTTCATTCCGTTGCCACCCGATGATCCAATACGGAAAAGCTCTAAAACGAAGGGAAAGAAGCGGAGTAGCAAGCGAATGAACGACAGCCTGTTCACCTCTGCGGAAAAGAAAGAGCTTGGTAAGTACAATAGGAACACCTTCAACCCCTCAGAGGAATTGGAAGAGACTGACAACGAGCCGAAATCAAACAAGAGAGCGGTTATAATCGATGGCAGCAATGTGGCCTTCGCGTGAGTGTTTCGCTACGACATACATGTGTATGTATATATGTATGCTAAGAACCCATTTTCAATACCCTCACAGACATGGAAATTCCAACATATTCTCCTCGGAGGGCATCAAATATTGCCTGCAGTATTTCGATAAAATGGGCCATAATGCCAAGGCTGTGATACCGACGTTCCGCAAAAATGCGACCAAATCCTCAAATCCCGAACTTCTGGATAAGCTGCACAAAGAGGGTAAGATCGTATTTACTCCATGCAAGAACTTGCCTGGTAAAATGTCTATCAGCTACGATGATCGGTAAGCTGTAGATTGATTTTGTATTTCCCATTAAATCTCCATTAAAATACTTGGTTTCCTATCCTTCAGCTTCATATTGCAGCTGGCGTACGAGTGGAATGCAGCTGTGGTGTCGAATGATAACTACAGGGATCTGATAAATGAGAATCCAGCATTCAAGAAGATTGTGGAGACTCGCGTTCTTGGCTATTCTTGGTGCGACAACATATTCATACTCCCAAAGGATCCGTATGGACGCTGGGGACCGACACTTGATGAAATACTAAAATGTTAAATCCTTCCTTATATGTATTTAAATTCGTTCAGTTTAGTTAAATAAGTTATCTCATTGAAGCTATTTACATTTCATGTCTCGTTGGCATTTCTGTGGCTCCATCTTTTCTTTTTTGAATCACATCAAGAAATGAAAAGTTTAAAAATCATCAGGGATACGTTTATTTCAGCATTTAGTAAATTGCTTAATCGAAAATTAAAGAAAAATTTAATTCATACATAAGAATTACTCTTAAAATTTCTTGTATATATGTATAAGCGTGTATATTTAAGTATGGAATACAATTTATTATTTCGGAATCGAAAGTTTTTGTTACAACACCGGTGGCTGACCGTTCACCAGGAACGTTGTGGTGGTTGTCGTCGTGGTGGTGGCGAGAGTTCCCGACTCGTAGACTGGCGGTGGCTCGTTGATGCCCACCTCCAGGTTGGTGGCAATGGTCAGTGTGGAGGCTGCATGGCTGACTCCTTGCTTCTGTTCGCAGTATGCTGCCTCATCGTAGCTGGGCGGCAGATCCAAAGTCTTTGGCAGCACAGTAATCTGGTCGTTCTGGTCACCTACACTGACGCTGCTGATGCCAGCGGCACAGCTGGAACTGCCATTGCAATTGTTGTTCGTCACACTGATTTCCATCTCACGACGGGCTGAAGGAAGAGAAGGAAGCGAGTTCAAAACCACATTTAAATTTACACTTGCCGCCAAAGCTCTTTTTTTAAGAAGCTTTCAGCTGTAAAAACGATAGCTTTCGCTGTTAAAACGCTAGATTGAAGGTGTTAACCTAACATGGCATATCGCTGTTACGTCAGCTGACTCTGCTGTGACGTCACCCGAGCAGCTGGCGCTTGGCCGCGTTTCTAAATAATTTCATTGCTTCTATAAAGTTTCTGCTTGTTGTTTACGTACGCGGCTGCAATACCAGCGGCGCCACCTAAAGCGCACAAAATCTAGTAAGTGAAACTATTTGCACAAGTTCGAACCTTTCGATCGGCTCACCTTCATTCACGTTTATATAATACGCGTTGGCGCCTCGCACAAGGTGAAAGTTAAGATGCATGTGGCATACAGAAATCGAGAGATATGTAAATGAAAATGTATGCTCTGTGCTGTTTGAAAGATGCAACAGGTTTAAGCGCACCAATTTGAGCTATCAGAGGGCCGCCACGAAAGTGTTTCAGTACAAAGTGCAAATGCTGAAACTAATGAGTGAACTCTGACCCTGACTCATTCGCAAAACTAATTTCGGGGTAATTTGAAGTGAAAGCCCTCCCCAGAGCACAGTTCAGGGGCTAATCGGCAGTGACAACCTGTTGGCTTCACACCTGAGTGGCTTCTCCCGCGCTGGCATTCCAACAACCGAGACACCACACTAATTTTAACACTTTCTTCTTCACATTCCACAGCACAGAAGCCGCTGCCATAGATGTCGTTGCGTCGCGTTCTGGGCTATGGCGCCTTGGGCGCTGGACTGGTCAGCACCGGCCTCAGTCTCCACACAAACGACTACGACCCGAACTCCCTAGGGATTGTGCGGCTGTCGCGCTCCGCTGCTGCCGTCGTGGATGTGGCTCTGACATACAAGCGAGAGCTCTACTACAGGGAATGGGACAAAGAGACGCCCGAATACAAGGCTGAGAAGAGTCGGGTGCACAAGATAGCGGCCGAGAAGCTGCTGAAGCTGATATGCACCAATAAGGGGGTGTACATCAAGGTCGGGCAGCACATAGGTGCCCTGGAGTATCTGCTGCCCAAGGAGTTTGTGCAGACAATGAAGGTGCTGCACTCGGATGCGCCACAGAATCCAATCGAGGACCTGTACAAGGTGATCCGACAGGACCTGAAGTGCAATCCGGAGGATATATTCGATAGCTTTGAGCGGGAACCGCTTGGCACCGCCTCCCTAGCCCAAGTGCACAAGGCTCGCCTGAAGACCGGTGAGATAGTGGCTGTCAAGGTGCAGCATCCGTATGTGAAGGGCAACTCCCGCGTGGATATGAAAACGATGGAGCTGGCGGTCAATGTGCTATCCAGAATATTCCCCGACTTTAAGATCCACTGGCTGGTGGAGGAGTCCAAGAAGAACCTGCCCGTCGAGCTGGACTTTCTCAACGAGGGCCGCAACGCCGAGAAGGTTGCCAAGCATTTTGAGAAGTACAGCTGGCTGCGCGTGCCCAAGATCTACTGGCATCTGAGCTCCACCCGTGTCCTGGTCATGGAGTATCTGGAGGGTGGCCATGTCACGGACCTCTCCTACATTAAGAGCAACAAAATCGACGCTTTTGCGGTTTCCAATCGCATCGGCCAGCTGTACTCGGAGATGATCTTCAAGACGGGCTTTGTACACAGTGATCCGCATCCGGGAAACATTCTGGTGCGGCGCACACCTCAGCACAATGTAGAGATCATCCTGCTGGACCACGGGCTGTACGCTAACTTGACGGACAAGTTCCGCTACGATTACTCCAAGCTCTGGCTAAGCATACTCAATGTGGACCGCAAGGCCATGCGGTTTCACAGCGAGCAGTTAGGAATCAAGGGGGATCTGTACGGACTGTTTGCCTGCATGGTGACAGGCCGTCCCTGGGAGACGGTCATGCAGGGCATCACCAAAGTCAAATATTCCAAAGAGGAGGTGAGTTTATCCAAATTTTCTCTCTCGAACTCTATTGTTGATGATTTTTATCTCCATTTGCAGAAGAACACCCTTCAGAGCAACACGTCCATGGTGCTACCTCACATTTCGGATGTCCTGGAGCAGGTCGATCGCCAGATGCTGCTCATCCTGAAGACGAACGATTTGATTCGGGGCATTGAATCGACGTTGCGCACACAGAACCGCATGACCGCTTTCTGGGTCATGTCCAAGTTCTGTGTCCAATCCTCGTATGCCGAGCAGAGGACCCAGCTGGCCAACTCCCGTTCGCGTGCCCTATGGCTGCAACTGCGCGAGCGCTGGGAGCTGCTCAAGCTGAACTGTTACTACCTCTACCTGGGACTGATTAACTTTGGTTTCCTCGAAGCACTCAAGCAGGTCATATAGCACTATCTGAATTAAAAGTACAAAACTGGTGACAAATTACCTCGCTGTCTCTGCAGAGCCAGGGCCCGGACTTGCGCCTCCCGCTTGCGTTTCAAGGCACTCTAGGGGGATGGGAGTAAGCGGAGGGTTAGCAGGAGGAGATCCCAAATCGATCTCAGCTTACCATAATCACAACAAGCGGTAGAAGGAAGATGAACAGAAACACCAGGGTTACATACATCACATAGTTAGGATAGTAGTACACGTAGGGACCTTCCCACGTAGCGGTAAATCCGCCACCATTGCTGGCCCACCCAGCAGGAGTTGGGCTCACAGTGGCATTACTAATCGACGTAGTAGTGGTCGTCAAATTCGAAATTGTGCTTGTAATAGAGCTAACCGTACTGTTTAAAGCAGGGGCCATATTCCACTCGATATAATTTCTTGTCTATCTATATATTTATTATTTTGCGTAACACGAATCGAAATGTATCAATTGCTTCAAAGGCGACGCGGCGGAGCTCGAGCGAACTGACTAACTAGACTGGCCCAACTTGATGGCCCCAACCGGGCATGGGTCAGACCTGCGCACACCCGCCGCACACCAGCCGCACACCCGCACATATTTGCTTTGTAATCATTAGCTGATAAGGTGACAAAGGCAGCAACCCGAGCCAGGGGCTTACTTACGGCTGGTTGTGATTTCTGCTCTGTTTTCCGTTTTTTTTCGTGCCTGGCAATTTATCTAATGAGGCGATATGATAAATGTGCGCAAATAGATATATATCTGTACATGGACAACCGTTTATGCGTGTGTGTGTGTGTGTGCGTGTGAAATACTATTGTATGTACATATATATTAAGAATATATTTCATGATTTATAGAGAGTGCCCCTTTTCGGGCACCAGTTCAGTGGCCCAACTCTGGCAAATATTTATGTTTGTTTTCAAGAACAACCATCCCACAACCCACTTACCTGGCTCATCCTTGAGGCGCTGCGACATCGTATACGAGCGAAAGGTTATCATCAGCACCTGCAAAAGATACTTGATAGTTGGGGCAACCAGGAGCAGCAGTGGATGGACTGTAGTGTCCACTTACACGCAGCAGGAAGATCAGGAGGCCAAGGAGGCAGAGGGTGAGAAGCATAGCCCCAAGATTATCCATTATAGCCAAATCAGTTAACACTCGGTTGCTTTACTGGCTAGTTTTCTGTCTGCCGGATGAGTGGGTGCTCCGTGATTCACACTAAAGCCTTTGGCATATGTCAAGGCTCAAGATAAGATATGGCCCGAACCGAACTTGATTACATTTTAAGCGTTTGATCGACTTTTTAGCGGCATTGTCTTGCGGCCGTGACTCCCCTAACTCTAACTCTGGCAACGTCACGTAGAATCGCGATGCGAATCGTTGAAGAACTGATTTCCAAATGGCCAACACACAGATTATACTCGTTGTGTTATCATCGCCAGATTGCTCTTTTATGCTTGTGCGCCGTACCTTTGTTTATCTCATGCCGGAGCAAAAGCCCACAAAGAGATGACGACGATAGGAGGTCTGACATTTGTTACAGGTTAATAAAAGCCAGTGGCCGCTTGTTTGGAATTCCGGCCAAAACGCTGAACTCTTCCTTTGGACAACCCCTGACCCCGGGACAAAGATTGAGACTTCATTGCATTTCATTTTCCAACATATATATTTCGAATGGGTTTACTTTGATTTGAAATCAATTGAACGAATAATAAAAAGCATCACACGAAAATTCTTAAATACTTAAAGACCACCAACATCAAGTTTCTGCATATACATATATCTCTACACAGATCTGCATACATACATATATATTTTATTGAATTAGCAAAGAGTTTTTTTTTTTGGTTTGTCCATTATTATTTTTATGCAATGCATTCTCTCATAATGTTGAAATTGGCACAATTGATATACTATATATTTATTCATTTACTGATAATAAATAAATCGTTTCCATTATCCACTGTTTTTTTTTTAATTTACGGCAATATAATTTTACTTGTTTGCTATACATCTATTTAGTTTTCGTATCATCTGCAAATTATCATCGCGCACACAGTTTGCATAAACATCTATATATACATATATATATATGTTGTATATGTATATATGTATGTCCATTTACATCATGTATGCCATTCATTTTATTGGTATACGTTTTTACTGTCGGCATGTCGGAGCTTAATTGAAATCAAAATAAGAAATTAAATGAAATGCAAACACCCCACGGTGTCCATGCGCATACAATTGGCAGGCACTGTAAAACGTGTCAGTGGAAATGAAAGGTTTTTGTTCATTTTTCGACATTTAATTAGCTGTGGCGTTCGATTTCGATTGCGTTTCCTGTTCAAATATGGGAACGAAACTCTTATTATTTATTTATGTAGGTAGAAATTATATATACATGTGTGGGTGTATGGATAAGGAAATGGTTGGTTGCATATGCAATCTGAATCGCTCTGTCATAAAAAAATCGCACACTCTGAATTTTAATTTTAATTTTTATGCACATATATTCAAATGGGAATGTTGTCCAAGCCCCACTCCTGGGCAGGACTCATAAAAAATTCATAGATCTGCTTTGGGCGTCTTTCTAAGTGCCGCCTAGGAGACCTTGCCTCGTCCCCGGAGTCTATCCCACAGAAGGGCAGCCGGGCAGGAGGGGACTTTTGTCAAGTTTTGCACATTTCGGAATCGCTTTTGGCAAAGAGAAAGATAAATCCAAGCTGACATTTTAATTAATTTATCCGACTATTTCTTGTTAATAGTTTTGTGTTGATTTTGCATTTACAACGTAAACTAAAATGTCAAACATATAAAGCCTTAATCAAATAAATACCTACGAATGAATCTCACAGACAAAGAACCAAACCACATTGTACATTTTTGGGGAAAATGTTGCAGAAACACACGACACAAATCAATTTGCATAAGGATGGAACTTTCCAACTTTTGAGATTGAGAGAAAACTTTGCTTTTCACTGCCCTGTAAACGAGCCGAACATGGGGTATATTGAGTGCAGGAAGCAGAAGGAATTGTCGGCATTAAATTCGTAAAATACGTAAGTAAGTATATCATCTAAGAAATAGGTTGTTCTGTTAACAGGTTGATATGAGATAAACTTGATATACTCTTATATTCCCTTAAATTTAAAGAATTGTTTAAGGCGAAAACTTTCTCTCTAAAGTTCGGATACAAGGGCACGGTACGGTCGAGAGTCTTTATGAAACTGCAGTAGAAGCAGAGCAGTGCTTGATTTCCCACTGTCCAAATATGTGGCCGGGTGCGGGCGGCCCATTCTACCACTTCACTTCAAAATTTGTGGCATTTTCTTGATGCTTTAACAATTAGATAGCATACTTTTTGGGGCGCCACGAGCACACACATACACACATGCATATTTTTTTGGCTCTACTTTTATGTGGTGCCGGATACGAGCATGAATGAAAAAGGAGACTGCTGGAGACGGTGGCAGCTGCTCGGCTGGAATCAAGTTGTTGGCACAATTAGTAGGGGCGTGTCGGTTGGAGGCGAGGAGGGGCGTGTCAGTTGCGGCTTTCATTATCGAAACGTGCCTCATTTCGTCCATGAATGTTGAGCAAAATTAATTGCCGCCAGGCAGGAGAACGGCCCCCTGGCACACCCTCCACTGTCTGATAAGGATGGCCTGAAGTTTTGTTTGAATGATTTCATTAAGATTATTTTTGGCAACAAAGGATCTGGAAAATTATACATAATTTATAATTAGCAGCGACCGAATGCCGTCTGTTTGCTTTCGGGTGCCCTGTTTATGGAGATTCTATTGAAAAGTTTAATTATGATTTTTGTGTATTTTTTAAATGTTGCCAAAAGTTTCGTATGTACATGGGCCATAAATGGGTTCTTCCTGCCTCAGTTTCGAATTAAAATTGAAGTAGGACTCAAAGCCAAAGTGCTGGTCGGTCTGCGAAGCAGGAAGAGAGGGGCAGCCCCGGCGGAAAATGTTGTACAATAAAAGTTTAATGAATTACAATTCACGCTGGGCGGTGGGCGGTGGGCGGATGCCGTTGGCGTGGGCTTCGGTTTTGGGTGTGGACTTGCCAGCTGGTAATCCATGGGACAAACAGCGAAAACAGAAAACGAATCAAAAAGCCAAAAGCCAAAAGGAAATGAAAATATGTCGACGGAAATGAGCATTGACGCCGTCCGATGGCTGTGACCCAGAGTGCTGCACACCCAGACGGCCTTCCGCTCTTGTCTTGGTCAGAATCTCTTCCTTTGGTCAAGTAACATGCGCTGATTTTGCCAACGGAGTGGGCGTGGCTCAGTCTGGGACGGAATGGGGCCATAAGATGCCATTTCATCATTGTCAACAGCCGCAGAACGATCCAGCGGACGAACATCGAACAAACAATAAATATTGTTAACAATTTGTTTGCTCTGGCTGGGGAAATACGAATAGAAAGCCACTGCAAATATTTGCCCACGCCCGGGGCGGCCCAAAGCGGAAATCGTTTCCTCTAAGGAGTCGCACAGAGGCAGAACGAGGCAGAACGAGAGAGCGAGAAAGAGTGGGTAGCCTTGCAAAACCCTTCGGGGCAATAAATTATCATCATCAGCAAATGGCAATGTGGTTCCTCCCCCTGCTACTCCTTTCCCCACCCTCAGCAGACGTTAACAGTTTCCAATTGCCATCCGGCCCTGGCAGTGCTCCCAATCCTCGGGCCTAAACGGGTACGGCGCGGTGCGGTACAGCACGGACTGGTTGCTCCCGTTCTGGCCACGTAGGTAATGCGGCATTAATTAAATCAAGCATCATTAGGCAGTGGAGGGTGGAGGCGGAACTTGTGGGCGTGGCGCGGTTTGGAACTTAATGGGAATTATTGCATTTGGACTTGCAGCTGCACAGTGGTCAGCAGCACTTAAGCTTTGCATACTCAATGGATTGATTGATTATTGTAATGCTGCAGAAATCATTAATTTGTTCTATATTTGTAAACGGCAAGCAAAATAGGTAACGGATAAATAATAAATGGCTTACTCGCTGTTCGCTCACTGACTGGTTCACTCTCAGTGTAAAATTACAAACGGAATAGGAGAAAAACGGATCTTCTCACTCGATCGTTTTCCGTCTCGCTGCATGTCACTCGCCCGACAGCTCAATGACGGCATTTGGCTAGCTTTCATTGAGCGATTTACGAAACTAACTTTTGCAATCAATTTGTGGCCACTGCCCGTCCGTTAAATCGAAAAAGCACACACAGGCACAAACCTGCAAACCGCCCAACTCCTGCAGTCGTTGCGTAAAATACCATTTGCTGGAGCTGCTGCCTCCGTCCAAATGCGCATTCGAGTGTGTCTCGGTGTGTGTGTGTAATGTGCTCAATTGGCCATGCGAGAATCTAAGGTAAAATGATTTTTCAATAAAGCGGCTCTGCGGCCAGGTCTTGCATAAGTAGCATACAGTCAAAAGCAGACTGCGAGTAGAGAGGGGAGGACAGCTATTTTTCGCCCTTTCGCTGTTTTGGAATCTTCTTTAGTGCATTGTCTCTCCGAACGGAATTTAGTGTGTGTGGGCCTGGCAGCTGGCCAGCAGTGGGAGAAGGAGAGCAAGAACATGAGCAGCCGCTGAGCTCGCGCTGCTGGTGGATGGTTGAACAACGGCGAATGCACTTGGCATACTCTCACACACACAGCCGCACACATCCACAAAGAGGCTCTATCGGAGCCTCTCACACGCAGCAGCCGTGTCGGCCTCGAGGGGCTTAGGCGGTGGAGGGCTCAGCGTGCGGACGAGCAGCCTCTTTATTGCCTCCGCTTGTAGCAGTCATTATTCACTTGCCCAGGGATTTGGTTGCCGCCAGCTCTTTAAATTTAATTTTCTAAATGTAATTCGATTCAAGTTGCTTTCACCGTTGGCCGTTTTTTCCAGTTTGCTATTTTGCTATGCCTTTGCCCTCGCTCTTCCACTTTGGATTGTAGGCCGGCGAGAGGAGGGTCAAGCATTCTCAGAAAAAAAGTGATGAAACACTAACAGAAAGTGCATGTTTTGCATATTGCTTTGAGCCCTCAACAAATATGTGAAAATGTGAAATTTCCTGCAGCCTGTTTCTGCGGGAAAATCAAATTTGCCGTCCTCTCCGCCGTCAGCCCCTGGCGGCTTTCATTTGTTGGCAACAATCGTCCATGAAAACAACAACTAAGCTTGACTAAATGCAATAAACTGACCAAGTACCGACCATTGCCACTGTTGCGGTGGCAGTTCGCAAACCAAATCCGGTACGTGCCACTCCCACAGCCCCAAATGCCCGCTTCCATGCCCCACTGAGCTCTGCCAACTCAGCTGAATTTTCAGCTCTTTCCAATTGTTGTTTCCTTTTTGGGGATACTCGTATACGACTATAAAATGCAATTTGCTCATTTTTGCATAACAGCCAACCATATTTCACTCTCCTCTCGCTTCGAGGGGTCCCCTCAACTCTTAACAATCAGAAATTGTTATTAAAGAACGGATTTAAGCCCCTAGTAGGAGTCGGTAGGGTTCTTGGAAGGATCTCTGGTTACTGTTTGGCAGGTGGCAGTTGGACCAAGCTCTTTGAAAATACCAGATGAAAGGAAGGTTGTCAACGCTTTGACAACCCACCCGTGCATGTGTTCACATGCCAAAGAATGCGCTTATCATACCCGGAATAGCTCTACGAAATTCACAAAATTCCCCCAAAAATACGTCCGCATGCTGGCCCCACTCTCACCTGAATTTACGTAAATGGACGCTCGGTCCCGGCGGCATCCAGCAAACTCAAATCGTTGAATGTTTCACAATTTTGCAACACTTGGCTGCAAGTGGCGTTAATTAAATCAAAATCGATGGCCACACGATGGTGTCCGGACACCCCGACGGGCTCTGGCTCTGGGTGGGCTGCTGGTGTGCCTGGGGATTCGTCCTGGGGCAGGTGGCAGTTCTGCTGGCAGTCCACTGCATAGCACAATGTCTGCTCGGGCCCCTGTCGCAATTGATGTTCCCTGGCAAACAGCATCTGCAGCTCCTCCACGCTGTAGTCGTAGTCCTCGTACTCATCGTCCATCAGCGACTGCTCCGAGTAGCTCTCGTCGTCGTCATCGCAATCAAAGTAGCCGCTCTGTTAACGATAGAGTGAACGAGTGAGTGAATGATTGGCTTACGCTTGTTTCATAAGGATCACCATCCTCCATCTTACCTGACAGTCCAGGCAGCGGCAGTTATCACAGAGGCTGCAACTGAGGCCCAAAATGTCGGCTGCCTCCTGGTACAGTTCGTAACTTGATTTGGCTTGCGTTTGCTCCTTCATGGAACTCTGATGTTGCTGCTGCTTTTGCTGCTCCCCCTGCTCCTGCTGCTCCAGCTGCGGGTAGTTGGTCAGTTTGTTGTTGTCCTCATTATGCATGCTCCAATTGTTCAATTTATTCTGCTGGCGGGCCCCAGCCCCAGCCCCGGTACCAGTTCCACCTCCGCCTCCAGCTCTGGTTGGGGCTGGTCCAGCTTCCTGACTGTTGCTCTGATTTTTCAAGTGCCTGCCATTGTTGTTCCGCCCTTGCACGCCTGAGTGGCCCACAAATGATGATGCTGTCGACGTGCTGGCCGCTGAGCTGGGCTCCGCCTCATTGCTGTCGAGCATGGTAAATGAAAGTTTATTTAGCTTTTGGTTGACTAAACTAAACGCGCATCAAACGGCTGCAAGTGGAGCGGAAGGAGGCCAACGAATATGAAGTGGGTGTGCGAAGAAGAGCTGTACATTTGCTCGTATGTATGTACATACTGCCAGCTAATGCAAATAAAGTGTGGAGGCTGGCATGGGCCTGAAAATCGCGTGTGTGAGAAACGAAACATATAAAACTTTCAAATACCCCCCGGCCAACACCACTATCCAGGGAGCATTTTCCCTTCAGGCCATAATAAATTAATCCCCGGGTTTTTCCAAACAGAAAACACCTTGGCCGCGGACAGGGAAGCTCCCGACCGGAGGCCATTAAAGAAGACCCCGAGCTCTTATCGGCATTAAAAAAAAACTGCGGAAAACTGCAAATGCAAATTCTTGTAAAGGAAAAAGTTTTTGAAAAATGTCGCAAGTTATTTTGCAGCACAAGTTGATGGAGTCGTCATTCTTGTCGGCGTCGCGAAAGTTGATGAATGTGCGCTAAAGAATTTCACTAGTGATGTCGCCCTGTAATGAGACTGGCTAAGAGGCACGGGCCCAACACGGGGCGGAGGAGAGAGCATTTTTCCCTCTGTTGACGTTTACTAATTAAATGTGCACCGGGTACTAATAAATCAAAGAAGAACAGCCCCACCAGGACCACGCCCTCTGAAACTGCAATTAATGAAATTTTCCCGGCCGTGAACGAACTTTGACATCATTATTGCAACAGGGGGGGATAAAGAGAGTCTGTGGCTGTGTGCCACTGGGAAGAGACACAAAGCGGGAAGAGGGCGACGCGCCACGAAAAGTTTTCGGTTCTTGAAAGTCGTGTGAGTGGTGATGGAAGGGCGAACAGGGAATGCAGCTTTGGCGGCAACTTTTCTCTTTTGGGGCCGCTCAAGTGTTGCCGTCTCGCATGCGTGCCCCACCCCCCCGTAAAATATGATTATTGCACTTCAATATGTACAGTTATGGGAATCCATTGAGGCGTTCTGGGCCGGAGCCGCAGCCGCAGCCGGAACCGGAGACGGGCTGGCATGTTAATCAACTTTTGCGGATGGAGATGGGGGCCCACCACCCCTTAAAGCCGCTTTTGAGCGCCACTGCGTTCATATCGCTTGATGTTTATGGCTACGCGTTAATTTTTCAATTTCGCAAATGGCCGCATAAAAGACCAGAGCCAGCGTGCAAATGCAGGGTGGTAGCAAGTTTGCTATGCGATGGGGGTCAGAACTTTTGACTTAATGAAGAATGCAGGAAAGTTTCGCTGAAACAAAGTATCTGCCGGACAGATAATTGAATGCAGGCCGGAGCCGGACAGGTCCTAGGAAAGTTCGGTACAGCATTTAGCGGGCCAAATGGCCATAAAGGGAGACAAGAAATGACCCAAAATGGAGGCCATAAAAAGTACAGCAATCGTTAAAGAAGTACACACAACTAGTGGAGATGACCCTTGATCGGGGCCATGATTAATTGTAAAGTAATCGATAAATAATGATAGTTTCCAGCAGTCTAAATTCTTCCTGCCACCCATATGGGGCAGGGCAGTAATCGATAACTAACGATATTTTTGTTCATTTCCAATGGAACTTATTTCATTTTTCATCTTTGTGGAGTTAATGAGAAACCACTCTAGTGGCATGTGGCAGCAAACTTCGACGAAAATACCGTTTGTCCAATAAACTAGAAACCCCAAAAAGCTTGCCACGATTTTCAACGCCGCAAGATGCCCTACAACATTTATGAGAATTTATAAGTTTTTGGCCCAGCCAGAAGATGGCCTCACCTACAGACAAACACACACATACATGAGTCCATGGCTGTAATACATACCCGATGTCGTCTCCTCCGTCATCCTCCGCTACTGGGGCGGCTGCTGCCGCAGCGCTCCGCCATTTTTCTTCTTCGAGAAATTTGAGAAACTTTGTCTTCTTGGCAATAAGCGTTGATTTGACATTGGTGCATTTCTTCTTGGCCAGCAGCGGTTGGGTGGCTGTGGGGTGGGGGGGAGCACCTGCTGGGGGGCATACACCACTTGCACTTGCCACCGCCACCGCTACCGATGTGCTCTCGAGCGCGAATTCGCACAGGCTTCCTCCAGTTGCTGACAGGCAGCCATTGTTATGGACGCTCTCGTGGATAGTGTTGTTGTTGTGGATGTTGTTGTTGTTGTGGATGTTGTTGTGAGTGTGGGTGACATTTTGGCAGGCATTGCCGACACTGCAATTGAACAGTTTTTGCAGGGCCGTTGCTGCCGGTGAACACATTGTGGTTGACATTGATGTAGCGACAGGATTTACGTAGTTTGAAGCGCATCCTCCACCAGTTCCCGTTCTCGTGGCCGTTCTCCCTGCCGCTGTTGTGGCACTGCCAAAAGTTTTGAATTTATGCTGCACACCCACACCCGCAGCACTCGTGGAGCAAGTTGCCTCAATTGGATTCGCTGGCGCTCCTCCCGCTGCTCGGCCCTGGCTGCCATTTATTTCACGCTTTGTTGCCGCATATGTGCCCAAGTCCTGCCAAGGCAAGATAGAGTAGGAGACACGGTTGGACAGTTAGGCGGAGACGCAAGAGAGACAAAGGATCGTGATGCAAGTTTAGGACCCACATGCGGGCTCTACTACGGAAAACTTACCCCATATGCATTATAGCTGGCATTAAGCACATAAATGGAGTTGCACTGATAGACCATGTCGTCCATTGTTTGGGCTAGAGAGAGAGAGAGAGAGAGACAGAGAGGAGGAAAGCATAATAGCGCAAGAGAGAGTGAGATTTTCATAAAATTATGCAAATGTAACAGTCAAATCAAACAGCAACAGAAGGCGCCTTCATGGTATACCAACAATAAGGTAAGGCAGTTCGAGAGAGCGGACTCTGCTCATGAGCTGAACTGCCTTACCTTACTATTAGCATACCTTTGGTGCCTCTATCTCCCATCTCCATCTCTTGCTCGTCTTCGGCTGAGGGAGGGGGAGTAGAGCTCAGAGGCGCGGGCAAAGTGAAAATTTAATTTAAATTCTTATTGCTGCTGATTGTTCATGTATTGGTGCTTTTATTTATTGCTGCCTTACACATTGAACTTTCAATAAATTTGGTTTCTGCTGCTGGTGCTGCTGCTGCGCCGTCACAGCTCTGCGACAGCTGGCGTCCGGGCAGCGGTTTCTGGGCAGAGGCGGAAAGTGTTGATTTCTGTGAAGGATGATGGATCCCGTCCAGCTCCCGCTGCTGTTGGTGGTGGCAATCCAAGCTACAATTACCACCGCTGTACACGTCCAATTGAAGCGGAAATTTATGCGGCTGCTGGAGCGTGTAAACGTTGACGGAGCGTTTATCCTCGCCACCGCTGCTGCTCTTCTGCCTCCTCCCGCTGCCGGAGCTGAGCCAGCTCGTTAGCCACAGGGATTGGAAATCTTGAAACGAAAAAAAAGAAAAACATAAGCAAATTGTGCTCCACTTTCTTTTGTGTTTTTTACCCCCAGATTTTGTCCGGTCCACGCACATTCAACTTCAGTTGCGGAGATGCGGAGGCATCGAAGAGAGAACGACTGCCTGGGCAGGCATGATAAAATTTCGTTTGAAAGGCAAGTTCATTGAAATGAACAGTCGCCTGCCGCAGTCCCCCCGCACCACGTGGCCAACACGCAAAATAATCAAAATAATCCTTTTTTTGTTGGGATGGCTCTGGGCTTAGTTACGGAATTCGGATGGGACCGGACCCCACTATTGCTGGCTTTGGAGAGACTGTTGTTGTTGGGCTTAGTCCGGCGATTGTTTTCAGCTTGCAACAATTCTCACAATTGCGCCCCAATATACGCAATTTAATTGTTGTTGCCGGTTGTCGGTTGCCGGGACAATGCGCCCAACGCAACGCATAACCATGAATCATGAAACTGTAATCCCTGGATGAGTGTGAACAATAATTGAAATGAAAATATGGCTCCGCACAATTGAAACGCCATCTATTATTAGGTGTATGTTTTTAAGAGCTCAAGCTTTTAGCGCAAACGGTTCCGGCAGGATCTTTCCTGAGAGCAGCGGACTTTGTTCCTCTCAAGGCAGCCTAAGCAATGCAACGCAGCTCCTGGCACGTTTGGTGTGGCCACATTGGAAGCAGTAGACAAATGAATTGATGGGAAATCTCTCTGCCTCCAATCACCATTCCTTCGCAATTCGATTCTTAGTAGTTTCCCTTGCACTTGTACAGAATGGCTGTATATTTGAACTTCAATTTGTAAGGCGTTTAACATTTGTGTCCCTCTTCCTTGGACTCTTGTTGCTACAGACACACCTATAAATCCCGACGGCCACAGCTCTGGCGACCCCATTCATCAAAGTGTCAAAACAGCTGGTGAGCAAAAATCTTTTGTCATTTCCCAGCAGCCAAGCGGAAAGAGAGTCATGGTAGTGGGCGTCAGGACAAGAAAAAAACTTATGCATACGTGTTGGGAAATCAACAGAAAACAGAAGGAGAGGAGAGAGAAGAGAGAAAGGATTCGGTTCTGTGTTCTCCTTTGTGCTCGCTCGTTGAGCATCTCTAATGAGCGGCAATAAAGCAAATGTGATGGCAGGTGACGGACGCCCACACACACACGCACACATATCAAACAATTTGCACATTATAATTGTTGACACACTGTCCATGTGTTCGTGTGTGTGCGTGTGTGTGTGGAAGGTGCGCTTGTGCGTGCGTGTCATTAGTGGCAATCTGCTGGGAGCCAGAAATCCTGCTTTGATTCCATTTTATTTTTCCCCACCCACCACACACCACCCTCCTCGTCTACTCATGCTAATAATAAAACTTTTATTTATTTTGGGATTTTCGTCAACTGGTCGAAAGGCAAACAAAACAGGCCTACAGCAATAATAATAAGCCCCCAAGTAGAGCGAGGAATGGAGAGGCAGCACCAGAACCCGTGCCAGAACAACAGCCAGAAATGGAAAGCCAACCAGAACCAGTGGAGCATGGCATATTTGTCATAATCAGCGTTTAGGCATTGGCATAAATTTGAATGAGTGCGCAGAGAAAAGCAGAGAGTGGGAGAGTGGGAGAGGGACATATTATCCTTATCCTTATCCTTATCCTGTCCCACTCCCCCTTCCACTCCCACTCCCACCTTAAAGCCACCAACTCTCCGCCAGAGATGAGCATCACTCCAGCGTTCACTGTCACAGTGACTGGCTCTGGACAATAGTGATTTGATGGGACGGCAAATTACCCGCAGAACAGGCGACTCCCATTACGTATCGCAGTTCATGGACAGACCCCGACCTGCGATTGACAGCACTCTCACTCGCACTGTCAATGGGCAATCTCTTTGAGCAAATATTTGACAGAGCATTTTCGAGCACTGCAGGCGGTCGCGGAAAACTGAAAAATCAGGAATGCTGCCAGAGCAGAGTGTGCTGGGGAAGTCGCTATCTGGTCATGTCCATATTTGAGCAAGCCAGGGCGAAAGCGAAGCTTCTGGGCCATAAATTTGATGCGTGCATAAAAAATGTTATTCGATTTCCTTCGACACACATAAATATCTTTGCCTGGGTCACGTACGGCCAGGTGTCGGCCCTGGGTCTGCTCTCTGTTCTTGTCTTGGCCATATGCCCAAAATTCTTGGTAACAGGATGCCTCGAATGTAATGGAATCGAGTCCATAGGCTGCTCAGAGCTGTTTTCGTGTATTCTATGGTTTGTCCTTGTTTTGTTTTGTTAAATATTTATTGCATTTTGTTGATTTTGCAATGCCGAAATTTTGCCAAAACGCTTTCCTGGTCATGAACCACATCTCATAGAGGAATATTTTTATATTCCATTGTATTTTTTTGGTATTTTTCCGGTCTGTTTTGTATGCGATTGCATAATAATATCGTTTGCGGAATGGCCCACAATGGCAATAAATTAACATTTTATATGGCATGTTCTACCCTCAGTTGGCGCCTCCACTATACAGTTGGCTAAGCCTTTTATGGCGCGATTACCGAGATGAAACATTTTTGGTATTCCAATAAGCAGTTATTCAAAGCGGTACCGAAGTCATCGCCTCAATCGGGTAAGGATGATGTATGGATCCGAAACCGAGTATCCATGCGAAGTGCCTTATTGAATGTTGCATACTTGATGGCGCAATGGAATCCTTCACCATGTATAATTGGAGAACGAATGCAGAAACCAAATACAACGTTTTACTACTTGTTTATTTATTTTAATTATGAAAAACCTACAGCAAAAGAGCAGGCAAACAAGCAAAACAAATCAAAATGTAAGCTCTTAACGGCAGGATAACCAGGAGGGAAGGAGGGATAACCAGCTCTGGTAAGCTCCGAGGCATCTGAAGGGCATACATATTTTACATATATTCAGCTTGTTCTTATTTGTGGACAGCTGGAGAGCACTTCAAGTGGGGGGAGCACACGAATACATACGAATAGCAGGCGAAAGAAGCCGTTAGAGCTAAAGGAATATTCCAATGGCTTGCGCAAAACACACACATGCCCTAAGCAAATGTTTTCTCCTGTCGCGAGAGCGTGTATCCTCCATTATCCGTTTTTGATTGGAGAAACACACAAGAATTTGGCCTAATTAGAGTCGAAATGTCAAAATATTTACCCTGCTTGTGTGATTTGCCCCCGAAACTGGACATCGCAGATATCCATTGGGGAAGAGCAGGCAGGGAAGTGGCCTCAAGGAGACAGTTCTCTTTCAAGTTTGCGGGCGGCACTTGACTTGCAATGAAAAGGCCGCAGCAGAGAATGGAAAAAGAACACGAAAACAGAATCGTGAACAGCAAAGAACAAGGCAGAGAACATTAAATTCAAATGGTGATGGCTGCAAAAGAAAGAAAAAACTGGCTTCAAGTACATGGCCATTTCAGCTTTCTCCTCCTTTTTCAGGCTCCCCTCCCCCTCCCTGTACCAGTGTAAACACATTCGAAATCCAATGGAATAGAGAGAATATAAAGATTTAAATCCCGGTCTTTCCACAGCAGACAAAATGTTTGCCACCAATAACAGAGCCAGCAAGGATCCCAGTAGACGCCTTCATCCAAGGTATACTAATAGTACGGTTAAGGTAGAGTCCGGTCTCCGGGCAGTATATTTTATTGCTCGGTTGCAGTACTGATGTCACCAGAGTATATAAAACCGATTTAGTAATCATACAATTGCAATTAGCTAACTGCCTCGCCTTGCCTTACCTTATTATTATTACACCTTGAACCCACTCAGCTGAGCCAACAGCTTAAGGGAGAGAAATAGAGAGAAATCAGAGTGGGATTGATTTAGCTGTTCTTTGATATTTCCCCTTCAAAGGAGATTAGCATGCTTACAGATAACTGTATTTGTCCCACGTCCGCCCCTCCTTTCTAGTGGTTCGCTCTCCTCCAGAGCAGTGCAATAATTTCTGGTTAGACTCTCACTAAATGCAAGCAAATTTTGTCATTTGCCGGAGACGTGAGCTGATTGCGTAAGGAGTTTCGGGGATTGGACCGAGACCATAAACGTCTTCGCCTCCCCCCACATTAGTGGGGGCGGGCCGGACTGGATACTGAGACCAACCAGTGATACACAAAAGTTTTCCAACCTGCTAAACTCTCTGAGCAATTTCATTATGCCTACACCACTCCAACACACATACAAGCGTATTACATAAGCATGCATACATATGTATAACTGTAAGGTTTCGTTTAAGGAGATGCATTAAGTGACAGAACTTTAATTTCTGTGTCTGAAGCCCGACTTCCCTTTAAGGGTCTCGAAGAAGAAGAGAAAAACAAAGACGCAGATCCCAAGCACGTGCCGCCTGCTGCCGCCAAGTCCTTTATAATAAATAGTTGAGTCACTTAAGGGGATTAATGTTGAAATTAGTTTATGCCAATAAGATTAGCCATGACATGCCAAATGCCAACTGAATCTATTTATGCATAGTTGGATTTTCCATTAGCTCCCCGAACACCCACACCGCACATACCCACAGTACAGTACAGTACAGTACACAGTAATTGGAATAACATTATCATTTTTCTATCATATCAGCGTGCTATCAGGGACTTCCATTTCAATCCCGACAAGGCAACATTTCGACGAAAAATGAAATTGGTTTGCTATTTGATATATGTATGTATACACATGTATAAAATATCTCGAATTAGACTCTATCCATCCTACGCTCTATTTTGCTCTCTTCCGCTCAGAAATGCAAAAATAAACAGTAAGTAAAGTAAACAAATGGATAATGAAATAGCTATCTATGTATGTAGGTTTATTTGACTCTCCCACAATATTTTGGGCAGCGCAGTGTTCGATCCACAAACAGTCTGCCTCTGACGTCATCAATTTGCTCTCTTCTAGCACCCAGATTTCTCATTTTGATGACTCCAGAACTAAACTTCCAAGAGGGAATCCACTAAAACATAAGAGTATATACCTTTTAGTCGATCGAAAGGGGTGTTTTAGGCTGTGGCGCTTTTTTCTGATTTCATGAAAAGAACGGAACTCTTATACCAGAATTTCTTTGCGGTTTTTCTGGCTACCTTTTCATTTTACTCTACCAAACAGTTTTGATTCTCTTCTTTCATATTTATTTCATACTCCAACACGCTCATGCTAATTGATAAGTCAACACGCTCTCTATCGCTCTCTCTCTCTCTCACTCTTTCTCGCTCTTTCTCTCTTTCTGTGTTCTTTCTGTTCACGAACACATGCTCACACTTTGCCGGTTCTGCTGCTTGCCGACACACAGAAAGCTTCGTATATAACAGAAGAGAACAAACATTGTGTATTTCAGTGGCGTTTGAGCATTCGGCTAAGAGCGACGCTTTTCTAGTTTTTGGAGGTATCCCCCATACGGTTTGGCGCTCCAGTTGCGCAATAAAACTAGCACCGCACCGCTCCACTCCCTCCGTCTTCCTGTGAAATGGCCTTCGAGGTGCTGCTGGCCCTTGGGGCGCTCATCGGTTTCTTGCTGTACAAATGGGCCGAGCCCCCGGTCAGATTCTTTTTGAAGCGGGGCGTGGTCCATGAGGCGCCCGTTCCACTGTTGGGAAATATTCCGCTGGCCGTGCTGATGGGCAAAGCCTCCTACCTGAAGCACAGGTATGGTAGATGTAACCAGAGATACCATAAATGATAACTTGATAAACTCTCTCTCCAGCATCGCGGTGCACATGCGTCTGAAACAGCACAAGGTGTACGGCGTCTTCAACCTGCGCGACCCGCTGTTCTTTCTCTCCGATCCGGAACTCATCCGGCAGGTGGGCATCAAGAGCTTCGACAACTTTGCCAACCATCGAAAGGGCCTCGGCGACGCGGGCGGCGGTGCCAACGACAGCGTGCTGTCCAAGAGCCTGCTCTCCCTGCGCGACCGACGCTGGAAGCAGATGAGGAGCACATTGACTCCGACCTTCACCAGCCTCAAGATTCGTCTAATGTTCGAGCTGATTCAGGTCTGTAACGTGGAGGCGGTGGCCTACATCGAACGGAGGCTGGCAGAGGATGGAGCCACGGAGCTGGAGCTAAAGGATTTCTTCACACGCTACACGAACGACGTGATTGCCACTGCTGCGTTTGGCATCCAGGTGAACTCCTTCAAGGACCCCAACAACGAGTTCTTCTCCATTGGGCAGCGGATCTCGGATTTTAGTCTCTGGGCTGTCCTCAAGGTGATGCTTTTCATCCTGCTCCCCAAATTGATGAAGGTATGCGCTGATCTGACTTTATTGTAGATATCTCACTGATCCCTTTCCAATGCCAGGCCCTTCGGGTATCCGTGATGGACATGAACAATGTGGACTACTTCAAGAAGCTGGTCTTTGGTGCTATACAGTACCGTAAGGAGCACAACATCATACGCCCCGACATGATTCAGCAGCTGATGGAGGCGCAGCGCCTGTTCAGAGCGGAACAGGAGGCATCGCAGGAGACGACCACGCAGGAGGATCGTGCGGAGTTCAACGATGAGGATCTGCTCGCCCAGTGCCTGCTCTTCTTCTCCGCTGGTTTCGACACGGTGGCCACTTGCCTGAGCTTCACCAGCCACGAGCTGTTGATGAATCCCGAGGCGCAGGACAAGCTGTATGAGGAGATCATGGCAACGGAGGAGCAGCTGGGGGGCAAGCCCCTGGACTACGACACTCTCATGGGCATGAAGTACATGGACTGTGTGGTCTCTGAGTCCCTGAGGATGTGGCCACCGGCATTCGTCCTGGATCGCATGTGCGGCTCGGACTTCGAGCTACGCGACGAGGAGGGAAAAGTCGTGCTGACCCTCAAGAAGGACGAGCTCATCAACATTCCCGTCATTGCCCTGCACCACGACCCGGACAACTTCCCTCAACCCGACGAATTCCGCCCGGACCGCTTTGACGATGACCACAAGCACGAGATCAAGCCGTTCACCTACCTGCCCTTCGGCATCGGCCAGCGCAGCTGCATCGGCAATCGCATGGCCCTGATGGAGGTCAAGGCCCTGCTATATGGCCTGGTCCGTCGCTTCCGACTGGAGCCGGCTGAACGCACCACGACGGACATGATGGGGAACATTGCCGGCTTCCGCATGATGCCCCGGGAATTGTTTTGGTGCAAGTTCGTGGCCAGGGTGGATGGAGAGGCAAAAGTCCAGGAGTAGTAATTAATGAATGGCCCTAAATGGGCATGCGAGGGGGCCCACTGCCCTTTTTGACTTATAAATAATAATACAATTGAAACACACAAAAAAACGAATAAAATACCCTGTCAAAGGGTAGTGCTTGAAGTGCAGAGGGTTGTACAAAGAAGAAGAACGATGAGTCCACAAGGGTATGTGAGGATTCGGCTTTCCGCCCTTCTTTCCTGTTCGCTTTGTCGTTGACAAAGTTGACAAATTTGTCGCGGCAATGCTTCACTTTCCACATTTTTCGGTTTGTTTTATGTTGCTCCTTTGGAGGAACGTGTCGCTGTCCGAGATTCAAAGTCTGGGGCGGGCGATGCGCCCCGTCATAATACTGTCAGGGCGTGACGGGGTCCCCAGCAACATCAGCAGCAACGACAGCAACAAGAGATGCGGCATGGGATGCGGTCGTACCGCAAACAACAAAAGCAGCACAAAGAGCGAGAGAGAGAGAGAGCCAGTAAAGTCATGTGAGTGTCGTGCCACGCCTTGTTTATGGGTGGAGGAGAGCATAGGTCAGAGGGAAGCGGCAACATCAGCAGAACAAACACACACGGCACCCACCCACGTACGTACACATAGGACATTAAGGATTATTTATTGGGAGTTATTTTTCAGGCGGCATTAAATTTTTTGCCACCGTATGAATTATATTACACTTGTGTCATAAACTGTACCGTGAAAAGAGAGAGTGGGGTGGCGAAAGTAGCGGCGGAGACTGACAAGCATTCTTCTTCTCGCGCTCCCCCGCCATTGGCACGCCATCGATTGACTCGGAAAAGTATGCTGTAAAGCAGGGCAAGATAATTAAGCCCAATCTTTGCTCAATGTTCGCTCCTTCTTGTTTCTCCCACTCACACTCTCTTGTGGGCTAGCTGGAGGCCCGAGGTCCATGTCGTTGTTTGGGGAGTTTATAAGCGATAGGCCGAAATAAAGCTAGATAATTTGGCCATCAAATATTGTCGTAGTTCTCGTCAACGTGCTTTTCTGTGCTCTTCTGTGAACGCATTGAATGGCGGTAGAGAGGACTAGGGATCATAAACCAAGCAGCAGTTATCTCCTTGCCAAGATCCTTTTCATATCCCCATCAAATTTAATTGATGAAGTTTCTGCCTGTTCCCTCCATCCTTTGTATGTCACCCCCCTGGGCCTGTGACGCTCATTTGACGAGCCTGGAGCTTGGGTCAAATCCTGGACACGCCTATGGTCATTAAGCTGGCACCCGAAAGCAATAAAAAAGCAAAGGCAATTACCAGATATGGCCGTTGAGTACACCCTCACACTCACACACACACAAGCAATTATTCACACAAAGTAACACACGTAATTAGTTGCATACAACCATGGGGCAGGGGACAGGGGCCAGGGAAGGCGAAGGGGAAGGGTGAATACTTTCCGCGCGGCTAGAATTAGTTGAATGTTTTTTTATTGGCCACCTTGTTGTTTCTGGGAGATTGAGTCGCATGTGGGCGGGCGGTAGTGGGTAGTAACCTGCAACAAAGCTGCAGGCAATCCTCAGCATACTAAAGCAGGAGGCGAAGGATGAGTGTAAGTGTGTGTGTGTAAGTCTACCACAATATTTGCTCAAAAATAAGGCAAAGGGAAAGGCAAAAGTAAGGGCAGCGGCAGTGTCAGTGGCAACGGTAAAGTGGAATTAAAGCGAAAACCGAAAAGTTTCGGAGATGCTGCCGGGGATAACTAAGCAAACGTTTTGCGGTTCTTTCCCCGCCCCGCTCTTTTTATGTGGAAACTTTTTGAGCTTCCCAGGCCGCCGACGCGCCGACGGGCATTTCTCTGGCAGCTTCAAGCTTTTGTCTGTATTTGAATGTTGCCCTGTCCTGTCATCGCTGTGCGTGTGTGTGTAATCTTGAAATGCCAGCGTAAACATCATAAACTGTGGCGACACACACACACACCCACGCATACGCACCGAGGCACAGAAAGTTCCGTTTCTATTTCTATTTTACTTTGTTTTGCTTTGTTCACAGAAACCTTATCAATCAATTCAGCGCACACTCTCCCACACACACACACACAAAGAGAGAGTGAGAGAGAGAATGAGGGGTGAGGGTGAGGGATATATCTGGGATATAGAGCAGAGGTCATAAAGAAAGTTTGGCGCCACGACCGCCAGACGCCTGCAGAAGCATTACATTCTCTCATTCTGTCCCGACTAGGCGACGACCGTCGGCAGACACAAAAAACAACGAACAGAGGAAAAAAATAAAAATGTGAAATGTGGCCAAGGAGCAGATGAGAATGGAGTGGGTGGATAGGGAGAGTGCAGAGATATAGGAAGAGTAAGAGCAATGACGGCGATACAATGATAATGCCAAGAACAATAACAAGCTACGAACAAGGCGAAGGCGAAGCCGAAGACGGAGAAGCAGGCGAAGGCGAAGGCGAAGTCTTCTGTCCTGGGAACAGAGGCGGAGCAGTCGAAAGGCGAAGGAGCAGCAGAAGTAAACGGCAATGCCGAAGCAGCAGCCAAAAGAAAAAGCACAAGGACAATGCTGAGCATTAACAATTTGGCAAACTGTCGCACTGGAGTGTTCCCTTTTCCCTTCTCTCGCTGGCACCAACACCCACCGCTGCCGCTGCCGCTGCCGCTGCTGCTGCGATGCGTTTTGCGATAAGCACGAAGCGATAACATTTGGAGCGTATGTGTGTGCGTGTGTGTATGACAAGTGTTCTGTTCTCCATGGCGAGCGTGAAATATACATAGAGGGGAGCGTCTTATAGAGATGGGAGCGTGACATGTTCTAGGCGATGAAATTCGATTCGAAACATCAATTTAAAGGTCAAATACATAGAAATGGTACTGCAGGAAAGTGATTTGATTATCATTATTATCTATGAGCCTATAAATCAGATACGATATTTGTATAATGATTAAGCTAAACGAGTATGATCGGGATGGCGACACCAGCTCATATTGAATCCAATTAAATGGAATGTCATTGTTCCATTCCATGTACCCCAACTACTTGAGCATTTTTACAGTTGTTCCCGCATTTTGGTCTGCTCCTTTTCTACTTATCCTGAGATACGTATATTGTATATAAATAAGAGGAGCACGTCTCCCCGTCTGCGCCCGGAGAACGTTGTTAACGTCTCTTGAATTCGGTGTAAGCAAGTTTTCCCCCATAAGGAAACACACAGAAAGCACAAAAACGAGAAAGAAAAGCATAATTTGAAGAGTGCTCGAAGGGAAAGTTTCTTGTGTCGTTGGCAAGTTTGCGAGGACATCTCCTCTAGATGCCACACTCGAGCACATCCACTAGTTTCGTATACCCTGCTACGGGGAGAAGTGGGAAAAATAAGCATAATTTTATTTTTGGTTTTTATTTAATGCTTCCCGCATTACAGCATATTCTGTAGCATGCCACGCTCATGAGAATGAAAATGAAAATTTTATCTGGGGGGAAAATCGAGTGCAGTGTTTGTGTTTGGTTTTCTGTGGTGTTTGGACCGCTTTATGTTGGAGCATTATGTATTGTCTAGTGCACACTGGGCCTGGCCGAGCATAAATTTGCATGCCTGTCATTGTCATAACAGAGCCGGGCCACACGATAGTGGAAACGCTCATGCACATAAATCCCCTTTGTCCATGGATGTGCCACATATTTGTGTGACATTTTTCGGTTTTTCCCCCAGCAGCGGCAACATCATGGTGAGATGATGTGGCATGTGCCATGTGGCAGCCACCAAGCAGGATGCTGTAGGTAAAAAACTTTTAATATTTTTGTGCTGGCAGCTGTTGCCATCTCGCCTAAAGCCCAACCAACCGCCGACATAATGCTGCCTCATGCCGTATGCACCTGCATCCGGCTCCCACCGTCCGTATGTACGATTATAGGTATGATTTGTATGTGTGATTTGAGAACGAATGCAATTGCCTGTGAACAGAAAACAAAACCACAAAGTACCCCGCAAAAGTGTGCTACGAGCATCAAGAGATTCTCCCATCTGCTGACGAGTATTTATTCCCCCGCGCGTGAAATTTAATTAGCGAAGCGACGACCATTCTAGATATTCAGTGCGGAATTAACAGAGGGAAACAGCTTGGAATGCGGCTCCGACCCCACTTCCTGCGAAGAGCAGAGCTTGGCTGAAAGGAATCTCGAGTCCCAGAAATAGCTGACATCAGCATTACATCCGCTCCGCTCTGCGCTCTGCGCTCTGCTCGCTCGAAACAATGCCAACTGTCCAAATGCCTTGGAGTTGCTCTTCCGCTCTTCCGCTCTCCCGCTCTCCCACTCGCTTTCCCTTCCTGTTTTGCTCCTCCAACAGCTGACGCCCTGTCTCTGTCTTATCCCTAACATCTCACCTAACCTTTAATGAGGCAAGTAGTCGCTGGCTGGCGGCAGGTGAGAGAATTCTGCCGAAGGGGAGAAGTGCAGAAATGAAAGGAAAGGAAAGGCAAAGAAAG
This sequence comes from Drosophila pseudoobscura, assembly GCF_009870125.1. Lineage (NCBI taxonomy): Eukaryota > Metazoa > Arthropoda > Insecta > Diptera > Drosophilidae > Drosophila > Drosophila pseudoobscura. Next base: position 20,871,066 of record NC_046680.1, on the reverse strand, counting down.
GGAAGGGAAGGGAAGCGTAGGCTTAACTTACTTTTTAGAAAATCCGCCAGCGTCGTGAAGTCGTTTATTTCAACTGCGTTTTCAGACGTAAATGAAGTTAAGTTACCGTTGGACCGCCCGCTGGCGGTGTCTCTTTCTCGTTCTCGCTCTTCAACTTTCTTAATTCTCTTTTCGGCTTTTGCTTCTCTCGCCTTTGGTGTCGCTGCTGCTGCTGCTGTTGTTGTTGTTGTTGTTGTTGCTTCCTCTCTGTCCTGCAGCAGCAAAAGTGCGCATACAAATTAAAAAGAAAGAAAACGCTATTGCTGATAGATAGGGAGAGTCGTCAGAGGGGCAGATAAGAGAGAGAACAAAGAGACAGATAGAAAGGAGACAGCTCTGGTGAGACAGATTCTTTTTTGTTGCTTTTTGGTGTTTAGCACCTGGAAAAGGGTTCGGGAATGGTCGAAAGATACGGCGACCCACTCGCAATTACATGCAGATGATTTCTGTACGAATCTGTGGGACATTTCTGCCTGCGGTCCCCCCGGGGACGGCCGAATCTCCAGGCTAATTCGAATCTTTGAAGCTAATTCAGATTAAGTGTTATTTTGGGGTCCTCTGCAGCTGGCTCCGTTAATGTGCCTGTGCCCCGAAACAGCAGGCGATGCTCTCAATGCCCTCGTCTGTGTTAATGTCTGTGTGCAGGTGTGACAATAAGTACAGTTAATGACTGGCCAGGCGACAGCTGAGTGTGAGTGCCGTTACTTGTACTCTTGGAGAGGATACTTGAGGAAAGGCATCAGCCACAGGCTGTTGGGGACGACTAAAATCGGATCACTATATCATGCCTCTGCCATGGGATAAAAGTCTTCATTGAAACGATCGCCTCGCAGGCGTATCTATGGCTTCAGACGACAAAACTTTAGCTCCTTTATGGTTTTACTTTAAAGCGAAGTGCCAACCATCTTCTGAAATCTTTTTGTGGCTGTCAACTTACATTTTTGGCTACGGATATTGCGCCAGATGTTGGCAGCTGCACTTTAGGCCAAAAGGCAAATACAGCTAATTTGGTCAACTGTAAAATGCCACGAGGCTAGGTAATATTGGGTGTAATATCTCTGGCCAAGGCCAGAACAGCGATGGGAGAGCTACGATAATAAATAAGAAGCGTTGGTTCCCCTCGCTGAAAGGGAAGCTGGGGGAGCACTTAATAGTTGCCTTGCGTATCCATTAAGTAAACATGACTCGCTAAGCTGGCGATGGGGCATGGAGAGAGTGATAGGGAGTCAGGGAGGGAGGGAGGAAGGCAGAGAGAGGGAGAGTGGGGCTTGTAAGTGTATAAGAACTGCGGCCACGGCCACACTGTCAATATATGTACATGGGGGGGGGGGGGGGGGGGGGGGGATTGTTTGGCTTTGGAGTCTGTACAGAACCGAAAAAGCAACATCAAACGACGGGAACAGCCGAAAAAGGAGGAAGACAAACGAAACGAATTTTGTGTGTCTTTGTGTGTTTCTTTTCTTCTTCTTGTTATTATCCTTGTTGTTTGGCGCACGAATGCGTATAAACGCTGAATATTTAATAAATGCAAAAAGGGATGCGATACACACACACACTCGTGAGTGGGTAGAGTTTCCGTGCACACAGAGGCCTGGCCGCCTCAGAGAATTGCTTTTGCTCATTCGCTGATTATAGCTGATGGGGCAATGGGGCAGATCGGGGAGCGGCGGCAATGTTTTGTAGTGGAAACTGTGGGGCACAAAATGCTTTTGATATTTTATTCATGCTTCCCCAAAGCTCCCATTGCTGTCAATTGGTATTAGGACATCATAATTTATTGATGAACGAGAAGCAAACGCAGCAAAAGCAGCCAATAGAGGAGCGGGAGCAATGACAACAACAGCAGCCACTGGGGAGTATTGTAAGCGGCTTAGACCATTCGGCCGATCCGGAAATCGTTTATAATTCGCATTCAGTGTCGGTCGTTTCGATTCAAAGCCAAAGAGTCAAGCGCACAATTAACGAGCATTCAGCACACCGAGACGCACACAAACGAACCGTTGCCTCACTCAATGGATGGCTCACACGACGTATACGTAATATTTGGGATCTACAAAATCAACCGCCAGCACGTGCACTGTCCTCGCCGTACTTGATTCAACTGCCACATGCCACAGAGCTGGGATGCTGTCTGGCCTGCCGTCGATTCGGACTCCGATTTCGGAGCGATTTGTGCGAGCTGCATGCAACTCGTGGCACTGGGCCACTGGCACACGCAGCCAGCGCGCAGGCGCGGTGAGAGTCCCCGTTACCCACTCCACTGCACGTGCCACTGGGACAGGACTACTCGTAGTGTGAAAATGTTTCAGAATTAATATGCAGAAGTGTCCCTGATGACGGCGCCTAGACGGGACTTGCCGTCGTCATTGATAGATTGTCGTAATGAAATGCAAATTACTTGTCAATAATTTTCTGACAACTTGCAGTTCTGGGAGTCCTTTTGGAGGTAAAAGCCCATTCTCTATGCTAAAGCTAGTTATCAATGGGGTTAAATGATGTATGGGATGGGCAGGGTGCCCCACCTCCGGATTGAAAGTCATCAGATAATGGTCGGAGAGCTTAAATAGCCCTTGAAACGTTGTCCTTTAATGGGAATAGTTTCCCAATTAAATTCGGCGAAACCTTGGCAAGAGATAATCCAAAAACAAAACAAAGGTAGCTGGACAAAGAGACGTCCAATTGGCATTTAATTAATGCTCGAGGCATTTTGATCACCCTCATTCGATGCCGGATATCGGGTCAGGCCTAATAATTTGTCCCCTTGTGGCTGGTGTCGAACGAGTCAGAGAAATATTTATTTATGCGAATTCCATGGGGCAAGCTCGTAAATCTCTTGCCCCCTGCGCGACTGCAGATGCATGGCCGAGTATTTATGGCAGCGACTATTACACACTTTATTATTATTATTAATATCGGTCCCCGTTCGCGTACAATTGAGTGGAGCACGGCTGCCAGTGCCATAAATTGCGTTATCCCTCGGACGTGAACGGGAACTGGGGGGGACATCGACACAGGGCATCCACGTGGCGGATCGCTGACGGATTTTAATTGAATTCAAGCCGCAACAGAGTGTGGAATAAATCAATTCGATGCGCCGCGTGGAATGCGAAAATATCCACGGATTGTATTGTCTAAGCAAATCGATAATTGAGGGCAGAAAATTGCAATTTCATTTCAATTAAAACAGGAGTGGAGCATTCTTCCAACTGTTGGCAGCTGGACCCACCGATAGAATAAACTGATGGAAACCACCTTTGACACTGTGCTGTTCAATCGTTTATTGGCACAATTGAAGCTTGAAAATCGCGTTGCATGTCTTGTGCATATTTATGTGAGGGAACAGCTGCGTTGCCTCATCCCCTACCCTGCCACAAATTCTCAGAAGGCGTGGGTTTTGGATTCAGATTTGCATTCAAAAGGTTATCGTAGTCCACGCCTATGAGTTTTGCATCTGGCGATATGTGGCTGCCCATTGGGGCATCGTGTTCGCAGCTCCTGACCCGTTCGAATCCGCTGCAGAGATTCTTGAAATCCTGATCGGACCCGCAGGTACAATCCTCAGCCGGGATGCGCGCTATCTTGTAGGCGGGTAAATTTTTCTTATACGAACAGCTGTAGGCGCAGACCAGGGTCTGGTAGTTGTAGCTGAAGTGCTTTGCACTGAAAATGGCACACCCAACGCGATCGGCCAGGCCCGAAACAAGCTGCAGGAAGTGTCCTATCTCCTGGCTGAAAGATCAGAATCAGTATCCAGCACAGACACTCCCACAGAACTCCCACACTCACCCGGCGGGTGACGTGCCCGATATCATGCTCTGGGTATTCGCGTACTGGTACTGCTCGTACCAGGCCTTCAGCTGGGCCCGGACTATCTTGGTGGGGTCCTGGGCGCTGGGAAACTTGTTGTAGGCCATATTGTAGCCGGTCCCTGCATACTCCAGTGTGGTATGGCATTTGTGGACCGGCCCAATGGAACAGCGATAGGCAGCGAATCGGGCCACCTCGGCCAGTTCTTCGTGCCACTGCATCTTGAGCATGCGGCCGGACGGGGGCAGGCCGTGGAGCTTGCCCCTGGCCACGATGTTGCGGTAGATGTTGTGCTGCTTCACAATAAAGTTTCGCATATTCTGCGATACGTTGAACATGTTCCCAACGCAGCCCTCTATAAATTGCTGCAGAAAGGAAACCGCGGATACTTGGGAGGCACTCCAGCACGAAGCAGATGAGTCTTACCTTATTGCTGTTGCAGCCAATGTGCTCTGCGCCTCCACAAGAGGGCAGGGAGCAGTAGTCCGACTTTGTTTTGCTCGGAGGCTTGGCCCGGCTACAGTACTTCGGCTTCTTCTGGGCACGGACCTCATTGAGGGCACATAAAAACAGCAGTCCGGCTGCGTACCACAGGATGGAACTGCAGATCTTCATATTCGGATCGAAACTAACTGGAACGAACCGATGAACGTGCAAAGAAATACGAGTAATTTCAGCTGGATCTTAAGCCCCATCGAATCTGATTCGATTCGTTTCGATGGCGTCAATCAGGCCTGAAGGTTCTGCCATCATAGCCGTACCCCGTATGGATCAATTTTGTATTCTTTATTTGATTTGTCTGTCGTTAAGGATGCCTCGCTGGAGTCCTGAACAGCTGGTGCTTCTTTACTGTTGTCTGATTCAGTTTAGTCCCTTTCTTTGCTCTCTGTTCCAACACCTGACGGTAGGTAGCCTTCCTGGATCTGGCCCCGGGCTTCGATTGCAAGGCAAATTTCCTGTAGCGAGTGGCTATATCCTCGTCGAGAGGGTAGTCCTCTGAAGCGCTCTTTGGATCTGTTAGGTCACAGCAGTCGGACTCGTCGCACATGAGATGCTCTCTCTCGGAGCACAGGGACTGGTAGGCGTCGTTGACGCCAAAGCGACAGTGTTGTCCCGGGTAGTCGCCCGTGGGGTAGATGGGAAGGCAGTCGTGGTAACAGCTGTAGATGCACTTCGTCATGTGGTAGGTCCAGCCATCTTTTTTATACAGCGCCATGGCACAGCCCAAGCCCTCGACCGAGGCTGTGATCATCTGCAGGTAGTGTCCCACATCCTGTCTGGAGGAGCTCAATCGGTCAGAGAGGAGGGGGACGGATTTTTGAAGGCAGCACACTCACTTGGTCAGATTGTTGCCACCCAGAATGGTGGTTAGATCCACGTATATATATTCGTCCTTCCAGGCCCTCAGCTGGGATCGAAGCACCTTCAGATGGTCCTGATCGCCGCGGAACTTGCTGTAGGCCTCGTTCTGTCCCGGCATCTGGTACGAGGGCGACCCGAAACAGGTGTGTCGCTCCAGCTGACACTTCATCACACTGAGCTCTGCCAGCCAGGCCAGTCGCTCGTCCCAGCGGACGGTTAGGGTGCGTCGCGATGGAGGCAATTTGCGGAAGGTGCCACGCGCCACCTGATTCCGGGCCACGTTGTGCTCCCTGACGATGAAGCGGGCCAGGGAGTTGTCAATCCTCAGCAGCCTTGCGCCCGGCGGACACTTTGCGCTGTCGAATGCCTGACAAGGATTCGGGGATATCAAGCGAGGACAATTGATGGGTCTGCAGACTGCCACTCACCCGTGAATGCTTGCAGGCCAGGTGGGGTCCCGTGCCGGCAACGCAGACATCCTCTCCGCAGTAGTCAAAGACTTTCTCATTCTTCGCGGAAACGCAGCAACGACAGAGACAGACACAGATCGAGATCCAAAGACAGAGAACTCTGCGGGCTAGCCACGTCCCATCCATGGTAACTGATGGCTGACGGACTGTGACATGTTTCCCGCCGCATTCCATGTCGCTCTCGACCATGGAAATCGCCATTTTCCGCAGGTGGCGTGTCGGGGTAAACAAATTGCGACTGCAATTGCCTTCGCTCGTCAATCTGACAGCATGTTTCGTGTGTCGCACATCTACGTTGGGGTCCTTGCCCTCGTCCTTTTCTGCCTGTTCTCCTGCGGCCATGGCTGGGACTACTGCCAGGAGCATTGGTGCTCTCGCCCAGCCCTGCAGCACGTGGCCTGCAATAACAACGGCGTACGTGGATGTCTTTCTGGCCCCCCTCGAGTCGCACCCAACTCTAGCGCTCTCTCTTTTTTTCGCAGAGTCTTGGAGCGAAGTGCAAGAGCGGCGCCAGGCTGATACCAATGAGTGCGGATATGCAGCAGTTCATCGTCCGCCAGGTGAACCTCTACCGCAATCAGGTGGCCTCCGGCGCATTTAGAAAATGGCCGCCAGCCGAGCGCATGGCCACCGTCCAGTGGGACCCCGAGCTGGCAAAATTGGCAGAATTGGCGGTCAAACAGTGCCACCTTGCCACCGACAACTGTCGCAACACCAGGCGCTTCAAGCACGTAGGCCAGATCGTGGGACACGTCATCTTCAGCGCCAATCGCTTCAGCCAACGCCAGCTGATCGGCCACAAGATCTACAATTGGTTCAATCAGTACAAGAAGGCAACAGCAGGGCTCGGGCTGGGACTCCGCAAGGACATCACCAGCTTCCGCCAGCTGATCCAGGAGCGTGCCACCCACATGGGCTGTGGCGTTCTCCAGCAGCAGCGCCACCGCTGGCAACAGCAGTTCATTGTCTGCAACTTCGCGCGGGAAAATGTGCACCACGAGCCAGCCTATGCTATCGGCCACAAGGCGGCTGCCGGCTGCCAAAAGGGCACCAATCCCCAGTTCCCCAATCTGTGTGCCGTGGAGGAGCCCTTTGATGTGAACGCCGTGGATCGTTATGTCCCAAAGCCGACGCTTCTCATCAAAGTGAAGTACAGTGAGGACGGCATGGAGTCAATTGCAGCCAAGTCCAGGCCCAAGCGTGCCTAAACATTTGACTGACGTTCTATTAGAGGATTCTCACTCAAATACACATACGTGAATACCCGTGCGGGGTAATCTATTTCCGACTCTTTAATCGATAAGGGGTCCAAGTCCATTCAACAGCGTGACTAAACACCCAACCACAGAACCTGTTCTTCCATCGAGTTAGGTATAGATCACTTCTTGGATGGTGGGGTCTTTGGATTCACTTAAATATTCAATTGTTTATTGGGTTATATACAAAAACAGTCACAGAAAAGTTAGTAGGAAACCTCAAAGTCCTCAAGTCTCTACGTCTAGCTGAGGTTCTCCTGGCGATTGGGTTCGATGGTGACGCGGGCATAGGGACTGCCAGCCCCGACCTTCCGCCGCATGGTGACGCCTTGATGCGGTCGCAGACCCATCACAATCAGGTAGATGCCCACGGCGCTCAAGGCGATTAGGGTGAGCACGACCAGCCCGTAGGCCCAGCGCGGCCAGGTGTCGCAACTGAAGGCGTCGTGGCGGGCCGAGGACAGAAGCATGCCGCGGATGCGCGACGGCTTGAGGCAGCGTCCGCCCGTCTCAATCCAGAGCTTCTTTAGCCAGACCAGCTCGCAGTCGCAGTGAAGCGGGACACCGTTGAGATCCAGCTCTGTAAGTTTTGCAAAAACCGGCGAAAGCGAGGAATTAAAAGAGCGCAGAAGAGTCCCACGAAATGACATCGTACGGAGGGAGGGGACCTTTGGCAGCGGACCGAAGGCGTCACCGTCGAAATGGCTCAGGCGCCGGCTGTTCTGAAAGCTAATCGACTCCAGCAGGTCGAGGGGAACCAGAGCATGGGCAGCCACTCCCTGCAGCAGGGACATGTCCTCCACAAACAGCTGCCGGACTTGGGTGAGATTGCCCGTATCCTCGGGCAGCAGCTGCTCCAGCAGATTGTCGCTGATGTCGAAGTGGAGCAACGTCTGCGGCAGCTGGCCGGGCACGCGCTGGAAGAGATTGCGCCTCAGGGAGAGCTCCTTGAGGGGAGCCCCTGACGGTAACCGGAGCTCATTCAGATTGCAGGCATCGAGGCGGAGAGTTGTCAGCTTCCAGTTGATCCCCAGGACCGTGTACAGATCTCCACTCTGCAGCTGCGTGCTCTCGTTGAGCTTCCGGTTCCAGGAGAGGTCCAGCGAGGTGAGCACCAGCAGGGGGGCAAACAGCTGTGCTGGCACCGAGTGCAGGTTGTTGTGCGCCAGATCGAGCACCTGCAGATGGGGCAGACCGGCGAAGGTCTGCGCCTTCACCTGGGAAATGCTGTTCCAGCCCAGGTACAGCTCCCGCAGGCTGATCAGCTTGGCGAAGTTGTTGCCACTCAGTCGGCTGATGTTGTTGTGCATCAGGTTGAGCTGGTGGAGACTGTCGCTGTTGAAGACTGGCGCCTGGTCGAGGGCGTTCCACGAGAGGTCCAGCGTGTCTATGTAGAGTGGCAGCACCTCTGAGAGATCCGCTGTGCGGTACTCCTTGTAGCTGCAGTCGATGCGCAGGGCTCTCATGCCCCAGGGCGCGGCACTCACATTGTTGCACTCGCAGGAGAGCCGCGAGTCGCGCTTCGACTCTGGGTAGCAGAAACGATCCACTGCATCGGCGTCGATGTTCTCCGCCCCACAAGCGGACACCAGTACCGCCAGCAGCAGGAAAAATGCCACCCTTGCTCTGCTTCTACACGTATTTCTGACTGCGATTCTCCCCATGATGAAGGTTCTTGGCACACTGAACGCTACGATTAATGCTCTAGAACTTCCAGTTCCCTTGCGACACCCACTTCCATATCTTATCTTCAGGGGGGAAAAGCTCGCTGAGTAAATTCGTTCGATTTTCCCATAAATTGCCGAGTATTTCCTTTCGAGTTAGTCACTGAAATTCATTTGGGTATCGTAGTAAACAGAAAAAATTGCCGGGGCGACGAGCGGCAAAGGCATTTGAATCTTTGATAAGATAAGCAGAGCTTTACCCCTTTATCGTGCTCTCCCTCTCTGTCTTGAACCACGTCGCATTTGTTTCATTTGAAGCTTTTTGTTATCTCCTGCTATCTGTTTCATTAATCATTTCCAGCTCTCATGCGTGGGAGTTAGGTCTGTGACACAGATCCACAATATTGATGGATTTATAAAACCCTCATTTCACACACAGAAAAGTGGTCCCCCACTCTCTAGCTCTTCTGTTCTCAGAGAACAGAACAGAGCACACATTTCATTTGAAAGTCTTTTCGGCAAAAGTCATGCCTAATCCCGGACAGACGCGGATGGCGGAGACTTAGTCGTATCTAGCTCATTGCATCCCAGGCTCAAGGCTCAAGGCACCAGTCTACAGTCTCAAGTCTCAAGTTCAAATTGTAATTACGCTCAATGGCATTGGATGGGATTTGGCATGAGTCCTGGATGTGTTCAGCGGATGTATTGTACTTATGTCTACTCTAAAGTTGAGTGTTGTGGTTCTTGTACCCTGCCATGGACTGTGTCGTCGTTCGAGCTCCTTCAAATATTCCAACTGTTACAATTAGGTTTTGTATATAGAATATATGCTACAACCCTCCTTCTCCTTCTTTAACGACATCAGCAGAGTATTTTCGTGCCGCTACTCTCCAATGTTGGTTCTTTTCATACATTTTTCGATTGCTCCGACTATTCTGACAATCGTCTGGGCCTTTGGCAGACTTTCCGTCGTGTCAATGGCGAATTGATGAGGCTTACATAACTCCACACACTCGAAAGGCACGCACACACACACACTGGCATAGATATTTGCATAAATTAAAGTCTTTCAAGTCGAAGAACTCGAACCGCTTTCCTTTTTGACTTTCCTGTCATAGAGTGGGGGGCGGGGGGGGGAGGGCAAGGGCGGGTGGGCGACCAACACATGTAAAGCATTTAATGAGCTGAGGAGCCTGCAGCTCTGCGCGTGTGTGTGTGTGTGTGTGTAATTGTATTGAATATGCCAGGCACATGTTCATGTATGTGTTTTGGGGTTCGTTTCCAGCCCCCAAGTCATTATTACCAGCAAAAATGTATTTTTAACTAAAAACTCATTAATTACATTGAGAAGGGGCTTAGCACTGCGTGAGTTCTGGGATGGGGATGGGGATGGCGTGTGTGTGTGTCTGGAATAATTACGCCATTACGAGCAATTTAATTAAAGCCCAATTTTCGCACATCTGCAATAATGGATAATGGAATTGTTAATTAATAGGCCAAATCAAAACCGGACCGTAGCCATCAATTCAGGTCGAAATCGGGAGGGGTGGCTGTGGCTGTAGAGCCTGGAACGGTCAAAGGTAGAAGTGCTGAGCAATTTCCGTTTGGGGGTCAGAAATTGAAAAATAAAATCCGCTCTAAACGTGCCGAACATGGCAATCGCGGCCGGGCCTGGTCGGTTCTGTTCAGGTGGCCATGGGGCCTCTCGGTGGCAGAATATTTATGAAAATTTTAATATTAAATTGTTTTCTGATGCGCTGCGTGGCGGATGGAGAGGGAGTGCGAGTGCGAGTGCTGGCAATCAATGGCGGAAAATGGAATTTCCCACTGCTGAACATGCAATCATTAAAAGCGCTTGATTATCCGCAGGCAGGCAGGCAGGTCAGGATGGCATTGTCCCTCATCGTGTGTATCCTGCAATTGACTTTAATGATGTCCTCCCTCCATCAGTCCCCCAGGACTAACATCCGACTGTCACAGCAAACTGTCATACTCTGTGGATGTGTGTCTGTTCGGGGTGTTGCGTGTCTGTTGTTTGCTCGTATGACAGTTTATGGCGCCCTAATTGAATCGCTTGTCATCCATTTGTCTAATAATGGCGCATTAATTTGGTATGATGCTAAATGCGTCCAGGCTGCAGTTTCCGCTTCCGGGCAATCATCCAAGATGGAGAGGATCCTCCTCCTCAGCCTGATTATGACTGGATGTGCTAGGAGCGGTGAGCCATACGGCATGCAGCAGTGGTGGGCACGTTCTGTATGCTAAGCATTTCAGTCATGCTCTTTTAACTCGGGGCCACACCGCCACAAAGTATGCAACAAAAGCATGCAGCAGGCACGCGAAAACACACACACACACACACACACACAAACACAACGCATCCACACACACATCTAATTGCCTTTGAAAACGTTTCAGTCACGCAATTTAAAGCTCGTTATTTAAGCAGGCATGGCATCGGCCGAATCCATTAGTTGGGCTTGAAGGGCTCACATTAACTTGGCTCAGACACACACACACACACACACACATGCAATTTCTCCTGTGGTTACCATTTGGGCTCGCCCTCATTCCGTTATCCTCTTTGCTGCGCTCAATTAAATCGACAAATTTAAAGAAAATTATTGTCTCTAATGGGCAGACGTGCCCACAGAATGCGACCTTCGACCGCAGCACCCCCCTCCCCTCCTGGCTGTAGGGGATGCCCAATGCTGTGTATAGATCCCACTGATAACAGTTGAATAATGAACAAATAATGGCTGGAAACCATCTTGTCTGCTCAGATATTAAGTATACGCAGGGGACCACAGCGGGGAAGGAGATGGGAAGAATGACAAAGCAAACGAACAATGGAGAGCACATAGAACAAAGGAAAACTAATCAAATTACTAGTGAAACCATACGCAATGTAGTATAAAGGGATGCCTGGTAATATTAGTATTCAATAAATGTAGCTTTCCCTTCTGGCCTTCTTTTGTTTCGCCAACAACCCCTGTTGCCCTATTAAGGCCAGATGCAAAATTCAAGTTGCAGTTTTTAACAATCATTTTCAAACTGTTCAAATTTCAGGCTTTTTGCCTGCAAATTGGAACTCTTTCACACGAGACAAGCCATCTCCCAGGCGGCAGACATTGTCGTTTCACTCACAGCATGTGTTGGCCAGGCCAACAAGCGACCTGGTAGTCATACGGAGTGTTTGCTTTTCTTCTTTCATTCCCCTTTTTTTTTGACCAAGTGTTGGTTACATGTTTTGTTGGTTTTAGAGGAGGACAATGGCATCTGCTGGTCTTCGGTTTCGGCCCTTACTGCTGCCAGTCCAATTTGATTTGTTTGCTGCGGATACATTGTTGTACATTGCTCTATGGCTGCACTAATTAATTTTAGCCCCTCTGTGGTCCCAATGGGTCAAAGCCAATAACTCGGGCAGATAATATTGCATTGCGATGCATTGATTGAAACTCAATTTGGGCTTCGAGGCCATAAATGTCGGTTTTAGTTGCACATCCCGCCTCAGAAGCTATCGGGCTGTCAATCCTGGTTAGCCGTAGGTACGAGTACACGTACACGAGTGGGTCTGCTTCAGCCAGAAAGCTGAAGATTTATTGCCTGCTGCCAAAAGCCCACAAAATTAATGTACTTCACAGTTGAGTTTAGCTGGGGTTCGACATCGACAGCGACATCGAGAGCGACGTCCCTCTGTGCGGAGAAAGGAGAGTGTGAAAGGAGAGTGTACTGTTGTCCTTAATGAAGTTGTTAATGCGAGTCTGGTGCTGTCCTGTCCTGGTGCTCGTTCCATCCTGCCCCATATGTGGCATGTACTTTCCCAGCATTCCGCAAAATACACACGAAAATCTAATAAGACGCTTATGTCTGCTGTCGTTTCGGCTGCCGTTTCACACCCTTTCCGCCCCCACATTTCCCAGCATAAGCCATTAGCCAGCACCGACAGAACACACCGAGGAGTAGCTGGGACAGTCATCTTGTCTGTGCCTTAGCTTGTTTCTTTGTAATTTTATTACCCGGCTTTTTTACGGTCAGTCTCTTGACTGGAAGTGGAAGCCCCCACTAGTTCTTCATCTTTTGCCTGGCCAGCATTTATTTTTATGTCCTCCACTTGATTGGATCGTAAAGCTTAGTTTCTGGGCAATACCACTCGGATGGGACCCAATCATAATCGAGGACCGAGAAAGAGTTCGGCTTGAATCTCTTAGCTGAAGTCATTAATTGTCCGTTCTGGCCAGGTCACAGAGGCCCTCTAGAACGGGAAAATTAAATTACTGTCCGGCAGAAAAAGTGTACTGGGGACACTCTTTATGCCCCTGTCTGCAGCTCTTTGTTTCGGAAGCAGCAGCAGCAGCAGAAGAAGAGGGACACGAAACGAAAGCCAGACAAACTGCAGCAGCTCGTGCAAATAAATGAATTTTTCATTTATATATTCTGTGGAGCGAGTGTTGGCAAAGGGAGGCTGGGGTGGATCGCGGCACGCATTGAGAGCTTGCTTAATTAGATGAAGTGAAAGCGGGCGCCCCGAAACAATCGCAACTGTCATCCTGGGCCTGGGAAGTGGGTCAACGGCTGCCAAGCCAGCCGCTGGCTGTGGGCCATGTCCATGTCCTGGAATATTTTAAGAGCGACACAATACAAGGCAGGAGGGGAGAGGAGCGGCCTGCATCAGGCAATAAGTGCAGTCTAATTTGATTACATGCTCAAAATCTGAAGTCCTCCAGATAACAAAAGATGCAGCACCAGCCCCAGCACCAGCCCCAGCGACTTCCAGAGCTGAAAGAAGCTGAGGTACCCCGTGTGGCGCCTCATACGCGTGCACGCAGGAGGCAAAGGATGTGTGTAATTGACAGCGCAAAGCACACTTGACAGACCCTCTCTTATTCACACTAGTACACTGGCACACACACACACGAGCACGCCCCCTCCCTTCCATGTAGACATGACCCTGGGAAGTAGGCAACACTTGTCGGTGGGCGGCCTGGCACTCTCGAACCTCTGAGAGATTTGTGTTTACGGGTAAAATGAATATTAAGCATCCGCCTCGTATGAAAAGATTTTCGTAATTTAATTGAAACGTCGACATCGATTGCATGGGGGCATTAATTATATTACAAGGAAGACGGATGTTGGATGTTGTGAGGGCGGAGCATCCCAAGGCAATTTTCGATAATTGAAATTTTATGTCCACCGAGGACTTCATAAAATTGCACATAAAGCAGCACCCAGAACTGTCAATAAAACTGACATCCAGTCGGGGGCTAAGAGCATTTGTCCTGATTATTTATGTAACGGCATTCCGTTCGGGCCACCAGATTTTGTGTGCCTCCTCGGCAGGCTTTGTGTCTGCCTAAATAATGTTTAATGCACAAGCCAGATAGATACGCTCTCAAGATACATCACATATGCTCAAGTTCAAGAGCCAAGGACACGCCTGCAGGATACATTTAGCCTGGTTCATTGACTGGCAACTACAGAGGGCGGTGGCGGAGGAGGAGTTGTAGAGCGGCTGGGGAGATGAAAGACATTATGGCAGGTGAATTTATGCAGCAGTTGTTGTTGTTCTACCTCCTGTTGATACAGAAACGGGCACGTCATAAATATTTTTATGTTCCACTCCCGCTTTGCTCAGCTTTTACTGCATTTGACAGATCTCCTCCACCTGTGTTGCCTCCTAAACAAAAGCCCCTCCCCACTCCACGCGAACATATAAATCCTCGCACATACAGACGTATCTAACAAGTTTTCAAATTGCTCAAAAACAAAATAAAACCAAACCAAAGCAAAAAAAAAAAAGATATTTTTTTTATTTTTATGATGCATTTAAAACTTCTTGATTTTAGCAAGGAGAGAGGGAGAGGAAGAACCACATCAGATGTAGGAATATGTAACTTATTTAATTTCCTCCGACCCGACCAATGCCACAACGCCCCAAAAAGTTCATTTAAAGTTTTGTTGCAGCCATAAATTCTAGGCCCAAACCTAAAATATAAACATCTAAAGCCGTGTGTGTGTGTGTGTGTGTGTGTGAGTGTGTGAGTGTGTGTGTAGGTATCCAACAAAAAAAGTTAGATATGGTCGTAAATCTAGCATTTGTCAGTCTCCTTCGACCAGAAGCTCTGACGCCAGCCACAACACTGAAAGAAATGTACGAGAATGTAGATATCGGAACATAAATATGTATACAGGAGTTCATAGAAGAAATACAAGACCTAAGTCGATCTGCTTCAGCTTTATTTAATCAGATTCTTTCACGTTGTTTTCTCCAAGTGTAGGCCGGGAAACGTGCATCTCTGCCGTCCTCTAATTGGCCTTTTTATGCACACTGGCACACTCGACATCATTTCCATTTCCAGGGCCATTTCCGTGCCAAAGCAGTTTATCACTCCAACTATGCGCATTCGGGGGGTTCCTCGAGCCTCTGCCTCCCTGCACCACCACCATCACCACTCAGATCCAGCTCCTGGTGCATTGCGATTCAATATTACGTGTAGTATTCAAGCTACAGTCTGCTTTCTGGGTCTAGCGATTGCCGCGGGGCTAACGAAGCTCTTCATGTGTCTTTTACCCCTGATGCTACCTCTGTGTCGCACTCAAAAAGTGCGCAATCAAAAGAACATTCAGGCGTCCAGATTTCCCGCTTTTCCAACTGCAACAAAGTGCTAATCTAGAGGAGGGGAGTGCATACCATCCCTTCCCATCCCATTCCATGCCTTCTTCCCCGCCTAATCGCCATGTGCGGCAGGCTTAACTTGTCAGCTTTGAGTGTCAGCGTTGAGCCTCGTTTAGCCTTTGAGTGGTGGAGACGTCGTGGGGGACAGAGGAGGCAGGGGACAGAGCCGAAGGCAAAGGAGTATGCTTCAGTGCCTCCTCCGTGTGCTTTGGTGCGTAACACGGTTGACATGTTATTAGTTTCATCAGCGAAATGGTTGCGAAACTTTTTCCCCGTTGCCATTGCCATTCAATTAATTTTGACCCAAGGCGGGCATCCTGCCGTTCTGCGGATATTCCAGCAAACCGGAAAATGGTGAGTGATCCAAGGGGGTTCAGGTCAGAGGAGCCTTCGCTATGGTCTGATCCAGCTGTCCTGAGGCTTATTAGACTGGACTCAGGCGGATTAATCGTTGGTGGCTGGCTCCTTTTTGTACTCGCAGGATTTCTAATCGCGATGGCAGTTCGATTAATGTGGTAATTCATCGATTTAATTTGCAATCAAAAAAGCAGCTTCCTTTTTCATGGCTCTCTTGGCAGTGCTTTAGGGCCTGGCTTAGGGCCTTCTGTTTTGAGTATTCATAAAACTGGGTTGACTCTTCGATAAATCGATTAATTAGAGAGCTGTCATCAAAAGGGGCTTTTTCCTCCGCTCCCTTCAAGCCGTGTGCATATAGAGATTCCTCAGGCAAGCCAAGCACAATTGAACAATAATGGAACAGCCTCATTAAATGCTCACACCAATGGCACCCACAGCAACAAAGACAAGGACAACGACAGCAAACAGGATCGTAAGTTAAAAGAAAGGTCGAACTTTGCTTTGCCCCTCTCTCCGCCTCTGCCTCTGCTTTGCTCTGCTTGGCTGTGCTTGTTTAGAGCTGCTTTCGCCTTCATTGTTCGACAATAAAAAGCTGTTGTTCATTTTTATGGAGTAACGCCTTGTGCCTCCATGTCCCTGCTGCCTGGCTCGCCAACAGCCTGGATGGAGCTAAGACGGGCCTGCCCAGACGTCGTCATTGTCCTTGCCGCCATTGTCGCCAGCCATTATTGTGAGACGACACAGGAACCAGGGGGGAAACAACAAGAAGGCACTTGCCTTATAGTTATAGCCGCCACTGAAGGATGGAGTATACATGAGGCCAACACGAGGGTGAGAGTGGGGTGTGCGTGGGCGCGGCGTTGTGGCGGGGTGGTCGGTGGGGTGACGCACATAATGAGTCTGCGTGGCAAGTACAAAAGTTTATAAATATGATGGAATAATTAAAACTTGGCGCCAATTTGGGGGCGTTCCCCAAGTCAGAGGTGGCCAAAAGGCTGTTTGCTGTGGCTGCCTTGCCCTTTGGGAGGTCTTTTCAGTCAGCCACAAATTTTTTGCCATGTTCTGCGGGTCTCCTGGTTGCGGGGTATGCGGATGGGATGTGAGATGTGAGAATTTGTATGCTTTATGTTTTGCAGATGCTTAGAAAAGTTTTTGTTTTGTTTGGCTTTGCTTTTCCTGAACTTTGTTTCGCCTACCTTTTTTCTTAACCCCATCGTTAGACCCGCTGCCGGCCCAGCGCCCGTCCTCAACGCTTCCTTGGGTGCTTCTTCTTGCTCTGTTAATTATGCAACATTAATTAAGACCTGATGTGAGCATAGAGGCTTTAAGCAGGTCACATCGTCGCAGTGAGACGCTTTAAAGACACTCTCTACGCTCGAGCGTCAAGTGTGGGTTCCCATTTTCCGTTTCCCATTTCCCATTCCGCTCCCGCACCTCGCATTGCATCTCAACGCTTCAGGGTCCATTCAAAGCACACCAGGAGCAGGAACCATAATTATGTGCACATTTATCAAAGCCAGGCCACGTCTCCGTACCCGAATCCGTATCCGTCTCCGAGCCAGCCACTCAGCAAAGTTTATTTGCAGCTAACAGGGACCCCGGATCCCGACTCCGACTCCGACCTCGACTCAGACAGGGACATGCGGAAATGCGCTCCGCTTGGCATTTGGTTCAATGAACCTCAGTGACAGCAGGAGCATACCCGGCTGCAATCGCCAGCAGATGAATCTGCCAGCCCACTGAAACTTTAAGTTTTCTCATCCCCAAGAACCGTACATACATATACGAGTAGCCAAAGCCATCGCATCCTTCAGCTCCATACTCACTTTGGGCAATAAAAACGTAAAAAAGTTTAGCTCCGGCTCCCCAGCAAAGAGTTACGAGTTTGGGCAACGTGAAACATATTTTGCACTCGTCGGACTCTGTAACACATGTTGGCTCAGTTCATTTAATGGGCGCCAAGGTGAGCCCAGCTTCCCCCTCCCCGCTCTACCCCATTCAGGAATGCTGGCTGGAATGGATTCCAGAATGCCAAAGGAGAGCCACAGAGCGAAGCTCTTCAATTTGTTTGAATTTGTTTCTTGAAGCGAAGTGAAAAAGTTTACAAAAATAATCTCGAGAAAGAACACGAGGTAAGCTGCCCAGAACTTGTCTCCTGGCTCGTGTTGTGCTGTCCTGTTTGTGCAGGTGTTGGCTAGAACTAGTATGCTGTAAATCCTTTTCCCTTAAATGTTGTGGCTCTTTCTCGTGTGACAGGCCCAGACGTGTCATGATGAATGAGGGAGGCATATTTTCTATGTGTCTGTCATCCCTTTGGCCTTTGAATAAATGCAACCCACTGCCAGGGCTGTGCTTGGGCTTGTGTTCGGGCTGACATGGCCAAGACATGTCAATTTCCAGGCTGATGCATCCCACACGAGCAACACCCAAGGCGAAACAAAGCAACAAAAAGGTGAATAAGGAAAATAAAAAGGCAAACGAATTGCGCTGCTGAAAAGCCAAAGATTTTCATCCAATTTGCAAAAGTGGCGCCTCGCATTCGGAATACGCATACGGATACGCATACGCAGCGTTGGCTCGTCGATGCGGCACATGAGTGCTACACTGGCAGGAATAGTTGCAACATCAATTGCTCACAGACCATATGGAGGCTTTCACCATTTCTCCCAGTGCCGGGCGAACACGGAGGATGGGGTACGTGCCTGCTGCCAAGTCAAACATTACAACATTACGCGCTTTCCAATTCACCTGTGAAAATCATTTTCTTCGTCGAATCGAAAAACAAAGTCAGAGACGGGACGGCACGACAACGTGCGGATTTTTTTGTCGAATTTGGCTTGTCAAATGTTGAAGGAGACGTGACAAGCATTAGCTACAGCTACAGCTACAGCCTGTGCCACGATAATGTCGATGTCGCCGTTGACGCCTGCCTGCAGGTCCTTCAGGTCCCCGTCCACGGCTCGGCGAAAGGTGAATTCCGGGGCTCTCCTGTTCTGCCGTGTAGTTTGGCATATCATTTCGTCGCCAATTTGAAAATCGTTGATATGCATGCGAAGCAGCCGACCTCAAGAGGTGTAAACAGAGGGCAGATGTGGCCGGGGCCGGGCCGGGGCAAGAGGCGGTGACGCTGGCAGTCGGGCGGGGCGGGGCAAATCAAATTGGTTAGCGGGGAGATCTCACGTACAGCTTATGTATATATATGTATATTCTACATCTGCTCAGGTACGAATCAGTATTCCGAACCACCGAAAGTTTGCTCCTCCACAAAGTGCTTTTTGATGTTTTCGCCCCGGCAGACTCCAGACCCCAGAGGAACCTCAACTCTTTTAGTGACTCCAACTAACGAAGTAACCATTTGACTAACTAACTAAATTGATGCTAATGAAAGTCACACAGCAATATGCAAATGGAAATTGAAATTGAATATTCGAAATTAAATGCTTTTACTGGCAGTCGATTTTGTTGAATCAGGAATTACTTCAAATAAAACTACAATTGATTCGCATTTACATTTCATTGAGTAAGTTGCACAATTGGCACTGGGACTTGCCTTGCTGGAAATGCTCTAAATAAATGGCATAACATTTTCCCTATTTCCCATTCAATCGCACATGAGAGCACTTTCCATCCTCCCCAGATAGAAGATGGCTTGAGAAATCACATAAAAATACACAAAGACAGACAGACAGACAAACTCACTTGGAATGCTCGGGGCGCTTGTTGTTGGTGGCCCCAGAGAGCAAGGACAACAACAACAACAACAGTGTCTTTTTATTGCCATATATTCGAACTTATGGCAGACAATGCTGACATAAGAAAACGAAGGCATTTTGTCTGTATTTTATGCTCCCAAATTGTTTCTCAAATGAACAATTTTAAAATTTCCACATTCAATAAATTTACTGCGGGATGTCTACAAATTGCCAGCGGGTGTGGCTGGGGGCTGTTTGAAAATGACGAAACTTTTTGTCAATTGACTCGACTTATTATTAGCATTATCACCTATTGGGCTACACAACGGGAACGCGGAGAGGACAAATCTAGCCAAATATTAGATACTCTTGAGGAGCTCGAAGCTCTTTAGGGAACGTCAGCGTCTTATTAGCTACAAGTTGTACCTCTAAATGTATACCAATCGAACTCTATAGAGAACTGAATTAACTGAAAATCTATTTTTGATCTGCAAATGTCGTTCTCCGATCTAACTCCCCCAAAAATTAGTTAGTCCTCCCAACCAGCTAGTGCATATGCCCCCTGGGGGTACGCAACAGTAAGATGGAGAAAAATGCAAATGACTTCCAATGGCAGTGAAGCGCAAATGGCGTTGAAATTGAAAATCAAGATGACTTCGTCCAACATCAGAGGAGTCTGGGCTGGGATTGGGATTGGGGGCGAGACGAGAGACGCCATGAATACAGATGCAAACACAAACACACATAAAAGAGCGACTATTCAGGTGCGTGGGGGTGCGTCTAAGACACTTCGATTACATTTTGAGTGGTTCCACTCAAGTTTCCTCTGCTTTTTCTTAAAATTGCTGCATCCGCAAACTTTGGTGCCCTCATGAAATATGTAGACCGGAAATGACTGGGATGGGACACGGGCGGTGTACACTACACGGGTAGAGGTGAATGCCGTACCACACAAAAGGTGGCGCAAATTACTGAAATATGCATGCGACTCGCCAGGCCATTATCGGGGGCTTCCTTTTCTCGGAGAAGTACCACATCCCGTTCCAGCTATGGCCATTGGAAATACGTGCCAGGAATGCCCAAAAAGATTGCCTCGACCGGACACACTGTTTGAGTATTGGCCATGGCTTTGTGAATGGCATTTGGTTCCTCTTCTTCTTGTTTGGCTTTTGTGGTTTTGAAACTGCACGCATTTGATTGCGTTATTGAAATTGACTGTGCTGGCTTCATTACTATAATGTCCTGGGCAGTATGGTCCATTCAGGTGGGTCGGTGGATAGGTCACATTGCGGTCGCTTTGGCTGGGAGTGTACGTGGAATTCAATTATAAATGCCACAAGATTCCAGCTATGGCTTGGCTTATGAATATAAATCTGCTTACTGTGTGGGAGCCCACGCTTAATTGCCATTGGCATAGGCTCAGGTGACAAGGGAGCGGGTGGCGGGCGACCCTGTTTCGTAATTATTTACTTGATGATTTTGCCTCTGGGAAAGTTAAATTGAATGAGGATTATGTGAGCTTTTTAATTAACAAAAGGCAAGTAAGTGTCCTTGGCAGATCCTTAAGATTTGAAATTTGAAGCTGTACCTTTCTTGGCTGCTGCTTAGATTTAAGGAGGTAGAGTGAGATATCGCGCCGTATCGATATTAACGACAACTAATCGATTCAGTGATAGGACAACCCCGAAAGTGCAGCCCTGGGCGGCCGTTTTTGTTTGATTGATTTTTCGAGGACGTTGAAGCAAAACATCAAATGCTAGCTCGCAATGCAAATATAAAGTTGATAGATGAAAACATTCGCCCCGTTAAATTGCGAACAAGTAGCTGATTGAGGTCTGATTAAAATTTGTCTTAGGAAACTTTAAATCACTTTCAGGAATACCACTAACACAGTCATCGGCAAGGTGGCAACTCTTCACAAACATATGATTTGGCAAAACAACTTTCTTTAAACAATTTTAATTTTATTAATTTTTCGTCGCACGATGACACTCGATTTGGATGCAAATAAAAAGGATGACAAGATTTTGATAACAACCATCCAGCAGGAGTACAAAATCCTGGCTGAATAGTAAGTTCCCAATTTGTTTCCTTTACATCTCTTCTAATCATTTCCATTTTCAGCAAAATGATTGAGTCGGAGAAGTTGGGTGGAATATACACAATACCCAGCTTAGCGAACTCCTTGCGTTAGTATAACAACAAATCTTCAATATTCCCCTTATATATTTCGTTTCTTTTAGAATGGTTTGGTGTCTTCTTTGGACGCCAGGGTCTCTATTCAGAAAGCGTCTTTCGTTTCTCTCTTCTGCTGCCCGATCGTTTTCCCGATGATAAAAGTCTTCCAGTTAGTTAACCCAGACACAGAGATAAATGGGTTTTACTGATCTATTCCTTTCAGACTGTAATTTTTCAGCAGAACATCTTGCATCCCCATGTGTGCCCGTACACCAACAGCCTGGACATCAGTCATGCCTTTCCAGAGTGGCGATGTGGCGAAGATCACCTCTGGCAGCTTTTTAAGTACATGCAAGCGATATTTTCGGATCCCATCGACAGTATTCGGGGCATTGAAATGGACAAAATAAAGAATCCAGAGGCTGCCGAGCTGCTGCTCACCAATCGGGAGGAGTTTGCCGCCCGCGTCCTTGAAAATATCAAGGAAAGCAAGGAGCATATCTATGACCCTCAACCAACGGAGGATCCGCACTATATAGTATTTGAAAAGTTTCAACCAGATGTGCATGGGCCGGTGTTGGAGCGAATCAAAGCAGGCAGGAATAATCAGACGGATTCCACTCTGCAACAGACGAATGGCGGCACTGCGACCGGGCTCTCATGGGTGAAGGAGGGCGAGTTCAAGCCATTGAGCATTGAATAAAAGTAATATGTATATTTGTATATTAGTCCTGGAACCAATAATCGTAGTTAGAATGTTGTCTCAATTATATTCCATTAAAGTTTAATGTTATACTATTTAACTACTGACATTCCTCGCTCATGGGAAAGCGTTGAGTCCCTGCAACCCAATCATTTTCAAGCTTTAGTCGTTCTCCGTGCCATTTAAAATGTGTTGGAGACGCATCTCCGGCTGGAAATTCAAAGTATTGACTGAGCTCAATGGCCAATTTAGAGCGAACCAGGCCAATGCCACCCACTTGGGGCGTTGCTGGGTGATAAACCCGTCCATTTTTGGGGTCCATGTATAATTTGTGTGGTTCGTAGGGCAGTGTTAGGACTTGTCCAGCATGGGCATAGCTAAGAACTTCCTCGTCGCCATCTGCCTTCTTCAATTGTTCGGTGAATACAAGCGGCGTGTCATCGCAACGTATAAAGTTGCGTTCGCGTCCGCATAGCGAGATGTACGGGAAGTCGCTGAGATAACGCTGCGTTTTGTTCAGACGGAGGCGGGAAAAGAAGAACTTGAGGAAATCCTTCTCCTTGAAGCAACTGGTGAAGTTTTTCATTCTAGCATCGTCCAAGAAGAGCTGTTGTGAGTAAATCATAATTAATTAAATTCCAACTAATGTTTAATGCGACTTACCATTCCTTCATGATCAATGTAGTAAAAATATTCGCGTATTTTCGGCTCTGGCGTCTGACCCTGAACATAATGCAAATTACGGGTAGACAGTAGGTTAAAGTTGAAGTATTTCAGGTTTATTAAATGTCTAGGCTGTGTTTTAATCATATTTTCAAGAACTGTAAAATTTTAGAACGCGAAAACAGCTGATTTCATCAGCTGTTGATGTGTATGTATGCGTGTGTATTGTGCGATGGGGAAAAACTATTAATTTTACGGCTATTTTCCTTTCTTTTTGGAGCCCCCGCCGGTTGCTTTTTGCATGCGCCCAACTTGCATATCCTTCAACTTAGCATCCAGTCTTTTTTTGGCATTTTTGACATCCTCCTCGTGACGCACTGTCTTCGCCGGCTTGGGGTGCAGAAACTTCTTGCGCTCGTCCCGCTTGATTTCCTCGCCACAGCCATGAACCTCGGGCAGACCGTGCTTGAAACAGAACCGCTTCTTGCAGTGCGGACAGTCCTGGCCCATTAGGCTCGTTTTGGTCTTGCAGCGCGCATAGTCGCAGAGGTTGTCCACCTCCTTAACGGCGGTTAGCACATCGTCCAGCTTCAGATCGACCACTTGGCTCGGAATGCGCTCCAGAAGCTCCAGTGTATCATTTGTACCGTAGTCGATCCGTTTGCCAGGCTTGGCGGGCGGAAACAGAGGCGCTTCATCCGCCGAGGTTGAGGGGTGGTTGGGATCGGCTGTCAAGGGCAATGGTTTACAATTGAAAACCCAATGCTGTCTTAGTTTATGACTTACCAGCCATAAGGATTTATTCTATTTTTGACCAGGATTTAGCTTAAAAACATTTCGTGAAATCAGATTTGTTGTTCATTTCGTGGATCAGCTGGTCTCCAGCTGTTGTTGTATCGATAGTCGACTAAACTCTCGAAAAAACATCGTTGTACTATCGATGGTTTCGTAAAGTAGTTGGCGGGTTCTTTTTTATTTTTCGTCCAACGTGCAAAGCAAAAAATTATAGGATTCTTCATTGTCAAGCAGGGGAAAGTCAGAGTCAAAGTGCAGGTGCTCAATTGGTATCATCAATCCAGTCGAACAAATCGTTAGTGAAAACATCGATAGTTGTAGTCGACAGTAGTTTTTGTTGTTGTTATTGCCGATTACACTTGTCTGGACAGCACACTCAAAATTTAATTTATTTGTTATTGCCTGCTCGCTACGTTGTTCTACAAGTTCTTCGCCATGTCTATCTACGCCAAAGTTGAAAAAGGACCCGCGATTGAGGTTTTTGCCTTGACGCAAGCATTTAAAGACGATTCCAACCAAAACAAAGTCAATCTATCAGTGGGCGGTAAGTAAATACTAATTGCTCGTGCGTATTCTGGGTCTCAGTGTTTTTAGCACATATGTGCATATGTGTGCAATCAAAGTATTGTGTAGGGTAGGGGGTCTGTGTAGCGTAGTCGCGCTTGTCCAATTTGCTATCATTTGTTAGCGGCCACCACCTCCTCCTCGCATGACGTTGGCCCCCCCTCTGCTGGAGGTCATTTGGAAGTCATTTGGCATGTGAATTGTTGTGATTCTCTATCCTTATGGTGGGGTGGGGTGGGCTGTCATGACGCGCTTACACTGCAATTCGTCTGCCACACTATTCCTTATACATTTATGCCACATTTCTTCATTGAAACTGATTGAGAGAGTTGAGAATTGTGCTTTCTAGGATCCATCACTTTCCTTGTTTTTCTTCTCATTAACGTCAGATGGTACAGTATTTAGTTATGTACTAGTGTGCATAACCATAACGATAAGCCGCTTAGATTCGAACTTTCTTTCCATCAGCTTCGTACCACAAGCTGTAATCTCATCATCAAGGGCAAGGCCGCTGCTGATTTGGATGGATGCCATTTCACCTTTTTGTTATATTTATGGCTGTTTTTGCCTGATCCAGCAGTTCCCAATTCTTATATTTATGGATGTTGTTGCATAATTTAAATGACAATTCCTCCAGCGAATTGTTTGCTTTTTTTTATGTTGTTTTGTTGAATCTTCCAAGTCAATAACCTATGGCTTATTCTCATGTTAATAAGACCGGTCCGAATCGTTGTACACATTTATATTCATACACATGCTAGCTTGGAACTACATATACATAAAATCATTCATCAACTTTTACAATGCTGAAAGCAATAAACTATTAATAGATTTCTTCATTTATTGTTTGGTATGGCTGGTTTTACTGTTTTTTAATAATTATTATTGTTCTCTCTCGCTTTTTATCACGCGCTCCTAAAACAAACAATTCCAGCCCAATTACTTAAATTGGTTTCGAATAACCGGACGAGCTTGTTGTGGCATATGGTATAGAAAATGGCCTAGAAACAAGTGCTTTCTCACTATCGGATTTCGTACAGCATTACCCCTTGATTACCCATACCAAGTCCGTTAAGATAAGATTTCAGCTAGTACTTTCAGAAAGTCAGCACTTCGAACAATGGATTCCCTCAAACACTTGAACAGGAACTCGTCTTACTGTTATTATTATTACTAATAATTTTTTTTATTTTCACTACAGCTTACAGGACAGACGCCGGTGTGCCTTGGGTCCTGCCTGTGGTGCGAAAAACCGAAATAGCAATCGCCAGCGATGAGTCTGTTAACCATGAGTATTTGCCGGTGACTGGTGAGTAATTAAAGGGTTTAATCCCATCTAGAGAATCAATTTGAACCACAATATCTATTTTTCTCAAAGGTCTTGACCCATTCACAAGTGCGGCAACGGAATTGGTTCTGGGTGCTGACTCCATAGCCATCAAGGAGAATCGCGTAATTTAAAAAGACTAAGTCTTCGTTTGAAATTATAATTGAAATACTCTTCTTGTTCGCAGGCTTTTGGGGTGCAGACTATATCCGGAACAGGTGCTCTGCGCGTGGCTGCCGAGTTCCTCCACACCCAGTTGAACAGAAATGAAGTCTTTTACTCGAATCCCACATGGGAGAACCATCACAAGATATTTTCCGATACTGGTTTCACCTCGTTGCACTCCTACCGCTACTGGGACCAATCCAAGCGTCAGTTGGACTTCAACGGCATGCTGGCTGATCTTGACCAGGCTCCTCCCGGAGCAGTGATCATCCTGCATGCGTGCGCACACAATCCCACCGGAATTGATCCCACCCAGGAACAGTGGAAGCAAATTGCCGATCTGATGGAGCACAAGAAACTGTTCCCTCTGTTTGATTCTGCATATCAGGGCTTTGCCAGCGGTGACCCAGATCGCGATGCTTGGGCAGTGCGGTATTTCGTTTCGCGAGGCTTTGAGCTCCTAACTTGCCAATCGTTTGCAAAGAACTTTGGCCTGTATTGCGAAAGAGCTGGCAACTTGACGGTGGTGCAGCAGCACGCATCCACTAAAGCTGCAGTACACTCCCAATTGACTTTGATTATCCGCGGCATGTACTCCAACCCACCAGCCTATGGTGCTCGTATCGTGTCGGCCGTGTTGAACAACCCTGCGTTGCGTCAAGAATGGATGGACTGCATCAAGCAAATGTCGAGTCGCATCCGGGAGATGCGTTCACTGCTGCGGGATAAGCTCGTTGCACTGGGAACACCTGGCAACTGGGACCATATTGTCAATCAAATCGGCATGTTCTCGTACACGGGTCTCAATGAGAACCAAGTTCGATACCTCATCAAGGAGCACCACATCTATCTCCTAAAGACAGGTCGCATCAACATGTGTGGCCTTAACACGGGCAACATTGAATATGTGGCCAAGGCCATACATGCCGCAGTCACCGCTGGATCGAACGCTTCCTGTCCCTGTGACAACAAATTGTAATAAAATGTAACTTGGGTAATATGTAGAATGTGCACCGGATATACAATGATCCACTGAAATATGTTAACCTTAGGCATGAGAATTATTGTTGTCTGCACCATTAGCATTTAACAGCTGTCCCAACTACGAAACATTTAAACCCGGCCTTTATATACAATATGTATACTCTTTTCCCAATTCGATTATAAAATGTACACGTTTTTGCACATTTAGACATCCTATTGGTTAAACAATGTTTAGCATAATAACTACTATTTACTGACTTGTGTGTAGTACTTAGTTACAACGACAATAACATAACAAAAGTATTCAGAAAGCGCGTTTCATTTTAAGTGGAATCAACCAGGACACATTGAAACCAGCCATTCCTAACAAACTAATTAGCGGAATTTTCAACAAAGTTAATGATTTTTGTAGGACTATACAATCACTAAAAGACGAGGCGAATGGGGAAACTCGATATTATTGATGCTAGGCTGGTTTTAATGGCTTTAATAACAATTATCAAGTTACTAGCAAGCAATATTGTCAAAAATGTATGTCTATTTTGTCGCCAGGTGGCTCTGCTGCTAATTGTAGAGTGTAGATGTCATGTAGCATACAAAATAAATAAGCTGTTAAGAACTTACATTTATCGTATATACAAAACATATAAAATTCGGAAGATTGATTTGAGATTTCTCAGATGCCCTGACATATAATAAATCACTAAGCTAACTGTCTTTCTAATGTTTTACCCATCGTTCACGGTGGCACCGAAATACCCAAAGATCTGTAGTGTGGCTTGTCGGCCAGGAAGGCCTAAAAGTATGACATAAATGTGACATATCGTGAGATAGAGGCATCCTTGCCTCATTAGTTTCACTTCAATACATCTTAGTTGTAAAAAAGGTTTGCTCTCGTTGGATACCCCATAACTTATCAATAGCTCAAAAAAAGGCTCGCGTCGATTGGAGTAAGGAAATGCGTAAAAAGTTCGATGGATATATGCGTATGAGCCGGAAACTAAACAGCAATTGACCGTGTGGGTGTTTCAAGATGAGCAAAATCCAACAAAAGTTGTTCGAGCACGAAGCACTTCAAAGGAAATGGTCGCCTGTTTCTTCGGGAGAATGGGTCATGTGGCCACTGTTCCGCTAGAAAAACGTAGGAGTGTCAATTCTGAGTGGTACACGACCATTTGTTTGCCGGAGGTCTTCGGAGAAATTCGCAAAACCAACTGCCGAGCACGAGCTCGCACACATCTCGACAAACAGGTGAATTTTTAAGCAGTCAAAACGTCGAATTGATGACTCATCCTCCCTACAGTCCTGACTTGGCACCCAATGACTTCTTTTTATTCCCTAACATAAAAAAAAACTGCGTGGTCAACATTTTACGAGCGCCGAATAAGCAGTTGAAAAGTTTAAAAACCATGTTTTGGAGGTGTTTCAAGAGGAGTGGAAAAACTGCTATGACCAATGGTTCAAGCGAATGCAAAAGTGTATTGATCATCAGGGGGAATATTTTGAAAAACAATAAAACCATTTTCATTTAAAAATTGTTGTTCTTATTTCCTATTCCCGAAATATAAATAGCAACCCTCGTAGCACGTGATTAGTAATTTAGTTTTTTAATGTTTGCGAGCCCGGTATCCGAGCGAGTTTCAAACCCATCCCTACTTTACCGAATATGGAAGCCGGATCTAGCACGTGCTTCGTGTCGGATACCACCATCACCCGCTCGATCGGTATAGGTAACACTAAGACCATGGCCGGGAGTTGGTCCTAAATGCATATGTAAGCTAGTTCATAATATTTCAGATTTATATAATTAGTACTATCCTTGATTTATTTTACCGTCAATATCTAATTGGACTTTGTGCTTCATAGAAGTATGTTGTCGTTCATAGAATCTCATTTATCGCCTAGGAGGTCGATAAGTTTTTAATTAAACAATGCATGTGCTAATCCAAGAATAGGCTTACAATCCAAGGTGCAAGTCTTGGCAAATATTTTGATAATAACCTATTTACAGAATTGAAAAATATAACTTAACCTTGGTCCAATGATACGAAATAATAATTCAATTTTAAAATATCAGTGAAAATAAGCGGCACGTGTAGCAAGACTGCGATAATTTATTGGTAGGACAAGTCTAGACAAATACATCTTACAAAAGGAATTTTTTCAAATTCTATAGTGATTACAGATCCCATTATGACTGGGAAGTCAGCCTTTTAAAGCTCTCGCCTGATGTTGATAAGATATGGAATGTCTAGTAATTAGCTGTGACTGGCACAACATATTGTTAAATTCGTTTGATAGCGAAGATTAGCTGTACTATAAATGGTTTCCATAGCTTTCAGACGGAGGCGTGGCAGTTCTTATCAACATTAATGTACATATATAGAGTATTGAGTGTCTGGCATTAGCTGTATTATAAAAGGTTTCCATAGCTTTCAGACGGAGGCGTGGCAGTTCTTATCAACATCTATGTACTACTATATAGTATAAAGAGTGTCTGGCACTTACCAACAATCCCAATATGTTTTTCGATTCCTCTCACATACAATCTACAATCTAATCTATGGGACTGTCAGCTGAAAGCAAGCCGATTTTTTGTATTAGTATTACAAAGAAACATACTAAAGTAAAATATGGACTAAACAACTGCCCAACCAAACAAACATCTTATAGTACATAGTATGTACAAAATATCTATTCCTCTTCAATACGCAACATGCTTCTTGTTGGGTCTCGTCTAACATATAGATAACGCGCCCCCTGTTATTGCCACATTAATATAAAAATAAAAATCTAAAAGACTCTGATACACAAGCTCCAACACATGTATGTATGTATGTATGTATATACATGCATGTATACATATTTGTAAATATATAGTTTTTGAGAGCGAGAGCCAATCATAAAGTCCAGCTGATAGCGACGATAACAGAGAGCGCAATCGTCGGGTCGGCAACGATGAGAGCTCTCAGTCCGAATCAGTGCCCGAATCTTCATTCCATCCCGCCACATTAATTTTGAGTCGTACGATTCCCCCCGATATAGAAGTAGACTCACCGGCTGTTAATATAATAAGCTTCAGCTTCGTTAACATCGCCGGACTACACACGCGCCGAGTTCAAATGGGTGAAGCATTCTAGTCGCCTCCACAACACAAAACAAAAAGAACAACAACAGCTCTATCAATCGTCTTGCGATTGAAAAGTTTCCATAACATCGAACTGATATGTATGGGTGGGAGACGTCACCAATGATGCGATGCTCAATGGTTTATGGTTTTTGTTGGATTGCGACCCATGTATTTGGAAATAGTTCTAGAGAGGGTTGATCAGGAACATAATAATAACATCTACCCTGCAGGGCCCTGTGAGAATGGTTTAGAAATTGCAAATAAACAGTTCTTTCTGGATTAGGCACATGTCTGCTCAGGCAAGAGAGATTTGCTTGAGCTAAAGACAGAATTGACAGAGCCCAACGTCTAGAAGCACCGTGAATATAATTTCCCACTTACATACATATGTGTGTTAGTGGAGCATGGAGAAATGGAATAAACCACTCACCACTTACGACTGATAAAGAACGGCAGACTGGAGTAATTACTGGAATGTCTGCTCCGAGAGCCTCTCTCTCACATTGGCCAGCTTCTTTGGATTCGGCCTAGCTTTGGGGGCTGGTGAGAACAGCTGTGACGCTCCCCCCACCGACAATGGTGGCCGGCATCCGGTGACAACAACACAAACCAAAAATTGGACGTTTGGACAAAGTTCAGAATTTGTTTTTGTGTCTATGGTGAAGAACAAATTTCATTACCGGTTAGGAGCACACGCGCAGGCACGGAGGCAGAGCCGAAGAGAGGCGCCGTGATTGGGAGAGGCAGAGAAGATAAGCAGGCACCAACCCCACAATTGGTATAATTATTTAAGGTAGAGCCAACTCACTTTGTGGTGGCCTATGCAGTCTGCTTAGGTCCCTCGCAGAGCGGAATATCTATAGACTCTATACCCATCATATTTATACCATGTCGGCAATGTCGAAGCTGCGAGACTGCTGCTTTCAAGTTTTGGCGAGAAGCTCAACCGGCCCGTTGAGTTGGTCGTGCAACTTTGACGTGAGCGGTTCGCCGAGTTCCTGGGAAAGAAAGCAAACAGCACGCCGTTGTAAAGTGCAGTGAACAAATTCGACTTCGCGGTGTTCTACCTACCCAAAAACTAAAAAATAAGAGGAAGAGTGTACAAAACACATATAGGAACCGTGTGCATTTGTGTCCCCAGAGCTTCGATCGAAAGGCTGTCCCACAGATTTCAATTGTTTTGAGTGCTGAAACGGCGATTTCTTGACAGTCGCACTCCCCTTTGGAGTCCCTTTGGATAACAAGGATAAGCGCAGGGCGCTTTTTGTGCATTTTTTTTGGAAACGTAAGTCAAAGGTCACCGGACCCAATCGTATTGCCAGACAGACAGACAGACACCTGCCCACGCAGGAGTGCGCCGCCACAAGGATGTGCTTCGATGTGTCGATATGGATTTCACTTTTTGATTGTAATCGATCTCATTTAATTGCATAATTTCTGCTTAATTTTCTTTTTCGCTCTGCCTCGTCCCTTCTCCCTTCCGGCTCTCGCCACCATCTGCTGCAATTTACATCAGAGCCCTCTGCTCGCCCTTCCTCTCTGGCAGACATGTGTTAATTACATTTTATTCTATTCCATACACACACCACACGCACACAGTCCCAATCACTGCGATAGAGACAGAGATAGAGAAAGAGTGAGAGAGGGGCACACGCAGCCGCTGGCTGTGTTTTATTTTTGTCCTCTTTTTACTTTCTGCCCAATATTTATGACCTTCTTATGGTTTCGCTATTGAGTCGAAACGTGTTTGACAAACAGACAGACAGACATAGGCAAATGTATAATATAATACATTAATATACACAGACATGCTTCCGTTCGAATGTGCAATTAATAATGGGGATATACAGTGAGAGATCCGTGGAGTGGACACCCACAAATCTAATTGGGTTTCATTTGCCTTCCTTGGCAGGGCATCAAGTGTGGACTGAAAGCTGGACCCGGGACCAGTCAATGTCAAAGCTTCTATCAGCTAGTCGACTTGATAAGGTCCAGACAGTTAGCGTAACCAAATATAAAAGCTTTCCAGTGTTACATTATAAAAACCTAAAAGTGCGGCATGGGACTGAGACTAAATGTAATCGATGGGCGGAAGTACTCACTATTCCGGCTGGCTCATCCATTTATGCGCAATTATTGTCACGGCTCCGCCATATTTTGCGGAAAATCAATGCCCGGCCCACATTCAAAACGACTTTGACCTTAGCGGACTGTCGTTCAAGATCGTATGTTCAAACAGCAAAAAAAAAAAACAAAAATTAGCACGCACGTTTGATGAGTAAAAGTGGAGGGAACAAAAGCAAATCGTTTGAGTGGCAGTGGCCCCTTCTAATATTATTATTATTATTATACAATGCACATACATACATACATAGTTTGTTGTATTATCATTATATTATTACATAATCGTGTGATGACCGTGCCTGGGCAGGCGAGTAAACACATTCGGGAGCTCGGGTATGGAGTGGTTTGCCATGTCAACAGTGTTTTCGTAAAATTGCTTGAAATTGGTCTCGCCCAGGGATTGCCGCACCACGCGAGCATTGAAAGGGCACGGCACACACGGCAAACAGAAGCAACAGGATAATTGAAACTGTCTGTAAACATTGTCAAAAGTTAAACAGAAAATTTACAGAAACAAGGGAAACAGGAAACGAAATCAATTACAGTGAAAGTGATCCGCCAAAGGAAGCTTTCACTGTACTCTGATTTTTATTTTTTCACGGCAATTTGTTGGGCAAGCTTTTATTTCTGATGATAAAATTCTTTTAAGCTCGAGTATTCAAAGGAATATTTAGGAATCCGGTTCTTTAGCTTCTTAGCTTCTTCAATTGCAGAACAAACAAATTTGAAGCCCAAAGGAATGCATATATATGTATATATTTTATAACGGATCGATATTTAGACTCCTTATCGCACTTCCTTTAAATTATTGAAAACCAAAGCGAAAGAGCTTCCGATTATACGAGTACCTTCCTCATAGCCTTAACGATAAAAAAAATCCCTGAGATAAGACGAACGATTTACCTTTTGGCTTTATAAGTAAGACTATATAGATATTGAAAGGTTGAAGTGATTGAGCTCTATAAAATTACTGCCTCAATAAGAGATAAGAGCCGATAAGAGAGGAAAGGTACCTGGATACCTGCCCTAACTCGACTTCTATCTCGATCCGTCTTCCATTTGTTCGTGTCAGTCGCTAAATATCGCACTATATCACTGCCACGCAATCCTAGAAAATGTTACACAGCTTTATATAAGAAGCATTGCATTGATAAGGAAGCATTTCATACTTGCAAAACACATGAAGCAACATATTTTTTCATTCAAAATTTATTATAGTACAGTAATAATAAAAACGGCAGTCGAGTCGAGTGGCTGTTCCGTTCTACCAAGCACAAGGTGACATTGAGGCTTATCTGGGGGTTCGATTTTAGTTTTCCGAATAGTATTTGGAGTGAGTTTTTGATTGATAGTTGGACCGAAATACTAGAACTGGGTGGAATCTTTTTGGTTGTTAATTATATAATCGTGCATTAGCTCTGTACGAAGGAACGAAATTAGCAAATTATATTGATGTTAACAAACGAAATTAAATTAGAGCTGTCGATCGACATCGGATCACGTCCATCATGACTATTTATAGGGTGCCCCCAGGAGTGCACTCCCACTGGGAATGATAAAATGGATGGCCAGACCTCCGATGTGTTAATAAAGAAGTCTTATCATCCGCTCATTATCTGCACCTGTGTCGCCTCATGTGTAGGCAAACAGTCAATACATGTGTCAACAGTGGTTCTAGATAATCTATGGACCCCTGGTGCTCCCACTCCCCATTCCCCCCATAGTGAGTCTCTCGGAGAGGCATGGGGTTCACGTGCGGGCACAGTCCGCCCCGTGGAGGAAAATATATTTATGTTTGGCCAAATATAAAGTGGAAATTTATCAGAGCACATAGTGCCTAATCCCATTTCGCTAAAATCACCCGATCACTCGGTCCAGTTCCAAATGCACTTCAAAGTACATATGTATATATATTTTGGCGACCCACACGAGGCCCACTTTCTGTTTGACGCAGACGAGCCCCCATGATATACTTGAAGAATCGGAGCACAAGAGAGAGAGAGAGAGGTAGACAGACAGAGTACAGACAGGGTCGGCTATTTGAACTTGTTCGGGGCCTGAATCTGAAATGCAAAAAAAAGCGTGTGTTTGCCGTCTGGCCAGCAGCAGCAAAGCCGGTCACTGGCGCACCCCTGTGCCCCCCTTCCCGTCGGTCTACAAAAACCCATATAAATCGTTGATAATGAGCAAAACAAGCTTTTAGCTAAAAGTTAATGGAAAAAGAAAAGCAAAAATAAAAATGTTACGAGGCATGTGCGAACGCACTGGGGATACTCTTTAGATGAACTGCCAGACGTTCCCTTGATTCGTTTTTATTTGGGTTTATTTTTATACTCTATGCTAATTTGTATTCGCCTTATGTGTAAATATATAATACAAATGTTAAACCATTAATGGATTTAAGTGTAAATATCTCGACTGTAATATACCCTGGGATCTTGATACAGAAGTAGAGGAATTTGATTTCAACTAACACTATGACTAGTGGGGAACAGCCACACCCATATACCCCTTAGGTATTGAGTGTATATTAAATATTGACACATGTATTAGCACAATATGTCCACTATAGTACGCAATAGAAAATAAATAGGCACTTTCGATGTATCAATTAGGAAAATTCACGGCACATCATAGTTTGGGAGCTGTTCACCCGATTCTACCCAGACAATCGGGTTAACATATTCAAGATTGTCATTCCAGTTGTTAGAACTCGCTTTGGATTTTGCTCACGTGAGTCAATCCACTTTTTGCTGGGGTTTAGTGCGCCGACAGCTCGTTATTTAAATAGAATAATACTTGGAAATCACACAATCGGCGAACTTTGAGCCGAAGATTAGGCTGCAGCTGGAGCTGGAGCTTGAGCAAACATACAAACATTCGTAGATCAGAAGGAATGAGAACAGTTTGAATTGAAACAATTTTAGGCGAGACCTTCCTTCCCCTGTGGCATGTTGTTTGTTCGCGCATTCGAAAGTAAAGTCGATAACCTTAAGGCATTTTGAAATCGAGCACAACTCGAAATCAGCTTATTAGCAGTTAATTGAAGCACCAAATGCAATCTCTCGATCGTAAAATACAACAGACTGCGAGTATTATATGTGAAAAACATTATTTTCCTCTCGCCCCCGCAGCAACGCTCGGATCATCATGTTCATACCAGTGGCCCAGTCCGCCTTCAAAGCGCTGCGCAGTGCGCAGCCGCGCGTGCGCCTCTACTTCGTCAGCAAGAATGCCTACTCGAGTCAGGTGAGTGGAGGGAGGTCCCCGAGGGTCGCAGGTCACCATGAATCACCGATATTATGTGTCCCCACCAGGTGGAGTACAAGCCCATTCGATCGGTGCTGGTGGCCAATAGAGGGGAGATTGCCATTCGCGTGTTCCGCGCCTGCACAGAGCTGGGCATCAAGTCGGTGGCCGTGTACTCGGAGCAGGACAAGATGCACATGCATCGCCAGAAGGCGGACGAGTCCTACCTGGTCGGCAAGGGTCTGCCCCCGGTGGAGGCCTACCTCAACATTCCAGAGATCATTCGGGTGTGCAAGGAGAACGACGTGGATGCCGTGCATCCCGGCTACGGCTTCCTCTCCGAGCGCAGCGACTTTGCCCAGGCCGTGATCGATGCTGGCCTTCGGTTCATCGGCCCCTCGCCCAAGGTTGTCCAGAACATGGGCGACAAGGTGGCGGCTCGTGTGGCGGCCATCGAGGCCGGTGTGCCCATTGTGCCCGGCA